>NC_136812.1:58497862-58902862 GCF_951216825.1 Electrona antarctica | reverse complement strand
CATGGCAACACGCCGTCGGCACACGCAGTGCCGACACGCCACTGCCCGGACCAGCCGAGCAAGGGACCGTCCCTGACAGCCAGGCCGCTCCCCAGGATGAGGATGATGCCACACCTGGGCCAGCCGAGCAGCGCGCTGTCCCTGACAGCCAGGCTGCTCCCCAGGATGAAGGCACACCTGGGCCAGCTGGGGAGCCGGACGACGTATGTATTGTACACAGCATCATAATTGTTGAGTAGGAACGACTCCGTATGTGGAACATATTAACAACTTTACAATTTCCCTTTTTTGTTTCTATTTTTGTTTAGGATGCCATGGGTCCTGATGGAGCCATGGGTTACCAGCATGTCGTCCGCCTGGCTGTCAGTCTGGTGAAGCTGCGACACCAGCATGCTGTGACGCTGGCGAAGGAGGAGGAGATACTGGCCCTCTGGGAAAAGCTTCAGGAGGGTGACAAGGCAGCAGTCTCCTACTCCCCCCGCCACAAGGACAGAGTCACAGCGGGACGGTTCAGGGCCAAGCCTTCCAAGACGTCTGTCGTACCTGGGACAGACAGTGTGAAGCGGTAAGCTGTTGGCATATAGTGCTTATTCTTTTCCATAAAAATAAGCCAATTCCGATAAGCTAATAGAAGAATGAATACATTATTATTATTATTATTATTATTATAGTATTGTCATTACCTGTGCTTTTCTTTGGTTGTTTATTTTACAGCTCTATGCTCGGCCACGGGTCTCCTGCACAATGGCCTGACTGCAGCCGGCTGGTCGAGGCCATGTGCGTTGAGCTGAGCCGCATCTACCCTGCTGGCAGGAGTTTGTGCGGCAAGCGGCGTAACCGGTGGGGTATGGTGAAGATGGACTACTGCAAGGTGAGGGACTTAGTCCTTGCCAACCCCACCGTCATGGCCCAGACCAGAATCCAGCTCGTCGAGCTGAATGAGGTGACACTGAGGCAGTGGTGAGTTCTAACACATTATTTTTAAGCTCTACGATCTTGTAGATCTGCTATATTTGAAAAAATGTGGTGCACATCTTTGAATATATTCTTTTAACTGAAAGTAATTCCTGTCTGCATTTCGCCTGCAGGTACAAAGTCAGGGAGAAGAGACAGGAGCGGGACGTCCTTCACCTGACTGTGGCCCAGCCCAGTGTCTCCGACATCAGCTCCGAGCCTCTCCCGGCTGCACTCAGCAGGCCAGTCCAGGTGCCAAAACACCAGCACCGCCCCATGGCAGCCATCAGCCTCCCTCCGCTCGTCATCCGCCAGCCTACCCTTGTGATGCCTCCTCCTCCTCTTCCTCCCATCCAGCCTGGACTCCAGCAGCCCCCTGGACTCCAGCCCCCTGGACTACAGGCCATCGCCCCCCAGCTCCATGGGGCGCTTGTCCCTCCCCCACTCCCAGGTCTTTCCAGGACTACGCAGTGGCGCAAGAAGAGGCAGGAGGAGGCTGCGGCAGCTCAAGGGACTCCTGCACAGGCAAAAAGTGTCACCTTCCACACCTGCTCCAGGTGCAAACAGCCCAAGACCAAGGCATTTGGCCACAGCCAGGTCACAATAGGTGGAAGGAAGGTGCACTTTTGCTCTCAGGCGGAGGGCATGCCTGTGCAGGAGTGGCTGGCGATGATGAGGACAGGCGGTGAGGGTGGTGGTGCGACCTGAAGGGATTTTTGAGTGGTGCAACCACTCCCTTACGGAGCTTTTCACCCACCACCTGTGCGCTCAATGCACACACAAACACACACGCACATATTAACTGTATATATGATGCTTTTGGGTGTGCCAGTACAGTACAGTGACATACAGTACAGTGACAGTACTGACAGTTGGGATGTAGACGTGCCCTACTACGAGGCCGAGGGCGGGCCTAGCTGCCCTCTGTCTGACAGTGTGTTTGGTTGCCCTGGCAACACACTTACCATCTCGGGGGGGTCGCTAGCGAGACCTGCTGTTATATCCTCACCTCACCTAACCCTAACCCCCCCGGTCATTCTCTCCATCCCTCTCTACAACCTATTTAAAAATACACAAATCTATGCCAGCGTGCCATCATTGTTTGCTTTTAAAGTGCTTTTAGTTTCTGGCTTTATTTTTTTATTTTTGAAAGTGAATGTGTGTGTATCTATGTACTGTATTTGCAAATGCTGCAAATCATGAACCATTGTGTGATTCCCCAGAAATTGTGCACACACATTCCCACTAGGCGAGGAATAAATGCCACATGGACATTTTCAACTCAGCCTCATGGTGGCGCTATAACTGCACACAAAAAAATAAAAGAAAATGAGTATTCTGAAGTTTGTCATTGTCTGTCAATAATTGTATATTAATAGTCTAGCAAAATCTGATTTAACGGTATTATGGTTGTGAGCTTGTAGATCGGTCCCAGTTCAAAGGTAAGTAATGTTCAAAGGTACGGGACAATTCTAGTCTTTCTTATCAGGGATGGAACCAGATCATTTTAAATCCTGGCTATGCCAATAAAGGAAACAAGAAATGGGTATTACATTTTATATTGCTAAAGGGTGCTGAAGGTGTAATTACAGACTATCTGGGTGATATTAACTTGGTGTCTTTACACTCTATAATTTGACATTTGATTTAAACATACAAAGGACAAAAGTGTCATCCCAGCAGGTTATAGAGCAATGCAGGGACTCGCACCCCATACAGTCCAGCAGAAGCTGGCTATAGTACTATTACCATTGCTTTGTGTTGCTTCGTGACACTGAGTTCATTGCATGTTGTTTAAGCTAACTGCTATAAAAATACTAAAATAGCACGGTATTACATGATGCTAGCAGATCTGCTATTTCTTTTAAACAATACAAGTCTTGTGTGGACAAAAACAGATTCATTTAGAGGTCCTACACATGCAAAGGTTTGAACAATAATAAAATATACACTGCTGTAAACAATAGGTCTAACTGACCAGCTTGGCCAGACTGACTGACTCAATCTATAGCTCAATGTGCTTAATGCGCAAATATTGAATATGAAAACGAAAGGTTATCATGCTCTAAGCCTCTAAGGTGTGCATATCAACAACTCATATTTATGCTCTGTGGGTCCCACGTCTGTCCTACTGTATGGGTCCCACATCTGTCCTGCTGTCTGCCTGAGCACCATTTGACTGACCAACACTATTACACAGATTTCACATCCTAGATTAATCTACACATGAATCCACTGTGCTGATTAATGACACATGATATAGGAGTGCAAAAACGTTGTATTGTGATGTCACATGGGTGAACAGATTATAATAAATAGCCCATGCAAACGATGTAAACAAAGCAGAGCTAACGTGGCTAACATCTCTGTTTGGCTATAACATTATTACTAACCTAAGAAATGTCCCCAAAGCTATCAAATACCAAGTCAAGTCTTTATCTAACCCTAAGCGGATAAAACACGATTTAATTCACTGTTATGGTGCACTGAGTAATGATATGTGATTAAATAATCTTACCTGTCTTCTCCCAAATTGGAACGATACAGCAGCCCACATTGGAACGATACATAGAAGATGACGTCCAAAGAGTATGCCAAATAAATCAGAAAACGTTCCAAATTAATTTTCGGGTCCTTATTGGTGCCTAAGGAGAACCACAAAGACACTAATTATGTTGCTAATATTTTATAAAATAAATTACAAACGAATAATTCCTCCACTGTCTGTCTGTGTGTGTGGGCACTGCACTGGGGAGCAATGGCCGCCATGCAGAAATGAGAAGAGAAGAGAGGGGCGGGACAAGGGGGTTGAAACAGGCCAATGGGAGACCGCGCGATCCGGGCAAGTCCAATCGGTGGGCCTAGAATTTGTTTCAAGGTTGAAACAAAGTTGAAACAGTTGAAACATTGAAACAGAGAAGATCCGGGGCCAGTAGGCGCGAGGAAACCAGTGCGTTCTTTGAGGTTTTCACAGCTATTCCGTTAATTTTCTTAGTTCTGAAGGTTCAGTTAACACAAACACATCTATAGCAACTCAAATTGACATTTCTATAACATCACCCTCAGTGAAATATGCCATTAGAGCTGTACTATGGGACAGAGTCTCTGCTCTCTGCTCTGTGTTACTGTGCAATGACGACACCCCGTGGGCATTCAGTTGAATTGCATGCATGCCCAGCTAATTGACATCACAGGCTGTGTGAAATATGTGAATATGACAGAACAGTGGTTCTCATATTGACCAGGGGTCATTGCTTTTGTTCTCAGAGTTACATTGCTCAACTCAAGACTCCGCTCGCACGCGCGCACGCACGCACGCACGCACGCACGCACGCACGCACGCACGCATGCACGCACGCACGCACGCACGCACGCACGCACGCACGCACGCACGCACGCACTCACTCACTCACTCACTCACTCACTCACTCACTCACTCACCGCACGCACGCACGCACGCACGCACGCACGCACGCACACAGGCATGAGGGCACAGTGACCTCTGGGCCCTGACCCTCCACGCACGCTCTCTCAACGCACGCACGCACGCACTCACTCACTCACTCACTCACTCACTCACTCACTCACACTCACTCAACTCACTCACTCACTCACTCACACTCACTCACTCACTCACTCACCGCACGCACGCACGCACGCACGCACGAAAAGGAAAAGGAACGCACCGGCCGAAGGAGGAACGCGGAGGCGCCGCGTTCCACTTATCGGGCCTTTGGGCCCGCCGCGGGCGGACGGGGCGACGCCGGGGCGCGCCCCGGGGACCGGGAAGGGCCAAAAAATGTTTTGCGCGGCCCCCTTCGGGGGCCCGAGGCCCTGCGCGGGCCCTGCGCGGGCCCAGTTAACACGACACCTCGTGGGCACAGTGACCTCTGGGCCCTTCCCGGTCCCCGGGGCGCCCGTAGATGAGGGACGCGCCTGGCGCTGGGCCCTGACCCTCTGGGCCCTGACCCTCCACGCACGCTCTCTCAACGCATGCACGCACGCACGCACTCACTCACTCACTCACTCACCGCACGCACGCACGCACGCACGCACGCACGCACGCACGCACACAGGCATGAGGGCACAGTGACCTCTGGGCCCTGACCCTCCACGCACGCTCTCTCAACGCACGCACGCACTCACTCACTCACTCACTCACTCACCGCACGCACGCACGCACGCACGCACGCACGTCAAACTGGGGGCCCTTTAAATGAAAAGGGTTGACAACTGTCTAGCTTAGTGAAATATTGAATTGGACATTTCATAAAGTCACACATACAACAGACTGTGACAGACAGGTTTATTTTTAGCACTCCAGGGTGTCGAACCCCATACACGCCCGTGTAAACTTGGTGTAGTACCGGTACGAGCACTTTGTTTTTCCTGTCTGACACAATGTCTTTATTGCATGTGAACAACATGTACATTTTAGCCAATAATGTTGAATAAAAAAAGGAATATAAAACTAAATGTTATCATTCTGTCGGTTCTACATGACAACTCACCTTTGCATATAGAAAATAAATGTCATATGTGTCCACCACTCTGACAGCTGTCTGCTGCTCCACACACACTGTACACAAATTGAACATACAGTAAATAATGGGCTTGCAAATGTGTTTGTATTACATGCAATGAGTAATTATATTGGACTTTAGCTAACATGCAAAAAACAGGCTGGTTTTACAATTATTTATTTATTTAAAAATGGCCCAATAGACATAAACACTAAAATCGAGGCTTCATCTAGCCACAAGCAGATGGACCATGTAATACATATTTGATGTAGTGCATTAGCTAAATAATTATTATGCCCTTACCTCTGACAGCAAGCCCAGCCTGTCTGACTTCATGCTCTCTCTCCTCCTCCTCCTCCTCCTGCTGCTGCTATCTTGCTAACAGATGCTACATGGCTCTAAATCTGTCAAAAATACATTAAAACGTTCCAAATTAATTTTCGAGTCCTTAGTGATCATCAGAGAGACAAAAGGTGGCCATTAATGTCTTTCAAACATCTTCTACGACTTATTATAAAATGTTTGAAATATTGCACTGGCCAGCCATAACAGTGGAACACAAGCTAACATGCTAACAGATGCTACATGGCTCTAAATCTGTCAAAAATACATTAAAACGTTCCAAATTAATTTTCGAGTCCTTAGTGATCATCAGAGAGACACAAGGTGGCCATTAATGTCTTTCAAACATCTTCTACGACTTATTAAAAAATATATCAATAGTACCTCCAGTCCAGTCTGATTGTTGACAGGCAAACCAAGATGGCTGCCATGCTCAGTGGAAAGGGAGAGAGGGGGGCGGCGCCCTGCTGTCAGCTGTCAGAGTCTAAACCACCCGATTGGCCCCCAGCAACATTAGACTAGGCCAATAGTCATCCAGGGATATACTAATACATTTTACTAAAGTCAGAGAGGATCGGCTGGCCAGGAGCGCGAGGATGACACGCAAATTCGTGAAGCGTTCCGTATTTTTAACCATTTTGAGGGAGGGTTAGCTTATTTCCTGAAACTGAAATTGGAACGATACAGAGAAGATTGGAATCAAACCAAAAGGAACTGAAATTGGAACGATACAGTGAAGATTGGGATCATAGGAACTGAAATTGGAACGATACAGTGAAGATTGGGATCATAGGAACTGAAATTGGAACGATACAGTGAAGATTGGGATCATAGGAAGTGAAATTGGAATGATACAGAGAAGATTGGGAGGAACTGAAATTGGAACGATACAGTGAAGATTGGGATCATAGGAAGTGAAATTGGAACGATACAGAGAAGATTGGGAGGAACTGAAATTGGAACGATACAGAGAAGATTGGGAGCAATTCTAGGAACAGAAGTTTCAAGGAAGGGGACTCCCACAGTTCCACCAATGCGCAACCGTGAGACTCATGGATGTCCAGACTGATATAGCTAGATCGATCGACAGAAACCTAACCATCCATCCATCTATCTGTCTGTCTGTCTGTCTGTCTGTCTGTCTGTCTGTCTATAATAAAATTGGAACGATACAGAGAAGAATGGGATCAGACCAATAGGAACTGAGATTGGAACGATGCTTGCCTCTTGACGAGGGCGGTCGCATTCTTTTTCTCTCTCCCTCTACTCCCTCTACTCCTGTCTGCCCAGAACTTCTCTTCTACACTGTCTCTTCGAAACTCCTGAAACTACCAAAACATGGAACTATTCATGGAATTAGTGTGCTGGTCTCTGTACGTGATAGACAAAATTTTTCCATGTAAATTGGGTTCTGGAGAGCCCGCTCAATACCCTGATGGATCTTCACCCGCAAGTTATACCCAAGACTACAAGACTTGGCGTGTAATGTGCATGGAGATTATCAGCGTAGAAGAGGTATATCTATTTGGATTTACGGTGACAGGATTTCTGCTGATCGGGCTGTGCACTGGTCTTGTGTATCGAAGAATTGGAAAAGTGGCAGCGCTGAACGGAGCCCCTATGCTGCCTGCCGTGGCCGAGCTGGGCAGGGCACTTGGGGAATTACATCAGAAGATGGACACGATCTTGGAAAAGGTCAGCGCCCTGCAGAGAGACATGACGGACGACAGAGAGCCATAACGGACAGAGAGGAGAAATAGCCATATTGCTATATCCCTCGCTCTAAAAACGAATCTGGATTTCCCCCCCATTGACAATCTCCACACGAAGAGACAGCGCAAGAAAAGAATCCTCTGCCTCCCCCCCCACCTCAACGCCCACCCTCCCTCCTCCCTGACACCTGTTGTGTCTTCAGACTGGGCCGTGTTAGTTTCCACTGAACCCGCCATGATAACGCAGGACTTTGAGGCAACGTGACATGACCTTCGGAAGATATGCCAGGAACACACTTACACAAACACATGGGAAATGAACTATTCCACCGAACTTTCTCTCATGGACACACATGTCTACACATACAGCCGCCTTCTACCCCCCTCCCCCCCCCCCCCCCTGCTCCAGCTAGGTTATCTTTTTTTCCTCCCCCCGCGCAGCTCATCCCTTTCGATGGTATGCGTAGGAGGAGAGCTTTTTTGTGCCTGGCCCAAGCCCCCGCCACCCCAACCACCCCCCCCCCCCCCCCCCTATCCCCCCACCCAAGTACATTCCGTGCCCACACAATACAATGCAACTGTAATGTAATGTGATGTGATGTTTATTCTGTTTTCTTTTTCTTTGATGCAAGAAAGATGTATTTTGGCGCTGCACTGCGGCGACATGGGCATAAGGGCTACGCTTGCATGCGGGCCCTTTGTCTAAGACACATTTCTTCCTCGGGAGACAAATAATAATAAAGAACCTTGTGAAGATTGGGATCATAGGAAGTAAAATTGGAACGATACAGACCAATGCGCACTCCCACAGTACCCTCCCCAGGTAACCTCAACCGTGAGACTCATGGATGTCCAGACTGATATAGATAGATCGATCGATAGAACCTACCCACCTACCCACCTACCTACCTACCTACCTACCTACCTACCTACCTACCTACCTTGGAACGATACAGTGAAGATTGGGATCATAGGAAGTAAAATTGGAACGATACAGACCAATGCGCACTCCCACAGTACCCTCCCCAGGTAACCTCAACCGTGAGACTCATGGATGTCCAGACTGATATAGATAGATCGATCGATAGAACCTACATATCTATCTATCTATCTATCTATAAATCTATAATAAAATTGGAACGATACAGAGAAGAATGGGTTCAGACCAATAGGAACTGAAATTGGAACGATACAGTGAAGATTGGGATCATAGGAAGTAAAATTGGAACGATACAGACCAATGCGCACTCCCACAGTACCCTCCCCAGGTAACCTCAACCGTGAGACTCATGGATGTCCAGACTGATATAGATCGATCGATCGATAGAACCTACATATCTATCTATCTATCTATCTATCTATCTATAAATCTATAATAAAATTGGAACGATACAGAGAAGAATGGTATCAGACCAATAGGAACTGAAATTGGAACGATACAGTGAAGATTGGGATCATAGGAAGTAAAATTGGAACGATACAGACCAATGCGCACTCCCACAGTACCCTCCCCAGGTAACCTCAACCGTGAGACTCATGGATGTCCAGACTGATATAGATAGATCGATCGATAGAACCTACCCACCTACCCACCTACCTACCTACCTACCTACCTACCTTGGAACGATACAGTGAAGCTTGGGATCATAGGAAGTAAAATTGGAACGATACAGACCAATGCGCACTCCCACAGTACCCTCCCCAGGTAACCTCAACCGTGAGACCCATGGATGTCCAGACTGATATAGATAGATCGATCGATAGAACCTACATATCTATCTATCTATCTATCTATCTATCTATAAATCTATAATAAAATTGGAACGATACAGAGAATAATGGGATCAGACCAATAGGAACTGAAATTGGAACGATACAGTGAAGATTGGGATCATAGGAAGTAAAATTGGAACGATACAGACCAATGCGCACTCCCACAGTACCCTCCCCAGGTAACCTCAACCGTGAGACTCATGGATGTCCAGACTGATATAGATAGATCGATCGATAGAACCTACCCACCTACCCACCTACCCACCTACCTACCTACCTACCTACCTACCTACCTACCTACCTACCTTGGAACGATACAGTGAAGATTGGGATCATAGGAAGTAAAATTGGAACGATACAGACCAATGCGCACTCCCACAGTACCCTCCCCAGGTAACCTCAACCGTGAGACTCATGGATGTCCAGACTGATATAGATAGATCGATCGATAGAACCTACATATCTATCTATCTATCTATCTATCTATCTATCTATCTATCTATCTATCTATCTATCTATCTATCTATCTATCTATCTATCTATCTATCTATCTATCTATAAATCTATAATAAAATTGGAACGATACAGAGAAGAATGGGATCAGACCAATAGGAACTGAAATTGGAACGATACAGTGAAGATTGGGATCATAGGAAGTAAAATTGGAACGATACAGACCAATGCGCACTCCCACAGTACCCTCCCCAGGTAACCTCAACCGTGAGACTCATGGATGTCCAGACTGATATAGATAGATCGATCGATAGAACCTACCCACCTACCCACCTACCTACCTACCTACCTACCTACCTACCTACCTTGGAACGATACAGTGAAGATTGGGATCATAGGAAGTAAAATTGGAACGATACAGACCAATGCGCACTCCCACAGTACCCTCCCCAGGTAACCTCAACCGTGAGACTCATGGATGTCCAGACTGATATAGATAGATCGATCGATAGAACCTACATATCTATCTATCTATCTATCTATCTATCTATCTATAAATCTATAATAAAATTGGAACGATACAGAGAAGAATGGGATCAGACCAATAGGAACTGAAATTGGAACGATACAGTGAAGATTGGGATCATAGGAAGTAAAATTGGAACGATACAGACCAATGCGCACTCCCACATTACCCTCCCCAGGTAACCTCAACCGTGAGACTCATGGATGTCCAGACTGATATAGATAGATCGATCGATAGAACCTACCCACCTACCCACCTACCTACCTACCTACCTACCTACCTACCTTGGAACGATACAGTGAAGATTGGGATCATAGGAAGTAAAATTGGAACGATACAGACTAATGCGCACTCCCACAGTACCCTCCCCAGGTAACCTCAACCGTGAGACTCATGGATGTCCAGACTGATATAGATAGATCGATCGATAGAACCTACATATCTATCTATCTATCTATCTATCTATAAATCTATAATAAAATTGGAACGATACGGAGATGAATGGGATCAGACCAATAGGAACTGAAATTGGAACGATACAGTGAAGATGGGGATCATAGGAAGTAAAATTGGAACGATACAGACCAATGCGCACTCCCACAGTACCCTCCCCAGGTAACCTCAACCGTGAGACTCATGGATGTCCAGACTGATATAGATAGATCGATCGATAGAACCTACCCACCTACCCACCTACCCACCTACCCACCTACCCACCCACCTACCTACCTACCTTGGAACGATACAGTGAAGATTGGGATCATAGGAAGTAAAATTGGAACGATACAGACCAATGCGCACTCCCACAGTACCCTCCCCAGGTAACCTCAACCGTGAAACTCATGGATGTCCAGACTGATATAGATAGATCGATCGATAGAACCTACATATCTATCTATCTATCTATCTATCTATAAATCTATAATAAAATTGGAACGATACAGAGAAGAATGGGATCAGACCAATAGGAACTGAAATTGGAACGATACAGTGAAGATTGGGATCATAGGAAGTAAAATTGGAACGATACACACCAATGCGCACTCCCACAGTACCCTCCCCAGGTAACCTCAACCGTGAGACTCATGGATGTCCAGACTGATATAGATAGATCGATCGATAGAACCTACCCACCTACCCACCTACCTACCTACCTACCTACCTACCTACCTACCTACCTACCTTGGAACGATACAGTGAAGATTGGGATCATAGGAAGTAAAATTGGAACGATACAGACCAATGCGCACTCCCACAGTACCCTCCCCAGGTAACCTCAACCGTGAGACTCATGGATGTCCAGACTGATATAGATAGATCGATCGATAGAACCTACATATCTATCTATCTATCTATCTATCTATCTATCTATCTATAAATCTATAATAAAATTGGAACGATACAGAGAAGAATGGGATCAGACCAATAGGAACTGAAATTGGAACGATACAGTGAAGATTGGGATCATAGGAAGTAAAATTGGAACGATAAAGACCAATGCGCACTCCCACAGTACCCTCCCCAGGTAACCTCAACCGTGAGACTCATGGATGTCCAGACTGATATAGATAGATCGATCGATAGAACCTACCCACCTACCCACCTACCTACCTACCTACCTACCTTGGAACGATACAGTGAAGATTGGGATCATAGGAAGTAAAATTGGAACGATACAGACCAATGCGCACTCCCACAGTACCCTCCCCAGGTAACCTCAACCGTGAGACTCATGGATGTCCAGACTGATATAGATAGATCGATCGATAGAACCTACATATCTATCTATCTATCTTTCTATCTATCTATCTATAAATCTATAATAAAATTGGAACGATACAGAGAAGAATGGGATCAGACCAATAGGAACTGAAATTGGAACGATACAGTGAAGATTGGGATCATAGGAAGTAAAATTGGAACGATACAGACCAATGCGCACTCCCACAGTACCCTCCCCAGGTAACCTCAACCGTGAGACTCATGGATGTCCAGACTGATATAGATAGATCGATCGATAGAACCTACCCACCTACCCACCTACCTACCTACCTACCTACCTACCTACCTACCTACCTTGGAACGATACAGTGAAGATTGGGATCATAGGAAGTAAAATTGGAACGATACAGACCAATGCGCACTCCCACAGTACCCTCCCCAGGTAACCTCAACCGTGAGACTCATGGATGTCCAGACTGATATAGATAGATCGATCGATAGAACCTACATATCTATCTATCTATCTATCTAGAAATCTATAAATCTATAATAAAATTGGAACGATACAGAGAAGAATGGGATCAGACCAATAGGAACTGAAATTGGAACGATTCAGTGAAGATTGGGATCATAGGAAGTAAAATTGGAACGATACAGACCAATGCGCACTCCCACAGTACCCTCCCCAGGTAACCTCAACCGTGAGACTCATGGATGTCCAGACTGATATAGATAGATCGATCGATAGAACCTACCCACCTACCCACCTACCTACCTACCTTGGAACGATACAGTGAAGATTGGGATCATAGGAAGTAAAATTGGAACGATACAGACCAATGCGCACTCCCACAGTACCCTCCCCAGGTAACCTCAACCGTGAGACTCATGGATGTCCAGACTGATATAGATAGATCGATCGATAGAACCTACATATCTATCTATCTATCTATCTATAAATCTATAATAAAATTGGAACGATACAGAGAAGAATGGGATCAGACCAATAGGAACTGAAATTGGAACGATACAGTGAAGATTGGGATCATAGGAAGTAAAATTGGAACGATACAGACCAATGCGCACTCCCACAGTACCCTCCCCAGGTAACCTCAACCGTGAGACTCATGGATGTCCAGACTGATATAGATAGATCGATCGATAGAACCTACCCACCTACCCACCTACCTACCTACCTACCTACCTACCTACCTACCTTGGAACGATACAGTGAAGATTGGGATCATATGAAGTAAAATTGGAACGATACAGACCAATGCGCACTCCCACAGTACCCTCCCCAGGTAACCTCAACCGTGAGACTCATGGATGTCCAGACTGATATAGATAGATCGATCGATAGAACCTACATATCTATCTATCTATCTATCTATCTATAAATCTATAATAAAATTGGAACGATACAGAGAAGAATGGGATCAGACCAATAGGAACTGAAATTGGAACGATACAGTGAAGATTGGGATCATAGGAAGTAAAATTGGAACGATACAGACCAATGCGCACTCCCACAGTACCCTCCCCAGGTAACCTCAACCGTGAGACTCATGGATGTCCAGACTGATATAGATAGATCGATCGATAGAACCTACCCACCTACCCACCTACCCACCTACCTACCTACCTACCTACCTACCTTGGAACGATACAGTGAAGATTGGGATCATAGGAAGTAAAATTGGAACGATACAGACCAATGCGCACTCCCACAGTACCCTCCCCAGGTAACCTCAACCGTGAGACTCATGGATGTCCAGACTGATATAGATAGATCGATCGATAGAACCTACATATCTATCTATCTATCTATCTATCTATAAATCTATAATAAAATTGGAACGATACAGAGAAGAATGGGATCAGACCAATAGGAACTGAAATTGGAACGATACAGTGAAGATTGGGATCATAGGAAGTAAAATTGGAACGATACAGACCAATGCGCACTCCCACAGTACCCTCCCCAGGTAACCTCAACCGTGAGACTCATGGATGTCCAGACTGATATAGATAGATCGATCGATAGAACCTACCCACCTACCCACCTACCTACCTACCTACCTACCTACCTACCTACCTTGGAACGATACAGTGAAGATTGGGATCATAGGAAGTAAAATTGGAACGATACAGACCCCTCCCCAGGTAACCTCAACCGTGAGACTCATGGATGTCCAGACTGATATAGATAGATCGATCGATAGAACCTACATATCTATCTATCTATCTATCTATCTATAAATCTATAATAAAATTGGAACGATACAGAGAAGAATGGGATCAGACCAATAGGAACTGAAATTGGAACGATACAGTGAAGATTGGGATCATAGGAAGTAAAATTGGAACGATACAGACCAATGCGCACTCCCACAGTACCCTCCCCAGGTAACCTCAACCGTGAGACTCATGGATGTCCAGACTGATATAGATAGATCGATCGATAGAACCTACCCACCTACCCACCTACCTTCCTACCTACCTACCTACCTACCTACCTTGGAACGATACAGTGAAGATTGGGATCATAGGAAGTAAAATTGGAACGATACAGACCAATGCGCACTCCCACAGTACCCTCCCCAGGTAACCTCAACCGTGAGACTCATGGATGTCCAGACTGATATAGATAGATCGATCGATAGAACCTACATATCTATCTATCAATCTATAAATCTATAATAAAATTGGAACGATACAGAGAAGAATGGGATCAGACCAATAGGAACTGAAATTGGAACGATACAGTGAAGATTGGGATCATAGGAAGTAAAATTGGAACGATACAGACAAATGCGCACTCCCACAGTACCCTCCCCAGGTAACCTCAACCGTGAGACTCATGGATGTCCAGACTGATATAGATAGATCGATCGATAGAACCTACCCACCTACCCACCTACCTACCTACCTACCTACCTACCTTGGAACGATACAGTGAAGATTGGGATCATAGGAAGTAAAATTGGAACGATACAGACCAATGCGCACTCCCACAGTACCCTCCCCAGGTAACCTCAACCGTGAGACTCATGGATGTCCAGACTGATATAGATAGATCGATCGATAGAACCTACATATCTATCTATCTATCTATCTATCTATAAATCTATAATAAAATTGGAACGATACAGAGAAGAATGGGATCAGACCAATAGGAACTGAAATTGGAACGATACAGTGAAGATTGGGATCATAGGAAGTAAAATTGGAAAAATACAGACCAATGCGCACTCCCACAGTACCCTCCCCAGGTAACCTCAACCGTGAGACTCATGGATGTCCAGACTGATATAGATAGATCGATCGATAGAACCTACCCACCTACCCACCTACCTACCTACCTACCTACCTACCTACCTACCTACCTACCTACCTACCTACCTTGGAACGATACAGTGAAGATTGGGATCATAGGAAGTAAAATTGGAACGATACAGACCAATGCGCACTCCCACAGTACCCTCCCCAGGTAACCTCAACCGTGAGACTCATGGATGTCCAGACTGATATAGATAGATCGATCGATAGAACCTACATATCTATCTATCTATCTATCTATCTATAAATCTATAATAAAATTGGAACGATACAGAGAAGAATGGGATCAGACCAATAGGAACTGAAATTGGAACGATACAGTGAAGATTGGGATCATAGGAAGTAAAATTGGAACGATACAGACCAATGCGCACTCCCACAGTACCCTCCCCAGGTAACCTCAACCGTGAGACTCATGGATGTCCAGACTGATATAGATAGATCGATCGATAGAACCTACCCACCTACCCACCTACCTACCTACCTACCTACCTACCTTGGAACGATACAGTGAAGATTGGGATCATAGGAAGTAAAATTGGAACGATACAGACCAATGCGCACTCCCACAGTACCCTCCCCAGGTAACCTCAACCGTGAGACTCATGGATGTCCAGACTGATATAGATAGATCGATCGATAGAACCTACATATCTATCTATCTATCTATCTATCTATAAATCTATAATAAAATTGGAACGATACAGAGAAGAATGGGATCAGACCAATAGGAACTGAAATTGGAACGATACAGTGAAGATTGGGATCATAGGAAGTAAAATTGGAAACGATACAGACCAATGCGCACTCCCACAGTACCCTCCCCAGGTAACCTCAACCGTGAGACTCATGGATGTCCAGACTGATATAGATAGATCGATCGATAGAACCTACCCACCTACCCACCTACCTACCTACCTACCTACCTACCTACCTTGGAACGATACAGTGAAGATTGGGATCATAGGAAGTAAAATTGGAACGATACAGACCAATGCGCACTCCCACAGTACCCTCCCCAGGTAACCTCAACCGTGAGACTCATGGATGTCCAGACTGATATAGATAGATCGATCGATAGAACCTACATATCTATCTATCTATCTATCTATCTATCTATCTATCTATCTATCTATCTATCTATCTATAAATCTATAATAAAATTGGAACGATACAGAGAAGAATGGGATCAGACCAATAGGAACTGAAATTGGAACGATACAGTGAAGATTGGGATCATAGGAAGTAAAATTGGAACGATACAGACCAATGCGCACTCCCACAGTACCCTCCCCAGGTAACCTCAACCGTGAGACTCATGGATGTCCAGACTGATATAGATAGATCGATCGATAGAACCTACATATCTATCTATCTATCTATCTAGAAATCTAGAAATCTATAATAAAATTGGAACGATACAGAGAAGAATGGGATCAGACCAATAGGAACTGAAATTGGAACGATACAGTGAAGATTGGGATCATAGGAAGTAAAATTGGAACGATACAGACCAATGCGCACTCCCACAGTACCCTCCCCAGGTAACCTCAACCGTGAGACTCATGGATGTCCAGACTGATATAGATAGATCGATCGATAGAACCTACCCACCTACCCACCTACCTACCTACCTACCTACCTACCTACCTACCTTGGAACGATACAGTGAAGATTGGGATCATAGGAAGTAAAATTGGAACGATACAGACCAATGCGCACTCCCACAGTACCCTCCCCAGGTAACCTCAACCGTGAGACTCATGGATGTCCAGACTGATATAGATAGATCGATCGATAGAACCTACATATCTATCTATCTATCTATCTATCTATAAATCTATAATAAAATTGGAACGATACAGAGAAGAATGGGATCAGACCAATGGGAACTGAAATTGGAACGATACAGTGAAGATTGGGATCATAGGAAGTAAAATTGGAACGATACAGACCAATGCGCACTCCCACAGTACCCTCCCCAGGTAACCTCAACCGTGAGACTCATGGATGTCCAGACTGATATAGATAGATCGATCGATAGAACCTACCCACCTACCCACCTACCTACCTACCTACCTACCTACCTACCTACCTACCTACCTTGGAACGATTCAGTGAAGATTGGGATCATAGGAAGTAAAATTGGAACGATACAGACCAATGCGCACTCCCACAGTACCCTCCCCAGGTAACCTCAACCGTGAGACTCATGGATGTCCAGACTGATATAGATAGATCGATCGATAGAACCTACATATCTATCTATCTATCTATCTATCTATAAATCTATAATAAAATTGGAACGATACAGAGAAGAATGGGATCAGACCAATAGGAACTGAAATTGGAACGATACAGTGAAGATTGGGATCATAGGAAGTAAAATTGGAACGATACAGACCAATGCGCACTCCCACACTACCCTCCCCAGGTAACCTCAACCGTGAGACTCATGGATGTCCAGACTGATATAGATAGATCGATCGATAGAACCTACATATCTATCTATCTATCTATCTATCTATAAATCTATAATAAAATTGGAACGATACAGAGAAGAATGGGATCAGACCAATAGGAACTGAAATTGGAACGATACAGTGAAGATTGGGATCATAGGAAGTAAAATTGGAACGATTCAGACCAATGCGCACTCCCACAGTACCCTCCCCAGGTAACCTCAACCGTGAGACTCATGGATGTCCAGACTGATATAGATAGATCGATCGATAGAACCTACCCACCTACCCACCTACCCACCTACCTACCTACCTACCTTGGAACGATACAGTGAAGATTGGGATCATAGGAAGTAAAATTGGAACGATACAGACCAATGCGCACTCCCACAGTACCCTCCCCAGGTAACCTCAACCGTGAGACTCATGGATGTCCAGACTGATATAGATAGATCGATCGATAGAACCTACATATCTATCTATCTATCTATCTATCTATAAATCTATAATAAAATTGGAACGATACAGAGAAGAATGGGATCAGACCAATAGGAACTGAAATTGGAACGATACAGTGAAGATTGGGATCATAGGAAGTAAAATTGGAACGATACAGACCAATGCGCACTACCACAGTACCCTCCCCAGGTAACCTCAACCGTGAGACTCATGGATGTCCAGACTGATATAGATAGATCGATCGATAGAACCTACCCACCTACCCACCTACCCACCTACCTACCTACCTACCTACCTACCTACCTTGGAACGATACAGTGAAGATTGGGATCATAGGAAGTAAAATTGGAACGATACAGACCAATGCGCACTCCCACAGTACCCTCCCCAGGTAACCTCAACCGTGAGACTCATGGATGTCCAGACTGATATAGATAGATCGATCGATAGAACCTACATATCTATCTATCTATCTATCTATCTATCTATCTATCTATCTATCTATCTATCTATCTATCTATCTATCTATCTATCTATCTATCTATCTATCTATCTATCTATCTATAAATCTATAATAAAATTGGAACGATACAGAGAAGAATGGGATCAGACCAATAGGAACTGAAATTGGAACGATACAGTGAAGATTGGGATCATAGGAAGTAAAATTGGAACGATACAGACCAATGCGCACTCCCACAGTACCCTCCCCAGGTAACCTCAACCGTGAGACTCATGGATGTCCAGACTGATATAGATAGATCGATCGATAGAACCTACCCACCTACCCACCTACCTACCTACCTACCTACCTACCTACCTACCTACCTTGGAACGAAACAGTGAAGATTGGGATCATAGGAAGTAAAATTGGAACGATACAGACCAATGCGCACTCCCACAGTGCCCTCCCCAGGTAACCTCAACCGTGAGACTCATGGATGTCCAGACTGATATAGATAGATCGATCGATAGAACCTACATATCTATCTATCTATCTATCTATCTATAAATCTATAATAAAATTGGAACGATACAGAGAAGAATGGGATCAGACCAATAGGAACTGAAATTGGAACGATACAGTGAAGATTGGGATCATAGGAAGTAAAATTGGAACGATACAGACCAATGCGCACTCCCACAGTACCCTCCCCAGGTAACCTCAACTGTGAGACTCATGGATGTCCAGACTGATATAGATAGATCGATCGATAGAACCTACCCACCTACCCACCTACCTACCTACCTACCTACCTACCTACCTACCTACCTTGGAACGATACAGTGAAGATTGGGATCATAGGAAGTAAAATTGGAACGATACAGACCAATGCGCACTCCCACAGTACCCTCCCCAGGTAACCTCAACCGTGAGACTCATGGATGTCCAGACTGATATAGATAGATCGATCGATAGAACCTACATATCTATCTATCTATCTATCTATCTATCTATCTATAAATCTATAATAAAATTGGAACGATACAGAGAAGAATGGGATCAGACCAATAGGAACTGAAATTGGAACGATACAGTGAAGATTGGGATCATAGGAAGTAAAATTGGAACGATACAGACCAATGCGCACTCCCACAGTACCCTCCCCAGGTAACCTCAACCGTGAGACTCATGGATGTCCAGACTGATATAGATAGATCGATCGATAGAACCTACCCACCTACCCACCTACCTACCTACCTACCTACCTACCTACCTACCTACCTACCTTGGAACGATACAGTGAAGATTGGGATCATAGGAAGTAAAATTGGAATGATACAGACCAATGCGCACTCCCACAGTACCCTCCCCAGGTAACCTCAACCGTGAGACTCATGGATGTCCAGACTGATATAGATAGATCGATCGATAGAACCTACATATCTATCTATCTATCTATCTATCTATCTATCTATGAATCTATAATAAAATTGGAACGATACAGAGAAGAATGGGATCAGACCAATAGGAACTGAAATTGGAACGATACAGTGAAGATTGGGATCATAGGAAGTAAAATTGGAACGATACAGACCAATGCGCACTCCCACAGTACCCTCCCCAGGTAACCTCAACCGTGAGACTCATGGATGTCCAGACTGATATAGATAGATCGATCGATAGAACCTACCCACCTACCCACCTACCTACCTACCTACCTACCTTGGAACGATACAGTGAAGATTGGGATCATAGGAAGTAAAATTGGAACGATACAGACCAATGCGCACTCCCACAGTACCCTCCCCAGGTAACCTCAACCGTGAGACTCATGGATGTCCAGACTGATATAGATAGATCGATCGATAGAACCTACATATCTATCTATCTATCTATCTATCTATAAATCTATAATAAAATTGGAACGATACAGAGAAGAATGGGATCAGACCAATAGGAACTGAAATTGGAACGATACAGTGAAGATTGGGATCATAGGAAGTAAAATTGGAACGATACAGACCAATGCGCACTCCCACAGTACCCTCCCCAGGTAACCTCAACCGTGAGACTCATGGATGTCCAGACTGATATAGATAGATCGATCGATAGAACCTACCCACCTACCCACCTACCTACCTACCTACCTACCTACCTACCTTGGAACGATACAGTGAAGATTGGGATCATAGGAAGTAAAATTGGAATGATACAGACCAATGCGCACTCCCACAGTACCCTCCCCAGGTAACCTCAACCGTGAGACTCATGGATGTCCAGACTGATATAGATAGATCGATCGATAGAACCTACATATCTATCTATCTATCTATCTATAAATCTATAAATCTATAATAAAATTGGAACGATACAGAGAAGAATGGGATCAGACCAATAGGAACTGAAATTGGAACGATACAGTGAAGATTGGGATCATAGGAAGTAAAATTGGAACGATACAGACCAATGCGCACTCCCACAGTACCCTCCCCAGGTAACCTCAACCGTGAGACTCATGGATGTCCAGACTGATATAGATAGATCGATCGATAGAACCTACCCACCTACCCACCTACCTACCTACCTACCTACCTACCTACCTACCTTGGAACGATACAGTGAAGATTGGGATCATAGGAAGTAAAATTGGAACGATACAGACCAATGCGCACTCCCACAGTACCCTCCCCAGGTAACCTCAACCGTGAGACTCATGGATGTCCAGACTGATATAGATAGATCGATCGATAGAACCTACATATCTATCTATCTATCTATCTATCTATCTATAAATCTATAATAAAATTGGAACGATACAGAGAAGAATGGGATCAGACCAATAGGAACTGAAATTGGAACGATACAGTGAAGATTGGGATCATAGGAAGTAAAATTGGAACGATACAGACCAATGCGCACTCCCACAGTACCCTCCCCAGGTAACCTCAACCGTGAGACTCATGGATGTCCAGACTGATATAGATAGATCGATCGATAGAACCTACCCACCTACCCACCTACCTACCTACCTACCTACCTACCTTGGAACGATACAGTGAAGATTGGGATCATAGGAAGTAAAATTGGAACGATACAGACCAATGCGCACTCCCACAGTACCCTCCCCAGGTAACCTCAACCGTGAGACTCATGGATGTCCAGACTGATATAGATAGATCGATCGATAGAACCTACATATCTATCTATCTATCTATCTATCTATCTATAAATCTATAATAAAATTGGAACGATACAGAGAAGAATGGGATCAGACCAATAGGAACTGAAATTGGAACGATACAGTGAAGATTGGGATCATAGGAAGTAAAATTGGAACGATACAGACCAATGCGCACTCCCACAGTACCCTCCCCAGGTAACCTCAACCGTGAGACTCATGGATGTCCAGACTGATATAGATAGATCGATCGATAGAACCTACCCACCTACCCACCTACCTACCTACCTACCTACCTACCTACCTACCTACCTTGGAACGATACAGTGAAGATTGGGATCATAGGAAGTAAAATTGGAACGATACAGACCAATGCGCACTCCCACAGTACCCTCCCCAGGTAACCTCAACCGTGAGACTCATGGATGTCCAGACTGATATAGATAGATCGATCGATAGAACCTACATATCTATCTATCTATCTATCTATAAATCTATAAATCTATAATAAAATTGGAACGATACAGAGAAGAATGGGATCAGACCAATAGGAACTGAAATTGGAACGATACAGTGAAGATTGGGATCATAGGAAGTAAAATTGGAACGATTCAGACCAATGCGCACTCCCACAGTACCCTCCCCAGGTAACCTCAACCGTGAGACTCATGGATGTCCAGACTGATATAGATAGATCGATCGATAGAACCTACCCACCTACCCACCTACCCACCTACCTACCAACCTACCTACCTACCTACCTACCTTGGAACGATACAGTGAAGATTGGGATCATAGGAAGTAAAATTGGAACGATACAGACCAATGCGCACTCCCACAGTACCCTCCCCAGGTAACCTCAACCGTGAGACTCATGGATGTCCAGACTGATATAGATAGATCGATCGATAGAACCTACATATCTATCTATCTATCTATCTATCTATCTATAAATCTATAATAAAATTGGAACGATACAGAGAAGAATGGGATCAGACCAATAGGAACTGAAATTGGAACGATACAGTGAAGATTGGGATCATAGGAAGTAAAATTGGAACGATACAGACCAATGCGCACTCCCACAGTACCCTCCCCAGGTAACCTCAACCGTGAGACTCATGGATGTCCAGACTGATATAGATAGATCGATCGATAGAACCTACCCACCTACCCACCTACCTACCTACCTACCTACCTACCTACCTTGGAACGATACAGTGAAGATTGGGATCATAGGAAGTAAAATTGGAACGATACAGACCAATGCGCACTCCCACAGTACCCTCCCCAGGTAACCTCAACCGTGAGACTCATGGATGTCCAGACTGATATAGATAGATCGATCGATAGAACCTACATATCTATCTATCTATCTATCTATAAATCTATAAATCTATAATAAAATTGGAACGATACAGAGAAGAATGGGATCAGACCAATAGGAACTGAAATTGGAACGATACAGTGAAGATTGGGATCATAGGAAGTAAAATTGGAACGATACAGACCAATGCGCACTCCCACAGTACCCTCCCCAGGTAACCTCAACCGTGAGACTCATGGATGTCCAGACTGATATAGATAGATCGATCGATAGAACCTACCCACCTACCCACCTACCTACCTACCTACCTACCTACCTACCTACCTTGGAACGATACAGTGAAGATTGGGATCATAGGAAGTAAAATTGGAACGATACAGACCAATGCGCACTCCCACAGTACCCTCCCCAGGTAACCTCAACCGTGAGACTCATGGATGTCCAGACTGATATAGATAGATCGATCGATAGAACCTACATATCTATCTATCTATCTATAAATCTATCTATAAATCTATAATAAAATTGGAACGATACAGAGAAGAATGGGATCAGACCAATAGGAACTGAAATTGGAACGATACAGTGAAGATTGGGATCATAGGAAGTAAAATTGGAACGATACAGACCAATGCGCACTCCCACAGTACCCTCCCCAGGTAACCTCAACCGTGAGACTCATGGATGTCCAGACTGATATAGATAGATCGATCGATAGAACCTACCCACCTACCCACCTACCTACCTACCTACCTACCTACCTACCTACCTTGGAACGATACAGTGAAGATTGGGATCATAGGAAGTAAAATTGGAACGATACAGACCAATGCGCACTCCCACAGTACCCTCCCCAGGTAACCTCAACCGTGAGACTCATGGATGTCCAGACTGATATAGATAGATCGATCGATAGAACCTACATATCTATCTATCTATCTATCTATCTATAAATCTATAATAAAATTGGAACGATACAGAGAAGAATGGGATCAGACCAATAGGAACTGAAATTGGAACGATACAGTGAAGATTGGGATCATAGGAAGTAAAATTGGAACGATACAGACCAATGCGCACTCCCACAGTACCCTCCCCAGGTAACCTCAACCGTGAGACTCATGGATGTCCAGACTGATATAGATAGATCGATCGATAGAACCTACCCAACTACCCACCTACCTACCTACCTACCTACCTACCTACCTACCTTGGAACGATACAGTGAAGATTGGGATCATAGGAAGTAAAATTGGAACGATACAGACCAATGCGCACTCCCACAGTACCCTCCCCAGGTAACCTCAACCGTGAGACTCATGGATGTCCAGACTGATATAGATAGATCGATCGATAGAACCTACATATCTATCTATCTATCTATCTATAAATCTATAAATCTATAATAAAATTGGAACGATACAGAGAAGAATGGGATCAGACCAATAGGAACTGAAATTGGAACGATACAGTGAAGATTGGGATCATAGGAAGTAAAATTGGAACGATTCAGACCAATGCGCACTCCCACAGTACCCTCCCCAGGTAACCTCAACCGTGAGACTCATGGATGTCCAGACTGATATAGATAGATCGATCGATAGAACCTACCCACCTACCCACCTACCTACCTACCTACCTACCTACCTACCTACCTACCTACCTACCTTGGAACGATACAGTGAAGATTGGGATCATAGGAAGTAAAATTGGAACGATACAGACCAATGCGCACTCCCACAGTACCCTCCCCAGGTAACCTCAACCGTGAGACTCATGGATGTCCAGACTGATATAGATAGATCGATCGATAGAACCTACATATCTATCTATCTATCTATCTATCTATAAATCTATAATAAAATTGGAACGATACAGAGAAGAATGGGATCAGACCAATAGGAACTGAAATTGGAACGATACAGTGAAGATTGGGATCATAGGAAGTAAAATTGGAACGATACAGACCAATGCGCACTCCCACAGTACCCTCCCCAGGTAACCTCAACCGTGAGACTCATGGATGTCCAGACTGATATAGATAGATCGATCGATAGAACCTACCCACCTACCCACCTACCTACCTACCTACCTACCTACCTACCTTGGAACGATACAGTGAAGATTGGGATCATAGGAAGTAAAATTGGAACGATACAGACCAATGCGCACTCCCACAGTACCCTCCCCAGGTAACCTCAACCGTGAGACTCATGGATGTCCAGACTGATATAGATAGATCGATCGATAGAACCTACATATCTATCTATCTATCTATCTATAAATCTATAAATCTATAATAAAATTGGAACGATACAGAGAAGAATGGGATCAGACCAATAGGAACTGAAATTGGAACGATACAGTGAAGATTGGGATCATAGGAAGTAAAATTGGAACGATACAGACCAATGCGCACTCCCACAGTACCCTCCCCAGGTAACCTCAACCGTGAGACTCATGGATGTCCAGACTGATATAGATAGATCGATCGATAGAACCTACCCACCTACCCACCTACCTACCTACCTACCTACCTACCTACCTACCTACCTACCTACCTACCTTGGAACGATACAGTGAAGATTGGGATCATAGGAAGTAAAATTGGAACGATACAGACCAATGCGCACTCCCACAGTACCCTCCCCAGGTAACCTCAACCGTGAGACTCATGGATGTCCAGACTGATATAGATAGATCGATCGATAGAACCTACATATCTATCTATCTATCTATCTATCTATAAATCTATAATAAAATTGGAACGATACAGAGAAGAATGGGATCAGACCAATAGGAACTGAAATTGGAACGATACAGTGAAGATTGGGATCATAGGAAGTAAAATTGGAACGATACAGACCAATGCGCACTCCCACAGTACCCTCCCCAGGTAACCTCAACCGTGAGACTCATGGATGTCCAGACTGATATAGATAGATCGATCGATAGAACCTACCCACCTACCCACCTACCTACCTACCTACCTACCTACCTACCTACCTTGGAACGATACAGTGAAGATTGGGATCATAGGAAGTAAAATTGGAACGATACAGACCAATGCGCACTCCCACAGTACCCTCCCCAGGTAACCTCAACCGTGAGACTCATGGATGTCCAGACTGATATAGATAGATCGATCGATAGAACCTACATATCTATCTATCTATCTATCTATCTATAAATCTATAATAAAATTGGAACGATACAGAGAAGAATGGGATCAGACCAATAGGAACTGAAATTGGAACGATACAGTGAAGATTGGGATCATAGGAAGTAAAATTGGAACGATACAGACCAATGCGCACTCCCACAGTACCCTCCCCAGGTAACCTCAACCGTGAGACTCATGGATGTCCAGACTGATATAGATAGATCGATCGATAGAACCTACCCACCTACCCACCTACCTACCTACCTACCTACCTACCTACCTTGGAACGATACAGTGAAGATTGGGATCATAGGAAGTAAAATTGGAACGATACAGACCAATGCGCACTCCCACAGTACCCTCCCCAGGTAACCTCAACCGTGAGACTCATGGATGTCCAGACTGATATAGATAGATCGATCGATAGAACCTACATATCTATCTATCTATCTATCTATCTATAAATCTATAATAAAATTGGAACGATACAGAGAAGAATGGGATCAGACCAATAGGAACTGAAATTGGAACGATACAGTGAAGATTGGGATCATAGGAAGTAAAATTGGAATGATACAGACCAATGCGCACTCCCACAGTACCCTCCCCAGGTAACCTCAACCGTGAGACTCATGGATGTCCAGACTGATATAGATAGATCGATCGATAGAACCTAGCCACCTACCCACCTACCTACCTACCTTGGAACGATACAGTGAAGATTGGGATCATAGGAAGTAAAATTGGAACGATACAGACCAATGCGCACTCCCACAGTACCCTCCCCAGGTAACCTCAACCGTGAGACTCATGGATGTCCAGACTGATATAGATAGATCGATCGATAGAACCTACATATCTATCTATCTATCTATCTATCTATAAATCTATAATAAAATTGGAACGATACAGAGAAGAATGGGATCAGACCAATAGGAACTGAAATTGGAACGATACAGTGAAGATTGGGATCATAGGAAGTAAAATTGGAACGATACAGACCAATGCGCACTCCCACAGTACCCTCCCCAGGTAACCTCAACCGTGAGACTCATGGATGTCCAGACTGATATAGATAGATCGATCGATAGAACCTACCCACCTACCCACCTACCCACCTACCTACCTACCTACCTACCTACCTACCTACCTTGGAACGATACAGTGAAGATTGGGATCATAGGAAGTAAAATTGGAACGATACAGACCAATGCGCACTCCCACAGTACCCTCCCCAGGTAACCTCAACCGTGAGACTCATGGATGTCCAGACTGATATAGATAGATCGATCGATAGAACCTACATATCTATCTATCTATCTATCTATCTATCTATCTATAAATCTATAATAAAATTGGAACGATACAGAGAAGAATGGGATCAGACCAAAAGGAACTGAAATTGGAACGATACAGTGAAGATTGGGATCATAGGAAGTAAAATTGGAACGATACAGACCAATGTGCACTCCCACAGTACCCTCCCCAGGTAACCTCAACCGTGAGACTCATGGATGTCCAGACTGATATAGATAGATCGATCGATAGAACCTACCCACCTACCCACCTACCCACCTACCTACCTACCTACCTTGGAACGATACAGTGAAGATTGGGATCATAGGAAGTAAAATTGGAACGATACAGACCAATGCGCACTCCCACAGTACCCTCCCCAGGTAACCTCAACCGTGAGACTCATGGATGTCCAGACTGATATAGATAGATCGATCGATAGAACCTACATATCTATCTATCTATCTATCTATCTATCTATCTATAAATCTATAATAAAATTGGAACGATACATAGAAGAATGGGATCAGACCAATAGGAACTGAAATTGGAACGATACAGTGAAGATTGGGATCATAGGAAGTAAAATTGGAACGATTCAGACCAATGCGCACTCCCACAGTACCCTCCCCAGGTAACCTCAACCGTGAGACTCATGGATGTCCAGACTGATATAGATAGATCGATCGATAGAACCTACCCACCTACCCACCTACCTACCTACCTACCTACCTACCTACCTTGGAACGATACAGTGAAGATTGGGATCATAGGAAGTAAAATTGGAACGATACAGACCAATGCGCACTCCCACAGTACCCTCCCCAGGTAACCTCAACCGTGAGACTCATGGATGTCCAGACTGATATAGATAGATCGATCGATAGAACCTACATATCTATCTATCTATCTATCTATCTATAAATCTATAATAAAATTGGAACGATACAGAGAAGAATGGGATCAGACCAATAGGAACTGAAATTGGAACGATACAGTGAAGATTGGGATCATAGGAAGTAAAATTGGAACGATACAGACCAATGCGCACTCCCACAGTACCCTCCCCAGGTAACCTCAACCGTGAGACTCATGGATGTCCAGACTGATATAGATAGATCGATCGATAGAACCTACCCACCTACCCACCTACCTACCTACCTACCTACCTACCTACCTACCTTGGAACGATACAGTGAAGATTGGGATCATAGGAAGTAAAATTGGAACGATACAGACCAATGCGCACTCCCACAGTACCCTCCCCAGGTAACCTCAACCGTGAGACTCATGGATGTCCAGACTGATATAGATAGATCGATCGATAGAACCTACATATCTATCTATCTATCTATCTATCTATAAATCTATAATAAAATTGGAACGATACAGAGAAGAATGGGATCAGACCAATAGGAACTGAAATTGGAACGATACAGTGAAGATTGGGATCATAGGAAGTAAAATTGGAACGATACAGACCAATGCGCACTCCCACAGTACCCTCCCCAGGTAACCTCAACCGTGAGACTCATGGATGTCCAGACTGATATAGATAGATCGATCGATAGAACCTACCCACCTACCCACCTACCTACCTACCTACCTACCTACCTACCTTGGAACGATACAGTGAAGATTGGGATCATAGGAAGTAAAATTGGAACGATACAGACCAATGCGCACTCCCACAGTACCCTCCCCAGGTAACCTCAACCGTGAGACTCATGGATGTCCAGACTGATATAGATAGATCGATCGATAGAACCTACCCACCTACCCACCTACCTACCTACCTACCTACCTACCTACCTTGGAACGATACAGTGAAGATTGGGATCATAGGAAGTAAAATTGGAACGATACAGACCAATGCGCACTCCCACAGTACCCTCCCCAGGTAACCTCAACCGTGAGACTCATGGATGTCCAGACTGATATAGATAGATCGATCGATAGAACCTACATATCTATCTATCTATCTATCTATCTATCTATCTATAAATCTATAATAAAATTGGAACGATACAGAGAAGAATGGGATCAGACCAATAGGAACTGAAATTGGAACGATACAGTGAAGATTGGGATCATAGGAAGTAAAATTGGAACGATACAGACCAATGCGCACTCCCACAGTACCCTCCCCAGGTAACCTCAACCGTGAGACTCATGGATGTCCAGACTGATATAGATAGATCGATCGATAGAACCTACCCACCTACCCACCTACCCACCTACCTACCTACCTACCTACCTACCTACCTACCTACCTACCTACCTACCTACCTACCTTGGAACGATACAGTGAAGATTGGGATCATAGGAAGTAAAATTGGAACGATACAGACCAATGCGCACTCCCACAGTACCCTCCCCAGGTAACCTCAACCGTGAGACTCATGGATGTCCAGACTGATATAGATAGATCGATCGATAGAACCTACATATCTATCTATCTATCTATCTATCTATAAATCTATAATAAAATTGGAACGATACAGAGAAGAATGGGATCAGACCAATAGGAACTGAAATTGGAACGATACAGTGAAGATTGGGATCATAGGAAGTAAAATTGGAACGATACAGACCAATGTGCACTCCCACAGTACCCTCCCCAGGTAACCTCAACCGTGAGACTCATGGATGTCCAGACTGATATAGATAGATCGATCGATAGAACCTACCCACCTACCCACCTACCCACCTACCTACCTACCTACCTACCTACCTTCCTTGGAACGATACAGTGAAGATTGGGATCATAGGAAGTAAAATTGGAACGATACAGACCAATGCGCACTCCCACAGTACCCTCCCCAGGTAACCTCAACCGTGAGACTCATGGATGTCCAGACTGATATAGATAGATCGATCGATAGAACCTACATATCTATCTATCTATCTATCTATCTATAAATCTATAATAAAATTGGAACGATACATAGAAGAATGGGATCAGACCAATAGGAACTGAAATTGGAACGATACAGTGAAGATTGGGATCATAGGAAGTAAAATTGGAACGATTCAGACCAATGCGCACTCCCACAGTACCCTCCCCAGGTAACCTCAACCGTGAGACTCATGGATGTCCAGACTGATATAGATAGATCGATCGATAGAACCTACCCACCTACCCACCTACCCACCTACCTACCTACCTACCTACCTACCTACCTACCTTGGAACGATACAGTGAAGATTGGGATCATAGGAAGTAAAATTGGAACGATACAGACCAATGCGCACTCCCACAGTACCCTCCCCAGGTAACCTCAACCGTGAGACTCATGGATGTCCAGACTGATATAGATGGATCGATCGATAGAACCTACATATCTATCTATCTATCTATCTATCTATCTATCTATCTATCTATCTATCTATCTATCTATCTATCTATCTATCTATCTATCTATCTATCTATCTATCTATCTATCTATCTATCTATCTATCTATCTATAATAAAATTGGAACGATACAGAGAAGAATGGGATCAGACCAGTAGGAACTGAAATTGGAACGATACAGTGAAGATTGGGATCATAGGAAGTAAAATTGGAACGATACAGACCAATGCGCACTCCCTCAGTACCCTCCCCAGGTAACCTCAACCGTGAGACTCATGGATGTCCAGACTGATATAGATAGATCGATCGATAGAACCTACCCACCTACCCACCTACCTACCTACCTACCTACCTACCTACCTACCTTGGAACGATACAGTGAAGATTGGGATCATAGGAAGTAAAATTGGAACGATACAGACCAATGCGCACTCCACAGTACCCTCCCCAGGTAACCTCAACCGTGAGACTCATGGATGTCCAGACTGATATAGATAGATCGATCGATAGAACCTACATATCTATCTATCTATCTATCTATAAATCTATAAATCTATAATAAAATTGGAACGATACAGAGAAGAATGGGATCAGACCAATAGGAACTGAAATTGGAACGATACAGTGAAGATTGGGATCATAGGAAGTAAAATTGGAACGATTCAGACCAATGCGCACTCCCACAGTACCCTCCCCAGGTAACCTCAACCGTGAGACTCATGGATGTCCAGACTGATATAGATAGATCGATCGATAGAACCTACCCACCTACCCACCTACCTACCTACCTACCTACCTACCTTGGAACGATACAGTGAAGATTGGGATCATAGGAAGTAAAATTGGAACGATACTGACCAATGCGCACTCCCACAGTACCCTCCCCAGGTAACCTCAACCGTGAGACTCATGGATGTCCAGACTGATATAGATAGATCGATCGATAGAACCTACATATCTATCTATCTATCTATAAATCTATAATAAAATTGGAACGATACAGAGAAGAATGGGATCAGACCAATAGGAACTGAAATTGGAACGATACAGTGAAGATTGGGATCATAGGAAGTAAAATTGGAACGATACAGACCAATGCGCACTCCCACAGTACCCTCCCCAGGTAACCTCAACCGTGAGACTCATGGATGTCCAGACTGATCGATCGATAGAACCTACCCACCTACCCACCTACCTACCTACCTACCTACCTACCTACCTACCTACCTTGGAACGATACAGTGAAGATTGGGATCATAGGAAGTAAAATTGGAACGATACAGACCAATGCGCACTCCCACAGTACCCTCCCCAGGTAACCTCAACCGTGAGACTCATGGATGTCCAGACTGATATAGATAGATCGATCGATAGAACCTACATATCTATCTATCTATCTATCTATCTATAAATCTATAATAAAATTGGAACGATACAGAGAAGAATGGGATCAGACCAATAGGAACTGAAATTGGAACGATACAGTGAAGATTGGGATCATAGGAAGTAAAATTGGAACGATACAGACCAATGCGCACTCCCACAGTACCCTCCCCAGGTAACCTCAACCGTGAGACTCATGGATGTCCAGACTGATATAGATAGATCGATCGATAGAACCTACATATCTATCTATCTATCTATCTATCTATCTATAAATCTATAATAAAATTGGAACGATACAGAGAAGAATGGGATCAGACCAATAGGAACTGAAATTGGAACGATACAGTGAAGATTGGGATCATAGGAAGTAAAATTGGAACGATACAGACCAATGCGCACTCCCACAGTACCCTCCCCAGGTAACCTCAACCGTGAGACTCATGGATGTCCAGACTGATATAGATAGATCGATCGATAGAACCTACCCACCTACCCACCTACCTACCTACCTACCTACCTACCTACCTACCTTGGAACGATACAGTGAAGATTGGGATCATAGGAAGTAAAATTGGAACGATACAGACCAATGCGCACTCCCACAGTACCCTCCCCAGGTAACCTCAACCGTGAGACTCATGGATGTCCAGACTGATATAGATAGATCGATCGATAGAACCTACATATCTATCTATCTATCTATCTATCTATCTATCTATCTATCTATCTATCTATCTATCTATCTATCTATCTATCTATCTATCTATCTATCTATCTATCTATCTATAATAAAATTGGAACGATACAGAGAAGAATGGGATCAGACCAGTAGGAACTGAAATTGGAACGATACAGTGAAGATTGGGATCATAGGAAGTAAAATTGGAACGATACAGACCAATGCGCACTCCCTCAGTACCCTCCCCAGGTAACCTCAACCGTGAGACTCATGGATGTCCAGACTGATATAGATAGATCGATCGATAGAACCTACCCACCTACCCACCTACCTACCTACCTACCTACCTACCTTGGAACGATACAGTGAAGATTGGGATCATAGGAAGTAAAATTGGAACGATACAGACCAATGCGCACTCCACAGTACCCTCCCCAGGTAACCTCAACCGTGAGACTCATGGATGTCCAGACTGATATAGATAGATCGATCGATAGAACCTACATATCTATCTATCTATCTATCTATAAATCTATAAATCTATAATAAAATTGGAACGATACAGAGAAGAATGGGATCAGACCAATAGGAACTGAAATTGGAACGATACAGTGAAGATTGGGATCATAGGAAGTAAAATTGGAACGATTTAGACCAATGCGCACTCCCACAGTACCCTCCCCAGGTAACCTCAACCGTGAGACTCATGGATGTCCAGACTGATATAGATAGATCGATCGATAGAACCTACCCACCTACCCACCTACCTACCTACCTACCTACCTACCTACCTTGGAACGATACAGTGAAGATTGGGATCATAGGAAGTAAAATTGGAACGATACTGACCAATGCGCACTCCCACAGTACCCTCCCCAGGTAACCTCAACCGTGAGACTCATGGATGTCCAGACTGATATAGATAGATCGATCGATAGAACCTACATATCTATCTATCTATCTATCTATCTATAAATCTATAATAAAATTGGAACGATACAGAGAAGAATGGGATCAGACCAATAGGAACTGAAATTGGAACGATACAGTGAAGATTGGGATCATAGGAAGTAAAATTGGAACGATACAGACCAATGCGCACTCCCACAGTACCCTCCCCAGGTAACCTCAACCGTGAGACTCATGGATGTCCAGACTGATCGATCGATAGAACCTACCCACCTACCCACCTACCTACCTACCTACCTACCTACCTACCTACCTACCTTGGAACGATACAGTGAAGATTGGGATCATAGGAAGTAAAATTGGAACGATACAGACCAATGCGCACTCCCACAGTACCCTCCCCAGGTAACCTCAACCGTGAGACTCATGGATGTCCAGACTGATATAGATAGATCGATCGATAGAACCTACATATCTATCTATCTATCTATCTATCTATAAATCTATAATAAAATTGGAACGATACAGAGAAGAATGGGATCAGACCAATAGGAACTGAAATTGGAACGATACAGTGAAGATTGGGATCATAGGAAGTAAAATTGGAACGATACAGACCAATGCGCACTCCCACAGTACCCTCCCCAGGTAACCTCAACCGTGAGACTCATGGATGTCCAGACTGATATAGATAGATCGATCGATAGAACCTACATATCTATCTATCTATCTATCTATCTATCTATAAATCTATAATAAAATTGGAACGATACAGAGAAGAATGGGATCAGACCAATAGGAACTGAAATTGGAACGATACAGTGAAGATTGGGATCATAGGAAGTAAAATTGGAACGATACAGACCAATGCGCACTCCCACAGTACCCTCCCCAGGTAACCTCAACCGTGAGACTCATGGATGTCCAGACTGATATAGATAGATCGATCGATAGAACCTACCCACCTACCCACCTACCTACCTACCTACCTACCTACCTACCTACCTTGGAACGATACAGTGAAGATTGGGATCATAGGAAGTAAAATTGGAACGATACAGACCAATGCGCACTCCCACAGTACCCTCCCCAGGTAACCTCAACCGTGAGACTCATGGATGTCCAGACTGATATAGATAGATCGATCGATAGAACCTACATATCTATCTATCTATCTATCTATCTATCTATCTATAAATCTATAATAAAATTGGAACGATACAGAGAAGAATGGGATCAGACCAATAGGAACTGAAATTGGAACGATACAGTGAAGATTGGGATCATAGGAAGTAAAATTGGAACGATACAGACCAATGCGCACTCCCACAGTACCCTCCCCAGGTAACCTCAACCGTGAGACTCATGGATGTCCAGACTGATATAGATAGATCGATCGATAGAACCTACCCACCTACCCACCTACCTACCTACCTACCTACCTACCTACCTACCTTGGAACGATACAGTGAAGATTGGGATCATAGGAAGTAAAATTGGAACGATACAGACCAATGCGCACTCCCACAGTACCCTCCCCAGGTAACCTCAACCGTGAGACTCATGGATGTCCAGACTGATATAGATAGATCGATCGATAGAACCTACATATCTATCTATCTATCTATCTATCTATCTATCTATAAATCTATAATAAAATTGGAACGATACAGAGAAGAATGGGATCAGACCAATAGGAACTGAAATTGGAACGATACAGTGAAGATTGGGATCATAGGAAGTAAAATTGGAACGATACAGACCAATGCGCACTCCCACAGTACCCTCCCCAGGTAACCTCAACCGTGAGACTCATGGATGTCCAGACTGATATAGATAGATCGATCGATAGAACCTACCCACCTACCCACCTACCCACCTACCCACCTACCTACCTACCTACCTTGGAACGATACAGTGAAGATTGGGATCATAGGAAGTAATATTGGAACGATACAGACCAATGCGCACTCCCACAGTACCCTCCCCAGGTAACCTCAACCGTGAGACTCATGGATGTCCAGACTGATATAGATAGATCGATCGATAGAACCTACATATGTATCTATCTATCTATCTATCTATAAATCTATAATAAAATTGGAACGATACAGAGAAGAATGGGATCAGACCAATAGGAACTGAAATTGGAACGATACAGTGAAGATTGGGATCATAGGAAGTAAAATTGGAACGATACAGACCAATGCGCACTCCCACAGTACCCTCCCCAGGTAACCTCAACCGTGAGACTCATGGATGTCCAGACTGATATAGACAGATCGATCGATAGAACCTACCCACCTACCCACCTACCTACCTACCTACCTACCTACCTACCTACCTACCTTGGAACGATACAGTGAAGATTGGGATCATAGGAAGTAAAATTGGAACGATACAGACCAATGCGCACTCCCACAGTACCCTCCCCAGGTAACCTCAACCGTGAGACTCATGGATGTCCAGACTGATATAGATAGATCGATCGATAGAACCTACATATCTATCTATCTATCTATCTATCTATAAATCTATAATAAAATTGGAACGATACAGAGAAGAATGGGATCAGACCAATAGGAACTGAAATTGGAACGATACAGTGAAGATTGGGATCATAGGAAGTAAAATTGGAACGATACAGATCAATGCGCACTCCCACAGTACCCTCCCCAGGTAACCTCAACCGTGAGACTCATGGATGTCCAGACTGATATAGATAGATCGATCGATAGAACCTACCTATCTACAGACCAATGCGCACTCCCACAGTACCCTCCCCAGGTAACCTCAACCGTGAGACTCATGGATGTCCAGACTGATATAGATAGATCGATCGATAGAACCTACCTATCTACAGACCAATGCGCACTCCCACAGTACCCTCCCCAGGTAACCTCAACCGTGAGACTCATGGATGTCCAGACTGATATAGATAGATCGATCGATAGAACCTACCTATCTACAGACCAATGCGCACTCCCACAGTACCCTCCCCAGGTAACCTCAACCGTGAGACTCATGGATGTCCAGACTGATATAGATAGATCGATCGATAGAACCTACCTATCTACAGACCAATGCGCACTCCCACAGTACCCTCCCCAGGTAACCTCAACCGTGAGACTCATGGATGTCCAGACTGATATAGATAGATCGACCGATAGAACCTATCTATCTATCTATCTATCTATCTATAATAAAATTGGAACGATACAGAGAAGAATGGGATCAGACCAATAGGAACTGAAATTGGAACGATACAGTGAAGATTGGGATCATAGGAAGTAAAATTGGAACGATACAGACCAATGCGCACTCCCACAGTACCCTCCCCAGGTAACCTCAACCGTGAGACTCATGGATGTCCAGACTGATATAGATAGATCGATCGATAGAACCTACCTATCTACAGACCAATGCGCACTCCCACAGTACCCTCCCCAGGTAACCTCAACCGTGAGACTCATGGATGTCCAGACTGATATAGATAGATCGATCGATAGAACCTACCTATCTACAGACCAATGCGCACTCCCACAGTACCCTCCCCAGGTAACCTCAACCGTGAGACTCATGGATGTCCAGACTGATATAGATAGATCGATCGATAGAACCTACCTATCTACAGACCAATGCGCACTCCCACAGTACCCTCCCCAGGTAACCTCAACCGTGAGACTCATGGATGTCCAGACTGATATAGATAGATCGACCGATAGAACCTATCTATCTATCTATCTATCTATCTATCTATCTATCTATAATAAAATTGGAACGATACAGAGAAGAATGGGATCAGACCAATAGGAACTGAAATTGGAACGATACAGTGAAGATTGGGATCATAGGAAGTAAAATTGGAACGATACAGACCAATGCGCACTCCCACAGTACCCTCCCCAGGTAACCTCAACCGTGAGACTCATGGATGTCCAGACTGATATAGATAGATCGATCGATAGAACCTACCTATCTACAGACCAATGCGCACTCCCACAGTACCCTCCCCAGGTAACCTCAACCGTGAGACTCATGGATGTCCAGACTGATATAGATAGATCGATCGATAGAACCTACCTATCTACAGACCAATGCGCACTCCCACAGTACCCTCCCCAGGTAACCTCAACCGTGAGACTCATGGATGTCCAGACTGATATAGATAGATCGATCGATAGAACCTACCTATCTACAGACCAATGCGCACTCCCACAGTACCCTCCCCAGGTAACCTCAACCGTGAGACTCATGGATGTCCAGACTGATATAGATAGATCGACCGATAGAACCTATCTATCTATCTATCTATCTATCTATCTATCTATCTATAATAAAATTGGAACGATACAGAGAAGAATGGGATCAGACCAATAGGAACTGAAATTGGAACGATACAGTGAAGATTGGGATCATAGGAAGTAAAATTGGAACGATACAGACCAATGCGCACTCCCACAGTACCCTCCCCAGGTAACCTCAACCGTGAGACTCATGGATGTCCAGACTGATATAGATAGATCGATCGATAGAACCTACCTATCTACAGACCAATGCGCACTCCCACAGTACCCTCCCCAGGTAACCTCAACCGTGAGACTCATGGATGTCCAGACTGATATAGATAGATCGATCGATAGAACCTACCTATCTACAGACCAATGCGCACTCCCACAGTACCCTCCCCAGGTAACCTCAACCGTGAGACTCATGGATGTCCAGACTGATATAGATAGATCGACCGATAGAACCTATCTATCTATCTATCTATCTATCTATCTATAATAAAATTGGAACGATACAGAGAAGAATGGGATCAGACCAATAGGAACTGAAATTGGAACGATACAGTGAAGATTGGGATCATAGGAAGTAAAATTGGAACGATACAGACCAATGCGCACTCCCACAGTACCCTCCCCAGGTAACCTCAACCGTGAGACTCATGGATATCCAGACTGATATAGATAGATCGATCGATAGAACCTACCTATCTACAGACCAATGCGCACTCCCACAGTACCCTCCCCAGGTAACCTCAACCGTGAGACTCATGGATGTCCAGACTGATATAGATAGATCGATCGATAGAACCTACCTATCTACAGACCAATGCGCACTCCCACAGTACCCTCCCCAGGTAACCTCAACCGTGAGACTCATGGATGTCCAGACTGATATAGATAGATCGATCGATAGAACCTACCTATCTACAGACCAATGCGCACTCCCACAGTACCCTCCCCAGGTAACCTCAACCGTGAGACTCATGGATGTCCAGACTGATATAGATAGATCGATCGATAGAACCTACCTATCTACAGACCAATGCGCACTCCCACAGTACCCTCCCCAGGTAACCTCAACCGTGAGACTCATGGATGTCCAGACTGATATAGATAGATCGACCGATAGAACCTATCTATCTATCTATCTATCTATCTATCTATATATCTATAATAAAATTGGAACGATACAGAGAAGAATGGGATCAGACCAATAGGAACTGAAATTGGAACGATACAGTGAAGATTGGGATCATAGGAAGTAAAATTGGAACGATACAGACCAATGCGCACTCCCACAGTACCCTCCCCAGGTAACCTCAACCGTGAGACTCATGGATATCCAGACTGATATAGATAGATCGATCGATAGAACCTACCTATCTACAGACCAATGCGCACTCCCACAGTACCCTCCCCAGGTAACCTCAACCGTGAGACTCATGGATGTCCAGACTGATATAGATAGATCGATCGATAGAACCTACCTATCTACAGACCAATGCGCACTCCCACAGTACCCTCCCCAGGTAACCTCAACCGTGAGACTCATGGATGTCCAGACTGATATAGATAGATCGATCGATAGAACCTACCTATCTACAGACCAATGCGCACTCCCACAGTACCCTCCCCAGGTAACCTCAACCGTGAGACTCATGGATGTCCAGACTGATATAGATAGATCGACCGATAGAACCTATCTATCTATCTATCTATCTATCTATCTATCTATCTATCTATCTATCTATCTATCTATCTATCTATCTATCTATCTATCTATCTATCTATCTATCTATCTATCTATCTATCTATCTATCTATCTATCTATCTATAATAAAATTGGAACGATACAGAGAAGAATGGGATCAGACCAATAGGAACTGAAATTGGAACGATACAGTGAAGATTGGGATCATAGGAAGTAAAATTGGAACGATACAGACCAATGTGCACTCCCACAGTACCCTCCCCAGGTAACCTCAACCGTGAGACTCATGGATGTCCAGACTGATATAGATAGATCGATCGATAGAACCTACCTATCTACAGACCAATGCGCACTCCCACAGTACCCTCCCCAGGTAACCTCAACCGTGAGACTCATGGATGTCCAGACTGATATAGATAGATCGATCGATAGAACCTACCTATCTACAGACCAATGCGCACTCCCACAGTACCCTCCCCAGGTAACCTCAACCGTGAGACTCATGGATGTCCAGACTGATATAGATAGATCGATCGATAGAACCTACCTATCTACAGACCAATGCGCACTCCCACAGTACCCTCCCCAGGTAACCTCAACCGTGAGACTCATGGATGTCCAGACTGATATAGATAGATCGACCGATAGAACCTATCTATCTATCTATCTATCTATAATAAAATTGGAACGATACAGAGAAGAATGGGATCAGACCAATAGGAACTGAAATTGGAACGATACAGTGAAGATTGGGATCATAGGAAGTAAAATTGGAACGATACAGACCAATGCGCACTCCCACAGTACCCTCCCCAGGTAACCTCAACCGTGAGACTCATGGATGTCCAGACTGATATAGATAGATCGATCGATAGAACCTACCTATCTACAGACCAATGCGCACTCCCACAGTACCCTCCCCAGGTAACCTCAACCGTGAGACTCATGGATGTCCAGACTGATATAGATAGATCGATCGATAGAACCTACCTATCTACAGACCAATGCGCACTCCCACAGTACCCTCCCCAGGTAACCTCAACCGTGAGACTCATGGATGTCCAGACTGATATAGATAGATCGATCGATAGAACCTACCTATCTACAGACCAATGCGCACTCCCACAGTACCCTCCCCAGGTAACCTCAACCGTGAGACTCATGGATGTCCAGACTGATATAGATAGATCGATCGATAGAACCTACCTATCTACAGACCAATGCGCACTCCCACAGTACCCTCCCCAGGTAACCTCAACCGTGAGACTCATGGATGTCCAGACTGATATAGATAGATCGACCGATAGAACCTATCTATCTATCTATCTATCTATCTATAATAAAATTGGAACGATACAGAGAAGAATGGGATCAGACCAATAGGAACTGAAATTGGAACGATACAGTGAAGATTGGGATCATAGGAAGTAAAATTGGAACGATACAGACCAATGCGCACTCCCACAGTACCCTCCCCAGGTAACCTCAACCGTGAGACTCATGGATGTCCAGACTGATATAGATAGATCGATCGATAGAACCTACCTATCTACAGACCAATGCGCACTCCCACAGTACCCTCCCCAGGTAACCTCAACCGTGAGACTCATGGATGTCCAGACTGATATAGATAGATCGATCGATAGAACCTACCTATCTACAGACCAATGCGCACTCCCACAGTACCCTCCCCAGGTAACCTCAACCGTGAGACTCATGGATGTCCAGACTGATATAGATAGATCGATCGATAGAACCTACCTATCTACAGACCAATGCGCACTCCCACAGTACCCTCCCCAGGTAACCTCAACCGTGAGACTCATGGATGTCCAGACTGATATAGATAGATCGACCGATAGAACCTATCTATCTATCTATCTATCTATCTATCTATCTATCTATCTATAATAAAATTGGAACGATACAGAGAAGAATGGGATCAGACCAATAGGAACTGAAATTGGAACGATACAGTGAAGATTGGGATCATAGGAAGTAAAATTGGAACGATACAGACCAATGCGCACTCCCACAGTACCCTCCCCAGGTAACCTCAACCGTGAGACTCATGGATGTCCAGACTGATATAGATAGATCGATCGATAGAACCTACCTATCTACAGACCAATGCGCACTCCCACAGTACCCTCCCCAGGTAACCTCAACCGTGAGACTCATGGATGTCCAGACTGATATAGATAGATCGATCGATAGAACCTACCTATCTACAGACCAATGCGCACTCCCACAGTACCCTCCCCAGGTAACCTCAACCGTGAGACTCATGGATGTCCAGACTGATATAGATAGATCGATCGATAGAACCTACCTATCTACAGACCAATGCGCACTCCCACAGTACCCTCCCCAGGTAACCTCAACCGTGAGACTCATGGATGTCCAGACTGATATAGATAGATCGACCGATAGAACCTATCTATCTATCTATCTATCTATCTATCTATCTATCTATAATAAAATTGGAACGATACAGAGAAGAATGGGATCAGACCAATAGGAACTGAAATTGGAACGATACAGTGAAGATTGGGATCATAGGAAGTAAAATTGGAACGATACAGACCAATGCGCACTCCCACAGTACCCTCCCCAGGTAACCTCAACCGTGAGACTCATGGATGTCCAGACTGATATAGATAGATCGATCGATAGAACCTACCTATCTACAGACCAATGCGCACTCCCACAGTACCCTCCCCAGGTAACCTCAACCGTGAGACTCATGGATGTCCAGACTGATATAGATAGATCGATCGATAGAACCTACCTATCTACAGACCAATGCGCACTCCCACAGTACCCTCCCCAGGTAACCTCAACCGTGAGACTCATGGATGTCCAGACTGATATAGATAGATCGACCGATAGAACCTATCTATCTATCTATCTATCTATCTATCTATAATAAAATTGGAACGATACAGAGAAGAATGGGATCAGACCAATAGGAACTGAAATTGGAACGATACAGTGAAGATTGGGATCATAGGAAGTAAAATTGGAACGATACAGACCAATGCGCACTCCCACAGTACCCTCCCCAGGTAACCTCAACCGTGAGACTCATGGATATCCAGACTGATATAGATAGATCGATCGATAGAACCTACCTATCTACAGACCAATGCGCACTCCCACAGTACCCTCCCCAGGTAACCTCAACCGTGAGACTCATGGATGTCCAGACTGATATAGATAGATCGATCGATAGAACCTACCTATCTACAGACCAATGCGCACTCCCACAGTACCCTCCCCAGGTAACCTCAACCGTGAGACTCATGGATGTCCAGACTGATATAGATAGATCGATCGATAGAACCTACCTATCTACAGACCAATGCGCACTCCCACAGTACCCTCCCCAGGTAACCTCAACCGTGAGACTCATGGATGTCCAGACTGATATAGATAGATCGATCGATAGAACCTACCTATCTACAGACCAATGCGCACTCCCACAGTACCCTCCCCAGGTAACCTCAACCGTGAGACTCATGGATGTCCAGACTGATATAGATAGATCGACCGATAGAACCTATCTATCTATCTATCTATCTATCTATCTATCTATCTATCTATATATCTATAATAAAATTGGAACGATACAGAGAAGAATGGGATCAGACCAATAGGAACTGAAATTGGAACGATACAGTGAAGATTGGGATCATAGGAAGTAAAATTGGAACGATACAGACCAATGCGCACTCCCACAGTACCCTCCCCAGGTAACCTCAACCGTGAGACTCATGGATATCCAGACTGATATAGATAGATCGATCGATAGAACCTACCTATCTACAGACCAATGCGCACTCCCACAGTACCCTCCCCAGGTAACCTCAACCGTGAGACTCATGGATGTCCAGACTGATATAGATAGATCGATCGATAGAACCTACCTATCTACAGACCAATGCGCACTCCCACAGTACCCTCCCCAGGTAACCTCAACCGTGAGACTCATGGATGTCCAGACTGATATAGATAGATCGATCGATAGAACCTACCTATCTACAGACCAATGCGCACTCCCACAGTACCCTCCCCAGGTAACCTCAACCGTGAGACTCATGGATGTCCAGACTGATATAGATAGATCGACCGATAGAACCTATCTATCTATCTATCTATCTATCTATCTATCTATCTATCTATCTATCTATCTATCTATCTATCTATCTATCTATCTATCTATCTATCTATCTATCTATAATAAAATTGGAACGATACAGAGAAGAATGGGATCAGACCAATAGGAACTGAAATTGGAACGATACAGTGAAGATTGGGATCATAGGAAGTAAAATTGGAACGATACAGACCAATGTGCACTCCCACAGTACCCTCCCCAGGTAACCTCAACCGTGAGACTCATGGATGTCCAGACTGATATAGATAGATCGATCGATAGAACCTACCTATCTACAGACCAATGCGCACTCCCACAGTACCCTCCCCAGGTAACCTCAACCGTGAGACTCATGGATGTCCAGACTGATATAGATAGATCGATCGATAGAACCTACCTATCTACAGACCAATGCGCACTCCCACAGTACCCTCCCCAGGTAACCTCAACCGTGAGACTCATGGATGTCCAGACTGATATAGATAGATCGATCGATAGAACCTACCTATCTACAGACCAATGCGCACTCCCACAGTACCCTCCCCAGGTAACCTCAACCGTGAGACTCATGGATGTCCAGACTGATATAGATAGATCGACCGATAGAACCTATCTATCTATCTATCTATCTATAATAAAATTGGAACGATACAGAGAAGAATGGGATCAGACCAATAGGAACTGAAATTGGAACGATACAGTGAAGATTGGGATCATAGGAAGTAAAATTGGAACGATACAGACCAATGCGCACTCCCACAGTACCCTCCCCAGGTAACCTCAACCGTGAGACTCATGGATGTCCAGACTGATATAGATAGATCGATCGATAGAACCTACCTATCTACAGACCAATGCGCACTCCCACAGTACCCTCCCCAGGTAACCTCAACCGTGAGACTCATGGATGTCCAGACTGATATAGATAGATCGATCGATAGAACCTACCTATCTACAGACCAATGCGCACTCCCACAGTACCCTCCCCAGGTAACCTCAACCGTGAGACTCATGGATGTCCAGACTGATATAGATAGATCGATCGATAGAACCTACCTATCTACAGACCAATGCGCACTCCCACAGTACCCTCCCCAGGTAACCTCAACCGTGAGACTCATGGATGTCCAGACTGATATAGATAGATCGATCGATAGAACCTACCTATCTACAGACCAATGCGCACTCCCACAGTACCCTCCCCAGGTAACCTCAACCGTGAGAATCATGGATGTCCAGACTGATATAGATAGATCGACCGATAGAACCTATCTATCTATCTATCTATCTATCTATAATAAAATTGGAACGATACAGAGAAGAATGGGATCAGACCAATAGGAACTGAAATTGGAACGATACAGTGAAGATTGGGATCATAGGAAGTAAAATTGGAACGATACAGACCAATGCGCACTCCCACAGTACCCTCCCCAGGTAACCTCAACCGTGAGACTCATGGATGTCCAGACTGATATAGATAGATCGATCGATAGAACCTACCTATCTACAGACCAATGCGCACTCCCACAGTACCCTCCCCAGGTAACCTCAACCGTGAGACTCATGGATGTCCAGACTGATATAGATAGATCGATCGATAGAACCTACCTATCTACAGACCAATGCGCACTCCCACAGTACCCACCCCAGGTAACCTCAACCGTGAGACTCATGGATGTCCAGACTGATATAGATAGATCGACCGATAGAACCTATCTATCTATCTATCTATCTATCTATCTATAATAAAATTGGAACGATACAGAGAAGAATGGGATCAGACCAATAGGAACTGAAATTGGAACGATACAGTGAAGATTGGGATCATAGGAAGTAAAATTGGAACGATACAGACCAATGCGCACTCCCACAGTACCCTCCCCAGGTAACCTCAACCGTGAGACTCATGGATATCCAGACTGATATAGATAGATCGATCGATAGAACCTACCTATCTACAGACCAATGCGCACTCCCACAGTACCCTCCCCAGGTAACCTCAACCGTGAGACTCATGGATGTCCAGACTGATATAGATAGATCGATCGATAGAACCTACCTATCTACAGACCAATGCGCACTCCCACAGTACCCTCCCCAGGTAACCTCAACCGTGAGACTCATGGATGTCCAGACTGATATAGATAGATCGATCGATAGAACCTACCTATCTACAGACCAATGCGCACTCCCACAGTACCCTCCCCAGGTAATCTCACCGTGAGACTCATGGATGTCCAGACTGATATAGATAGATCGACCGATAGAACCTATCTATCTATCTATCTATCTATCTATCTATCTATCTATCTATCTATCTATCTATCTATCTATCTATCTATCTATCTATCTATAATAAAATTGGAACGATACAGAGAAGAATGGGATCAGACCAATAGGAACTGAAATTGGAACGATACAGTGAAGATTGGGATCATAGGAAGTAAAATTGGAACGATACAGACCAATGCGCACTCCCACAGTACCCTCCCCAGGTAACCTCAACCGTGAGACTCATGGATATCCAGACTGATATAGATAGATCGATCGATAGAACCTACCTATCTACAGACCAATGCGCACTCCCACAGTACCCTCCCCAGGTAACCTCAACCGTGAGACTCATGGATGTCCAGACTGATATAGATAGATCGATCGATAGAACCTACCTATCTACAGACCAATGCGCACTCCCATAGTACCCTCCCCAGGTAACCTCAACCGTGAGACTCATGAATGTCCAGACTGATATAGATTGATCGATCGATAGAACCTACCTATCTACAGACCAATGCGCACTCCCACAGTACCCTCCCCAGGTAACCTCAACCGTGAGACTCATGGATGTCCAGACTGATATAGATAGATCGACCGATAGAACCTATCTATCTATCTATCTATCTATCTATCTATAATAAAATTGGAACGATACAGAGAAGAATGGGATCAGACCAATAGGAACTGAAATTGGAACGATACAGTGAAGATTGGGATCATAGGAAGTAAAATTGGAACGATACAGACCAATGCGCACTCCCACAGTACCCTCCCCAGGTAACCTCAACCGTGAGACTCATGGATGTCCAGACTGATATAGATAGATCGATCGATAGAACCTACCTATCTACAGACCAATGCGCACTCCCACAGTACCCTCCCCAGGTAACCTCAACCGTGAGACTCATGGATGTCCAGACTGATATAGATAGATCGATCGATAGAACCTACCTATCTACAGACCAATGCGCACTCCCACAGTACCCTCCCCAGGTAACCTCAACCGTGAGACTCATGGATATCCAGACTGATATAGATAGATCGATCGATAGAACCTACCTATCTACAGACCAATGCGCACTCCCACAGTACCCTCCCCAGGTAACCTCAACCGTGAGACTCATGGATGTCCAGACTGATATAGATAGATCGACCGATAGAACCTATCTATCTATCTATCTATCTATCTATCTATCTATCTATCTATCTATCTATAATAAAATTGGAACGATACAGAGAAGAATGGGATCAGACCAATAGGAACTGAAATTGGAACGATACAGACCAATGCGCACTCCCACAGTACCCTCCCCAGGTAACCTCAACCGTGAGACTCATGGATATCCAGACTGATATAGATAGATCGATCGATAGAACCTACCTATCTACAGACCAATGCGCACTCCCACAGTACCATCCCCAGGTAACCTCAACCGTGAGACTCATGGATGTCCAGACTGATATAGATAGATCGATCGATAGAACCTACCTATCTACAGACCAATGCGCACTCCCACAGTACCCTCCCCAGGTAACCTCAACCGTGAGACTCATGGATGTCCAGACTGATATAGATAGATCGATCGATAGAACCTACCTATCTACAGACCAATGCGCACTCCCACAGTACCCTCCCCAGGTAACCTCAACCGTGAGACTCATGGATGTCCAGACTGATATAGATAGATCGACCGATAGAACCTATCTATCTATCTATCTATCTATCTATAATAAAATTGGAACGATACAGAGAAGAATGGGATCAGACCAATAGGAACTGAAATTGGAACGATACAGTGAAGATTGGGATCATAGGAAGTAAAATTGGAACGATTCAGACCAATGCGCACTCCCACAGTACCCTCCCCAGGTAACCTCAACCGTGAGACTCATGGATATCCAGACTGATATAGATAGATCGATCGATAGAACCTACCTATCTACAGACCAATGCGCACTCCCACAGTACCCTCCCCAGGTAACCTCAACCGTGAGACTCATGGATGTCCAGACTGATATAGATAGATCGATCGATAGAACCTACCTATCTACAGACCAATGCGCAATCCCACAGTACCCTCCCCAGGTAACCTCAACCGTGAGACTCATGGATGTCCAGACTGATATAGATAGATCGATCGATAGAACCAACCTATCTACAGACCAATGCGCACTCCCACAGTACCCTCCCCAGGTAACCTCAACCGTGAGACTCATGGATGTCCAGACTGATATATATAGATCGACCGATAGAACCTATCTATCTATCTATCTATCTATCTATCTATCTATCTATCTATCTATCTATCTATCTATCTATAATAAAATTGGAACGATACAGAGAAGAATGGGATCAGACCAATAGGAACTGAAATTGGAACGATACAGTGAAGATTGGGATCATAGGAAGTAAAATTGGAACGATACAGACCAATGCGCACTCCCACAGTACCCTCCCCAGGTAACCTCAACCGTGAGACTCATGGATGTCCAGACTGATATAGATAGATCGATCGATAGAACCTACCTATCTACAGACCAATGCGCTCTCCCACAGTACCCTCCCCAGGTAACCTCAACCGTGAGACTCATGAATGTCCAGACTGATATAGATAGATCGATCGATAGAACCTACCTATCTACAGACCAATGCACACTCCCACAGTACCCTCCCCAGGTAACCTCAACCGTGAGACTCATGGATGTCCAGACTGATATAGATAGATCGATCGATAGAACCTACCTATCTACAGACCAATGCGCACTCCCACAGTACCCTCCCCAGGTAACCTCAACCGTGAGACTCATGGATGTCCAGACTGATATAGATAGATCGACCGATAGAACCTATCTATCTATCTATCTATAATAAAATTGGAACGATACAGAGAAGAATGGGATCAGACCAATAGGAACTGAAATTGGAACGATACAGTGAAGATTGGGATCATAGGAAGTAAAATTGGAACGATACAGACCAATGCGCACTCCCACAGTACCCTCCCCAGGTAACCTCAACCGTGAGACTCATGGATGTCCAGACTGATATAGATAGATCGATCGATAGAACCTACCTATCTACAGACCAATGCGCACTCCCACAGTACCCTCCCCAGGTAACCTCAACCGTGAGTCTCATGGATGTCCAGACTGATATAGATAGATCGATCGATAGAACCTACCTATCTACAGACCAATGCGCACTCCCACAGTACCCTCCCCAGGTAACCTCAACCGTGAGACTCATGGATGTCCAGACTGATATAGATAGATCGACCGATAGAACCTATCTATCTATCTATCTATCTATCTATCTATCTATCTATCTATAATAAAATTGGAACGACACAGAGAAGAATGGGATCAGACCAATAGGAACTGAAATTGGAACGATACAGTGAAGATTGGGATCATAGGAAGTAAAATTGGAACGATACAGACCAATGCGCACTCCCACAGTACCCTCCCCAGGTAACCTCAACCGTGAGACTCATGGATATCCAGACTGATATAGATAGATCGATCGATAGAACCTACCTATCTACAGACCAATGCACACTCCCACAGTACCCTCCCCAGGTAACCTCAACCGTGAGACTCATGGATGTCCAGACTGATATAGATAGATCGATCGATAGAACCTACCTATCTACAGACCAATGCGCACTCCCACAGTACCCTCCCCAGGTAACCTCAACCGTGAGACTCATGGATGTCCAGACTGATATAGATAGATCGATCGATAGAACCTACCTATCTACAGACCAATGCGCACTCCCACAGTACCCTCCCCAGGTAACCTCAACCGTGAGACTCATGGATGTCCAGACTGATATAGATAGATCGATCGATAGAACCTACCTATCTACAGACCAATGCGCACTCCCACAGTACCCTCCCCAGGTAACCTCAACCGTGAGACTCATGGATGTCCAGACTGATATAGATAGATCGATCGATAGAACCTACCTATCTACAGACCAATGCGCACTCCCACAGTACCCTCCCCAGGTAACCTCAACCGTGAGACTCATGGATGTCCAGACTGATATAGATAGATCGACCGATAGAACCTATCTATCTATCTATCTATCTATAATAAAATTGGAACGATACAGAGAAGAATGGGATCAGACCAATAGGAACTGAAATTGGAACGATACAGTGAAGATTGGGATCATAGGAAGTAAAATTGGAACGATAAAGACCAATGCGCACTCCCACAGTACCCTCCCCAGGTAACCTCAACCGTGAGACTCATGGATGTCCAGACTGATATAGATAGATCGATCGATAGAACCTACCTATCTACAGACCAATGCGCACTCCCACAGTACCCTCCCCAGGTAACCTCAACCGTGAGACTCATGGATGTCCAGACTGATATAGATAGATCGATCGATAGAACCTACCTATCTACAGACCAATGCGCACTCCCACAGTACCCTCCCCAGGTAACCTCAACCGTGAGACTCATGGATGTCCAGACTGATATAGATAGATCGACCGATAGAACCTATCTATCTATCTATCTATCTATCTATAATAAAATTGGAATGATACAGAGAAGAATGGGATCAGACCAATAGGAACTGAAATTGGAACGATACAGTGAAGATTGGGATCATAGGAAGTAAAATTGGAACGATACAGACCAATGCGCACTCCCACAGTACCCTCCCCAGGTAACCTCAACCGTGAGACTCATGGATATCCAGACTGATATAGATAGATCGATCGATAGAACCTACCTATCTACAGACCAATGCGCACTCCCACAGTACCCTCCCCAGGTAACCTCAACCGTGAGACTCATGGATGTCCAGACTGATATAGATAGATCGATCGATAGAACCTACCTATCTACAGACCAATGCGCACTCCCACAGTACCCTCCCCAGGTAACCTCAACCGTGAGACTCATGGATGTCCAGACTGATATAGATAGATCGATCGATAGAACCTACCTATCTACAGACCAATGCGCACTCCCACAGTACCCTCCCCAGGTAACCTCAACCGTGAGACTCATGGATGTCCAGACTGATATAGATAGATCGATCGATAGAACCTACCTATCTACAGACCAATGCGCACTCCCACAGTACCCTCCCCAGGTAACCTCAACCGTGAGACTCATGGATGTCCAGACTGATATAGATAGATCGATCGATAGAACCTACCTATCTACAGACCAATGCGCACTCCCACAGTACCCTCCCCAGGTAACCTCAACCGTGAGACTCATGGATGTCCAGACTGATATAGATAGATCGACCGATAGAACCTATCTATCTATCTATCTATCTATCTATCTATCTATCTATCTATCTATCTATCTATCTATCTATCTATCTATCTATCTATCTATCTATCTATCTATCTATCTATCTATCTATCTATAATAAAATTGGAACGGTACAGAGAAGAATGGGATCAGACCAATAGGAACTGAAATTGGAACGAAACAGTGAAGATTGGGATCATAGGAAGTAAAATTGGAACGATACAGACCAATGCGCACTCCCACAGTACCCTCCCCAGGTAACCTCAACCGTGAGACTCATGGATATCCAGACTGATATAGATAGATCGATCGATAGAACCTACCTATCTACAGACCAATGCGCACTCCCACAGTACCCTCCCCAGGTAACCTCAACCGTGAGACTCATGGATGTCCAGACTGATATAGATAGATCGATCGATAGAACCTACCTATCTATCTATCTATCTATCTATCTATAATAAAATTGGAACGATACAGAGAAGAATGGGATCAGACCAATGGGAACTGAAATTGGAACGATACAGTGAAGATTGGGATCATAGGAAGTCAAATTGGAACGATACAGACCAATGCGCACTCCCACAGTACCCTCCCCAGGTAACCTCAACCGTGAGACTCATGGATGTCCAGACTGATATAGATAGATCGATCGATAGAACCTACCTATCTACAGACCAATGCGCACTCCCACAGTACCCTCCCCAGGTAACCTCAACCGTGAGACTCATGGATGTCCAGACTGATATAGATAGATCGATCGATAGAACCTACCTATCTACAGACCAATGCGCACTCCCACAGTACCCTCCCCAGGTAACCTCAACCGTGAGACTCATGGATGTCCAGACTGATATAGATAGATCGACCGATAGAACCTATCTATCTATCTATCTATCTATCTATAATAAAATTGGAACGATACAGAGAAGAATGGGATCAGACCAATAGGAACTGAAATTGGAACGATACAGTGAAGATTGGGATCATAGGAAGTAAAATTGGAACGATACAGACCAATGCGCACTCCCACAGTACCCTCCCCAGGTAACCTCAACCGTGAGACTCATGGATATCCAGACTGATATAGATAGATCGATCGATAGAACCTACCTATCTACAGACCAATGCGCACTCCCACAGTACCCTCCCCAGGTAACCTCAACCGTGAGACTCATGGATGTCCAGACTGATATAGATAGATCGATCGATAGAACCTACCTATCTACAGACCAATGCGCACTCCCACAGTACCCTCCCCAGGTAACCTCAACCGTGAGACTCATGGATGTCCAGACTGATATAGATAGATCGATCGATAGAACCTACCTATCTACAGACCAATGCGCACTCCCACAGTACCCTCCCCAGGTAACCTCAACCGTGAGACTCATGGATGTCCAGACTGATATAGATAGATCGATCGATAGAACCTACCTATCTACAGACCAATGCGCACTCCCACAGTACCCTCCCCAGGTAACCTCAACCGTGAGACTCATGGATGTCCAGACTGATATAGATAGATCGATCGATAGAACCTACCTATCTACAGACCAATGCGCACTCCCACAGTACCCTCCCCAGGTAACCTCAACCGTGAGACTCATGGATGTCCAGACTGATATAGATAGATCGACCGATAGAACCTATCTATCTATCTATCTATCTATCTATCTATAATAAAATTGGAATGATACAGAGAAGAATGGGATCAGACCAATAGGAACTGAAATTGGAACGATACAGTGAAGATTGGGATCATAGGAAGTAAAATTGGAACGATACAGACCAATGCGCACTCCCACAGTACCCTCCCCAGGTAACCTCAACCGTGAGACTCATGGATATCCAGACTGATATAGATAGATCGATCGATAGAACCTACCTATCTACAGACCAATGCGCACTCCCACAGTACCCTCCCCAGGTAACCTCAACCGTGAGACTCATGGATGTCCAGACTGATATAGATAGATCGATCGATAGAACCTACCTATCTACAGACCAATGCGCACTCCCACAGTACCCTCCCCAGGTAACCTCAACCGTGAGACTCATGGATGTCCAGACTGATATAGATAGATCGATCGATAGAACCTACCTATCTACAGACCAATGCGCACTCCCACAGTACCCTCCCCAGGTAACCTCAACCGTGAGACTCATGGATGTCCAGACTGATATAGATAGATCGATCGATAGAACCTACCTATCTACAGACCAATGCGCACTCCCACAGTACCCTCCCCAGGTAACCTCAACCGTGAGACTCATGGATGTCCAGACTGATATAGATAGATCGATCGATAGAACCTACCTATCTACAGACCAATGCGCACTCCCACAGTACCCTCCCCAGGTAACCTCAACCGTGAGACTCATGGATGTCCAGACTGATATAGATAGATCGACCGATAGAACCTATCTATCTATCTATCTATCTATCTATCTATCTATCTATCTATCTATCTATCTATCTATCTATCTATCTATCTATAATAAAATTGGAACGGTACAGAGAAGAATGGGATCAGACCAATAGGAACTGAAATTGGAACGAAACAGTGAAGATTGGGATCATAGGAAGTAAAATTGGAACGATACAGACCAATGCGCACTCCCACAGTACCCTCCCCAGGTAACCTCAACCGTGAGACTCATGGATATCCAGACTGATATAGATAGATCGATCGATAGAACCTACCTATCTACAGACCAATGCGCACTCCCACAGTACCCTCCCCAGGTAACCTCAACCGTGAGACTCATGGATGTCCAGACTGATATAGATAGATCGATCGATAGAACCCACCTATCTACAGACCAATGCGCACTCCCACAGTACCCTCCCCAGGTAACCTCAACCGTGAGACTCATGGATGTCCAGACTGATATAGATAGATCGATCGATAGAACCTACCTATCTACAGACCAATGCGCACTCCCACAGTACCCTCCCCAGGTAACCTCAACCGTGAGACTCATGGATGTCCAGACTGATATAGATAGATCGACCGATAGAACCTATCTATCTATCTATCTATCTATCTATCTATCTATAATAAAATTGGAACGATACAGAGAAGAATTGGATCAGACCAATGGGAACTGAAATTGGAACGATACAGTGAAGATTGGGATCATAGGAAGTCAAATTGGAACGATACAGACCAATGCGCACTCCCACAGTACCCTCCCCAGGTAACCTCAACCGTGAGACTCATGGATGTCCAGACTGATATAGATAGATCGATCGATAGAACCTACCTATCTACAGACCAATGCGCACTCCCACAGTACCCTCCCCAGGTAACCTCAACCGTGAGACTCATGGATGTCCAGACTGATATAGATAGATCGATCGATAGAACCTACCTATCTACAGACCAATGCGCACTCCCACAGTACCCTCCCCAGGTAACCTCAACCGTGAGACTCATGGATGTCCAGACTGATATAGATAGATCGACCGATAGAACCTATCTATCTATCTATCTATAATAAAATTGGAACGATACAGAGAAGAATGGGATCAGACCAATAGGAACTGAAATTGGAACGATACAGTGAAGATTGGGATCATAGGAAGTAAAATTGGAACGATACAGACCAATGCGCACTCCCACAGTACCCTCCCCAGGTAACCTCAACCGTGAGACTCATGGATATCCAGACTGATATAGATAGATCGATCGATAGAACCTACCTATCTACAGACCAATGCGCACTCCCACAGTACCCTCCCCAGGTAACCTCAACCGTGAGACTCATGGATGTCCAGACTGATATAGATAGATCGATCGATAGAACCTACCTATCTACAGACCAATGCGCACTCCCACAGTACCCTCCCCAGGTAACCTCAACCGTGAGACTCATGGATGTCCAGACTGATATAGATAGATCGATCGATAGAACCTACCTATCTACAGACCAATGCGCACTCCCACAGTACCCTCCCCAGGTAACCTCAACCGTGAGACTCATGGATGTCCAGACTGATATAGATAGATCGACCGATAGAACCTATCTATCTATCTATCTATCTATCTATCTATCTATCTATCTATAATAAAATTGGAACGATACAGAGAAGAATTGGATCAGACCAATGGGAACTGAAATTGGAACGATACAGTGAAGATTGGGATCATAGGAAGTCAAATTGGAACGATACAGACCAATGCGCACTCCCACAGTACCCTCCCCAGGTAACCTCAACCGTGAGACTCATGGATGTCCAGACTGATATAGATAGATCGATCGATAGAACCTACCTATCTACAGACCAATGCGCACTCCCACAGTACCCTCCCCAGGTAACCTCAACCGTGAGACTCATGGATGTCCAGACTGATATAGATAGATCGATCGATAGAACCTACCTATCTACAGACCAATGCGCACTCCCACAGTACCCTCCCCAGGTAACCTCAACCGTGAGACTCATGGATGTCCAGACTGATATAGATAGATCGACCGATAGAACCTATCTATCTATCTATCTATAATAAAATTGGAACGATACAGAGAAGAATGGGATCAGACCAATAGGAACTGAAATTGGAACGATACAGTGAAGATTGGGATCATAGGAAGTAAAATTGGAACGATACAGACCAATGCGCACTCCCACAGTACCCTCCCCAGGTAACCTCAACCGTGAGACTCATGGATATCCAGACTGATATAGATAGATCGATCGATAGAACCTACCTATCTACAGACCAATGCGCACTCCCACAGTACCCTCCCCAGGTAACCTCAACCGTGAGACTCATGGATGTCCAGACTGATATAGATAGATCGATCGATAGAACCTACCTATCTACAGACCAATGCGCACTCCCACAGTACCCTCCCCAGGTAACCTCAACCGTGAGACTCATGGATGTCCAGACTGATATAGATAGATCGATCGATAGAACCTACCTATCTACAGACCAATGCGCACTCCCACAGTACCCTCCCCAGGTAACCTCAACCGTGAGACTCATGGATGTCCAGACTGATATAGATAGATCGACCGATAGAACCTATCTATCTATCTATCTATCTATCTATCTATAATACAATTGGAACGATACAGAGAAGAATGGGATCAGACCAATAGGAACTGAAATTGGAACGATACAGTGAAGATTGGGATCATAGGAAGTGAAATTGGAACGATACAGAGAAGATTGGGAGCAAACCAATAGGAAGTGAAATTGGAACGATACAGAGAAGATTGGGATCAAACCAATAGGAAGTGAAATTGGAACATACAAGGCCCTATTATGCATGTCTTAAGTACCAGGTCTTATTACTTAACTTAAGACCTGGAGGCGTGATCAATGCCATTTGGCTATTCTGAGTGGCCAAACAGCATTGACCACGCCTCCAGGTCTTAAGTTAAGTAATAAGACCTGGTATTTAAGACATGCATAATAGGGCCCACAGAGAAGATTGGGATCATAGGGAGTGAAATTGGAACGATACAGAGAAGATTGAGATCATAGGAAGTGAAATTGGAACGATACAGAGAAGATTGGGATCAAACCAATAGGAACTGAAATTGGAACGATAAAGAGAAGATTGGGATCATAGGAGATGAAACCTGAACGACACAGTGAAGATTGGGAGCAAACCAATCGGAACTGAAATTGGAACGATTCAGAGAAGATTGGGATCAACCCAATAGGAACTGTAATTGGAACGATACAGAGAAGATTGAGATCATAGGAAGTGAAATTGGAACGATACAGAGAAGATTGGGAGCAAACCAATAGGAAGTGAAATTGGAACGATTCAGAGAAGATTGGAATCAAACCAATAGGAACTGAAATTGGAACGATGCAGAGAAGATTGGGATCAAACCAATAGGAACTGAAATTGGAACGATGAAGAGAAGATTGGGAGCAAACCAATAGGAACTGAAATTGAAACGATGCAGAGAAGATTGGGAGCAAACAGATAGGAACTGAAATTGGAACGATACAGAGAAGATTGGGATCATAGGACGTGAAATTGGAACAATACAGAGAAGATTGGGATCAGACCAATAGGAACTGAAATTGGAACGATACAGAGAAGATTGGGATCAGACCAATAGGAACTGAAATTGGAACGATGCAGAGAAGATTGGGATCATAGGAAGTGAAATTGGAACGATGCAGAGAAGATTGGGATCATAGGAAGTGAAATTGGAACAATACAGAGAAGATTGGGATCATAAGAAGTGAAATTGGAACGATGCAGAGAAGATTGGGATCATAGGAGATGAAACTGGAACGACACAGAGAAGATTGGGAGCAAACCAATAGGAACTGAAATTGGAACGATGCAGAGAAGATTGGGAGCAAACCAATAGGAACTGAAATTGGAACGATACAGAGAAGATTGGGATCATAGGAAGTGAAATTGGAACGATACAGAGAAGATTGGGATCAAACCAATAGGAACTGAAATTGGAACGATATAGAGAAGATTGGGATCATAGGAAGTGAAATTGGAACGATACAGAGAAGATTGGGAGCAAACCAATAAGAAGTGAAATTGGAACGATTCAGAGAAGATTGGAATCAAAACAATAGGAACTGAAATTGGAACGATACAGAAAAGATTGGGATCAAACCAATAGGAACTGAAATTGGAACGATGCAGAGAAGATTGGGATCAAACCAATAGGAACTGAAATTGGAACGATACAGAGAAGATTGGGATCATATGGAGTGAAATTGGAACGTTACAGAGAAGATTGAGATCATAGGAAGTGAAATTGGAACGATACAGAGAAGATTGGGAGCAAACCAATAGGAAGTGAAATTGGAACGATTCAGAGAAGATTGGAATCAAAACAATAGGAACTGAAATTGGAACGATACAGAAAAGATTGGGATCAAACCAATAGGAACTGAAATTGGAACGATGCAGAGAAGATTGGAAGCAAACCAATAGGAACTGAAATTGGAACGATACAGAAAAGATTGGGATCAAACCAATAGGAACTGAAATTGGAACGATGCAGAGAAGATTGGAAGCAAACCAATAGGAAGTGAAATTGGAACGATACAGAGAAGATTGGGATCAAACCAATAGGAACTGAAATTGGAACGATACAGAGAAGATTGGGATCATAGGGAGTGAAATTGGAACGTTACAGAGAAGATTGAGATCATAGGAAGTGAAATTGGAAGGATACAGAGAAGATTGGGATCATAGGAAGTGAAAAATAATCCGACCATTCTTCTCCCCTGCCTTATTGGCTCCCGAAAAGCGTGCAGTCTCCCATTGGCCCGTCCGTTTCAACCTGTTTCAACCTCCCTCGGCCAACGGGAGACCTCCCTTGTTCCACTCGCATTGCCACGTCTGCTCGTTGCAAGCCTCGCGTCGTCCACGAGACAGGCTGAGGACCGTCGCTGGTTTCTGCGGCAAAACATGGCAACACTGGTGTTTGTCAGTGACTGTACATTACAGTCTAAGGGCCCTATTATGCATGTCTTAAGTACCAGGTCTTATTACTTAACTTAAGACCTGGAGGCGTGATCAATGCCATTTGGCTATTCTGAGTGGCCAAACAGCATTGACCACGCCTCCAGGTCTTAAGTTAAGTCATAAGACCTGGTACTTAAGACACGCATAATAGGGCCCTTAAAGGGCTATTATATTTTAAATTGATATTCATATTTTGGCTAAAGGGTGCTGGGTGATATCATTATTGACATTATTAATGTGACCTGATAATTAAGACAGTTGTTAAAATAAAACAACAATACAAATACTAAAAAGCCAATCTACAATCAGCACAGTATTACATGATTCTCACAGCTAAATAATTAACCTTGGATTTAACATTCAACCCCATATACATAGCCTTTATGAAATGAGCAGATCTACAAGCTCACGACATGCTATTTAAAAACATGCTATTGTATTGTTCCAATTTTAGTAAAAAAACTAATCTACTCTGTATTTTTCCAATTTTAGTAAAAAACAAATCTACTCTGAATTGTTCCAATTTTAGGAAAAGAATAGGTCATGCACATGCAAAGGTTTGAATAATAATAATTAAATAAAAACACTGATGTAATAAATAGGTCTAACTGATCAGCTTGACCAGACTGACTCAATCTTTGGAACGATTCAGAGAAGATTGGGAGCAAACCAATAGGAACTAAAATTGGAATGATGCAGAGAAGTTTGGGAGCAAACCAATAGGAACTGAAATTGGAACGATTCAGAGAAGATTGGGATAAAACCAATAGGAACTGAAATTGGAACGATTCAGAGAAGATTGGGAGCAAACCAATAGGAAGTTAAATTGGAATGATGCAGAAGATTGGGAGCAAACCAATAGGAAGTGAAATTGGAACGATGCAGAAGATTGGGATAAAACCAATATCTGATATGTCCCCTATATGGGGACTAAATATTAAACAGATTTTTTGACTCAGGAGTTGAAAAAGGGGCTTGCTCCGTTCAGTCCACGCATCGAACCGGCATTGCCGTGCCGCCGGGAACGGTGCATGTTACCACGGAAACGGTCAGTAGTGTGACGTCGGGCCACGATGTCACGCTACCCTATAAAAGAGGACGTAGGCGTCCAGAAGTGTGTGTTCCCAGGATAATCTCAGCAGTAAGACCGACAAGACATAGCTACGCGTACCAGTGCCATGCAAGACCAGTGAGGTATACCATCTAGCAAGACGTAGGTTGACTCAGAGGTGCCAGGTCAACAACACCATATAAACATATATATATAATCATCACCAGTATAAAAAGAGGTATCTGGGTCCAAGTACTCAGACTCAAGCCCTCTTCCAGACTCCCTCTTACACCACAGCCCTTAGTCAGCTGCCTATATATAGGAATATAGGGAATCGTCTTTACATGGTCCTTCGAGCCGGATGGCCATGCAAGAAGAGGCAGGACCCCCACCACAAACAGCACGGGACGATACTCATGCAATACCCATGCAAGAAGAAGCAGGACCTCCCCCACAAACAGAACGACAATCTACCCCAGCTGGATCCACATGATACGGTGTACGGTGATCATCATCGCCCTGCTGTCACCGCCTGCTGCCGTTATCTGCCACAGCAGTCCAACCGCCGTCAGACTCCCCCTCCAATGAAAAGACGAATTAACTCACATCGGCCGACATCCGTAAGCTTACAACTTCCAAGGCACGATCAAACGCAAGCACTCCTGAGAGCAAACTTCTCCACCTAACGCAAGCGTTACCTGGATGCTATGCAAGCTACATGAAGAGATGCCCTCCTAGAGAGCATACCGTGCACATATTCCGCAGTGCTTCGGAACAGGCGCACAAAACAGTAGCATATCTAAACACAGGAGATCGTGAAGGCGACTTCCACGTTTCCTTCCCAGCTGCGATGACAAACACGGGCAACACTTTAGCCCCAATGAGCGGCCAAGTTGCCACGGCTCAACCTGTCCTTCGTGTAGACTTGTCACAGAACGAGCCTATTCAGATAGAAAATCTACAGCAGCAGATCATCGCTAAGAAGACACCCCACTCTGCGCCCGATCTCCACAAAGAACCGTTGCAGATCAACGAGACAGAGTCGAACAAAGTCAGGCTGACTAGGCTAGGCCGGCTAGGTTTCGTCATCCTGGTATTCTCACTGACAGCCGTAGCTCATAACACTAGCAGGACACACCCCAAACAACTGCTAATCACAGCGGGCAACCAGGAGACTAGGATCTGCCAGAGGAACGATGAACTAGCATTAATGCCAATCGACGCAAGCACATCCCATCCAGGGAACCCGCCAGGGTACGCGACGAGGCCACGTGCAGCCATGGCCGAACTCCCCGGTGGAGACAGCCTACCCAGCCTCAGACCAGACATGAAGCAACCTCTAACAGTCATTAGCTGGACACGATCCGATACATACATGCTCAGATACCGCATCATCGAGATGTTATGGCGTCTCTTCTACTCATCATTTCAGATGCTGTAAGGCTCCCAACCATGCCAACATCTACAAGCTCTAGGGCGACAACGCGATCCTCTAGGATCCTCCACACGTCACTAGAGCAAAGAAAGAAGAAATCAGAACGACACGAAACCCCGTTACCGTGGCCGACCTAAGAAGTGAATCCGAACAACGGACCCACGGGGGGACTGTTACCACGGAAACGGTCAGTAGTGTGACGTCGGGCCACGACATCACGCTACCCTATAAAAGAGGACGTAGGCGTCCAGAAGTGTGTTCCCAGGATAATCTCAGCAGTAAGACCGACAAGACATAGCTACGCCTACCAGTGCCAGGCAAGACCAGTGAGGTATACCATCTAGCAAGACGTAGGTTGACTCAGAGGTGCCAGGTCAACAACACCATATAAACATATATATATAATCATCACCAGTATAAAAAGAGGTATCTGGATCCAAGTACTCAGACTCAAGCCCCCATCCAGACTCCCTCTTACACCACAGCCCTTATACAGCTGCCTATATATAGGAATATAGGGAATCGTCTTTACAGTGCACTTTCTTCCGCCTTGTTGAATGGCTGAATGCCTGTTTGCAATACATAGAGATGTGGCTGACGCATATTGTTTTAACCATGTTTCTATGGTCAAAGAAATGTACTGTCATCTACTGTACATGAGCCGTACCGGCCACTTCTGCTGTCGCATACGGCCATACCACCCTGAACAGGCCCGATCTCGTCCGATCTCGGAAGCTAAGCAGGATAGGGCCTGGTCAGTACTTGGATGGGAGACTGCCTGGGAATACCAGGTGCCGTAAGCTTTTTCATGAAAGGCATTGGCCAAAGCCATCTGCTGTGTACATGAGCCGTGCCGGCCACCTCTGCTGTCGCTTACGGCCATACCACCCTGAACACGCCCGATCTCGTCCGATCTCGGAAGCTAAGCAGGGTAGGGCCTGGTCAGTACTTGGATGGGAGACTGCCTGGGAATACCAGGTGCTGTAAGCGTATTCATGTCGGCAGACTGAATGACAAAACACTAGATCATGTGCAGCACGAACTTGTTGGCGGGGGTGCGGCCGAGGGGGAGGGGGACGGAAGGAGTACATGAATTCCGGAGTGCAAGTGAAAAATCTTCAAAACGTGGAAAAGCATGACAAGCGTGAAAGACACACAATGTGGTGTTTTGCCCGGCTCTCCACGCGGCCCCTGGGAGCCTTGTCACCCTGCCGGGGTGCCCACTCAGAACTCGGCTAAAGTGGGAACCCGGCTCTCCACCCGGTCCCGGGTAACCCACGGGGAGGGGGTGGCATGGGCCAGCCTCTAACGTGACTTCCGGGGTACGAGTGTAAAAATCTTCTAAGTGTGGACAGCAGAAAGCCGGTTTGCCCGGCTCTCCACGCGGACCCAGGGAGCCTTGGGCCCCCACCGGGGTGCCAGTCCCGAAGCCATCTAAACCCACAACCCGGCTCTCCATCCGAACCCGGGTACCCACTCTTAAGCACCCCCCTGGAATCTTCACCATTGGCTACGGGCGCACAGCGGCCGCGCCCCTGGGACTCCAAATCCATTTGCAATGCACACACTTTTGCTTCAACACTCAACAGCCTTTTTGGCTCAGTGGACTAGTGTGCTTGGCTGTAAAACAAGAGGTTGGTGGTTCAAATCCACCTCTGGGACGATGGCGTTTTTAACAGGATCCCGACCAGTACTGTTTAAACATTCAAGCTCCATTTAAACCCAGCTAATATCCCTTTATATAGAATCCTGATCTGTTCAGGGTGGAGGGCGTCAATGGACTAGTGGTCAATGCAACTGACTCTAATGCGGAGCGCTGTGAGTTCGATTCCCACTCGCGGAGCAAGTGACAATGGCCCCAGACAATTGATAAACCCCTACCAGAGGTAGGGCCAAACACATCATATAGTTTTGTATCCGTCATGAAGAGAGACCAGAGTTGTTCTACGCTCTGATAGGCCACACCCACATTTTAAAACAACGCCCCCAATGGGGGCGGGGCACGGCCGAGGGCTTGCTGCACAGCAGCGCCCCCTTGTGCTTCTCCAAAGCGTCCCTGTTTTTCCACTTTTTAAACATTTTAACAACGCCTACCCCACCTCCACTACCGACGACCATGCACCTCCACCCCCTATCTCAGGTGCGAGCTTTCCAACGGTGGCAATCCCGAGCCTCTGCGACCAACGGAAGTTGTTGAAAATGGCTACCTACAAGCATGCATGTGGATGGGCCACTTTTGTCATTTTTGAAATGTTATGAAAATAGCAGATCTGCAAGCTTGCATACTCCACGGTGCGGTAAGCATCTACCAATGGGTCCTTAGAGCGGTCACAGAGGTCATTGTTATGCTAATGCCCAAGTGGGTATATGGTGATGACTAAGTGGGTATCAGACCGGATGGGAATGTCGTTAGCCTAGGAAGCGGACTTCACAGCAGTCAGTTTGAGGGTTATCGCTTCTCGGCCTTTTTGCAAAGACAGTGTCGAGTGTTGCAAACCATTTGAGAAAATCAAAGTGAGTGACAACAGCAGAGAGTGGATTAAGGCGTGGGAGCTCTGAAAGACGTCTGCTTGTTTTTTCAGCGGCTCCCATGGCGAGTTCATCAATACCCAAAGCGGGCCTGCGGAATACGCTGAGATTCCGATGGTTACAGAAGGCAGCTCCCATGATGCAGCGTGAGGTTTTTGGACGGCACATAATTTTGGCCCACCTAAAACTCAAGGTGGAACATGTGTTCTGTCTACAGAACAACGCCCTGGAAAGGGGTTTCGATGTCACCTTCAGCACAGCTGGGGTGGTTGACGACGTGCTGGAGACCTGGAGGAGGAAAGCAGGTGAGAAGCCCTTTTCGGACTTTGAAATTCAAAACCTGGATAGGCCTAATTTTCGGGTCATTACCATCCAAATGTACAACCCCTACGTTACAAGGGACAACATTGCAACTTTCCTTGCAAATTATGGTGAAGTGTTGGGTGGATGCAGGAGGATTGTGGACAGTGTTGGTTTTTGGACGGGGAAAATACAACTGCAGGTGCTACTGCGGGCGGACCCCGGAGGGCTGGATGGCTTGGCCCACCCCCCGGCATTCTTCAGCATTGGGGCGGATAGGGGCTTCCTCTACTACATGAGACAGCCACCATTTTGCCGCAAGTGCAGAAAGAACGGGCACAAGGACGGCGCTTGTGAATTTGTCTGGTGTGGACACTGCAAGTGTTTCGGACACGAAACAGAAATCTGCCCGTTTAAGAACATTTGCAACGGATGTGGAAGGGCGGGCCATCAGGAGGGGGCGTGCCCAAGGAGGAGGAGGTCCTACGCCGACGCGGCACGGGAGCCGGGGACATTGAGCGAGAGAGGACCAGATCCAGGACCGGCACCTGCGCCAGAGCTCGCAGTGGCGGAGGGTGAGGATAGTGTGCAGCCTGCTCTGGCAGGGACAGAAGAGGAGTGGTCGGCGGCCTTTGAATCCCAACCTGCTGCGGGTGGGACAGGAGCTCGTCGGAGGAAAGCCGCGACCAGAGCAAGGAAGGCGGAAACGGCCTTCGGGAACAGCAACGGTGTGAAGAGGGTAAGGGTGGAGGACAATGGGGGGAAGGTGGCGTCCCAGACAGAGGTGGAGGGAGGGGAGAGGGTGGAGGAAGGGGGCGGGGAGGGGGTTTCCCGGGGAGGGGGAGGAGGAGGGGAAGAGGGAGGGGAAAGTGAGGAGATGGGGACGAGTGATGGAGACGGGGAGCCATTAGAGGGTGCCGTATTAGCTGAGGTGTTTGCTTCCTCAGTGAGGTGGTCGGACTCGGTACCAGAGCCGGTGTCCCCGATACGGGAAAGCGGGGACGATGTGGGGGAGGAGGGGGGGCGTAGAAACCCAAGCACAAGCCCTTCAACGGTGGAGGAAACACAGAAGGAAGCGGGAGCGGAGACGGGTTCTCAGGAGTTTACGGGGGCGGGGGCAGAGGCAGCGTCCGCAGAGATGGGGGTGGGGGCTGAAGAAGAGGTGGACTTTGTGGCGAGTGGGACCATGACCTATGAAGCACGGAAACCCGCAGCCATGTTCGGCAGCCCTGTTTCGCCAATGGCGCAGGGGGGGACGCATCCCGTCCTATTGAAGGGATGCTGAAGAACAGATTTGGAAAGGGGCCCGACGGGACTCCATAAAGGTTATGTTGTGACTTTGGTATATGTGATGACTATGTTAACTGTGTATTTGTGCCTCTTTAAGCAATGGATGGGTCTTTAAATGTGGGGACTTTTAACGTAAGGGGCTTGAGGGATGACATAAAGAGGAGGGCAGTGTTTGACTTCCTGGGTGCTCAGAGGCTTACGATTTGCTTTTTGCAGGAGGTACATTTAAAAGATAGAGGGGACGTGCTCAAATTTAGCAGGGAATGGGTGTGGGGGGAGGCAGTATGGAGTGTGGGTGGGGTCCACTCTTCAGGGGTGGGGATATTGTTTGGGAGTAGGGAGGTGAGGGTGGAAGAGGTTTTAGTAGTGCGGCAGGGGAGGGTAGTAGGGGCAGATATAGAATATCGGGGGTGTAAGATGAGGGTGTTGGCAGTGTATGGTCCACAGAGGGTGGCTGAGAGGGGGGAAATGTTTGAGGAGATGTTGCCTTTTTGTGTCACAAATAGAGTTGTAATTGTGGGGGGGGATTTTAATTGTGAACTGGGGGGTGGGGGGGGACACAAGTGTCAAAAAGTTGGAGGCACTGATGAGGTTGTTCAAGTTGGTAGATGGGGGGAGGGAAGTAACGCCGCGACTGGACGGTCCCACATGGCGCAATTCACAGGGGGTGTCCAGGAGACTGGACTACGTTCTGGTTTCGGAGTCCTTGGGCCTGTTGTCGGGAAGGGTCGTCCCGACCTTTTTCTCCGACCACGACGGAGTACTTTTCCGTGTCCGGGCTGGTGGCCCGGTCTTTGGTCCGGGATACTGGAGGTTGAACTCCAGTGTCCTGGAACAGGATGAGTTCGTAGCCACCTTTGTTGACTTCTTCCGGGGCCTGGAAGGGATCAGGTCGCTTTGTACGGGTGTGATGGATTGGTGGGAGGTAGCCAAGGAGCGGATCAGAGATTTTGCAGTTAGGTACGGTAGAAGGAAGGCGCGGGAGGCGAGGAGGGAGGTGTCTCGTCTCCAACGGCTTCTCGAGCTCGAGTACGCTGTCGGTAACGAGAGTGGCGCTGTAGATCAGCGAGCTTGTGACTCCCTCAAAGCGAGGCTTAGGGATGTCTATGAACGTAGGGCTCGTGGGTACCTGATGCGCACGCGTCACGACTTCATGGAGAAGGACGAGACGTGCTCCGCAGCCTTTTTCAGCTCGGTACGGGCTGGAAAGGTCAAACATGTACACACGGGGATCATAGATGAGCAGGGTAGAGTTGTGACTGGGGTGGATGAGATGGTGCGTGCCGCCACTCTCCATTACCAGTCCTTTTTCGTGGAGAGAGATGTAGATGTAGGGGGAGGGGAGGTGATGTTGGATCTCCTAACCCGGCGGGTGCCGCTTGACATAGCGCAAGCTATGGAGGAACCGCTCACACTCGAAGAGCTCGAGAGTGCCCTCTGTAGAATGGGAAGGCGGAAGGTGCCTGGCATTGACGGGCTACCGGCCGAGTTCTACCTCAAGTTTTGGGGCATACTTGGTCCGGTGGTTCTGGAGGTGTTATCCGAAGTGCTCCGCACTGGAGTAATGGGAGGGTCTTTGGCCAAGGGGGTGATTTCCCTTCTTTTTAAGAAGGGAGACGCCTCCGACTTAAAGAACTGGAGACCATTGACCATGCTGTGTGTTGATTTTAAACTACTAGCAAAGGTCCTTGCTGACCGACTAGGCACAGCACTCCCTTACGTCGTCCACGAGGATCAGACGTGCGGAGTGGCGGGGCGTTCCTTGAGGTGGAATCTCCTCCTCATTAGGGACGCCATCGCATGGGCGGAAGACAGGCACCTGCCACTAATGGTGGTTGGTCTCGACCAGGCAAAGGCGTTTGATAGGGTCCACTTGGGCTTTCTTTTTCGTGTTTTGGATAGGCTAGGGTTTGGTAGGGTTTTTGTTGGGTGGCTGCGTACCTTGTATGCAGCAGCGGGGAGCACTGTTTCTGTTAATGGTCACCTCGGGGAGTTTTTCAGGTTGCACTCAGGGGTGAGACAGGGGTGTCCGCTGTCACCCATTCTCTACGTCCTTTACATGGAGCCCCTAGCGGAAGCCATTAGGGCTGATGCGGGTGTGTTGGGATTCCTGGTACCAGGTAGCGGAGGCCTGAGGGTGAAGTTGTCTCAGTACGCAGATGATACCACCCTGCTATTGGACAACGACGCTAGCCTAACCCGTTCTTTGGAGATTTTCCAGGAATTTGGCCGGGCGTCTGGTGCAGATCTCAATCTCGCCAAGTCCTCGGTCAAATTCTTTGGGCGGTGGAGAAGTAGGACGGAGGTACCAGAGGGGCTGTCACTCTGCGAAGGGTCACTGAGGATCTTGGGGATCGACTTTGAGGCAGCCCAGAACGCCACGGCCAACTGGACCAGGCGTCTGTTGGCAGTCCAGAGGAAGCTCGGTCTCTGGAAGACTAGGACTCTGACCTTGATTGGGAAGGTCCTAGTTCTGAAGGTAGACATATTGCCGTCTCTTCTGTACTTGGCGTACGTGTACCCGTTGCCGGCCAGTATGCGAAGGTCCCTCGTCCGGACCGTTTTCGACTTCCTTTGGGGAGGGCGATACGAGTACGTGGCGAGGGCCCGGATGCTGGCAGATATCGAGACGGGCGGGAGAGATGTGCCACACCTCCCGCTGAAACTGGACTGCATTTTTGTTTCATTTTTGCTTAGGGAACTGGCCGCTCCGGTGGTACATCCATCAGGCTACTTCCTACGGCTGTTCTTCACGAACCCGGCAAGGCGCCTGATGGTCTGGGATAACCAGACCCCCCGGGTGGAGCAACTGCCGTCGCATTACCAACACGCGGCAAGGTGGCTGCGGGCTCATCCTGTAGCCTTGGACCCGGCCATCGGCCTGAAGCACAGAGTGCTCTGGTCGCAGGTACGGATGGAGGTGGAGGACCCTCCCGTGGTTGGCATCCCCGCCACAGTGTGGTTGGGGATCCAGCCGCGGGGCCTAGACAACAGGCTCAAGGATTTCAACTGGCTTGTCCTACACCGCTGCCTGCCGGTGCGGGACAAGATGTACAGGCATGGTATTGCCAGGTCTCCTGGATGCCCTCGGGCTGTATGCACGGCCGAGGAGACTGTGAGGCACGTCATGTGGGACTGTCCATTTGAAGGGGGGGTGTGGGACAGGGCGGGGGTGCTATTAAGGAGGGTCAATGGAATGTTTGTGCTGGACTGGGTTAAGGTCGAGAGGGGGTTGGGGAGCACAGTAAGGAACAGGGGGGAAAGGTTCCTGCTCTGGCTGATTATTAGCCTCTTTAAAAGGGGCTTGTGGTTGGCCAGGCAGGATCTGGTCGAGCGCAATAGAGACTGGGGAGTGGAGGGGGTGGTTAGGAGGGTGGAGGGAGACCTGGTTGGTCGTATAAAGCGGGAGGTGCAGAGATGGGGGCATCATGCCGCTCTGGAGAGGTGGAAGGGGGGTTTGGGTTTGGTGTAGGGGTGTGTTTTCGACTGTGAGGCATTTTTTTGGGAACTACTGTCATGATTTATGTTATGGTAATAAAGTTGTAATGCAAACGGGATAGGAGGGAGGGGATTACAGAACGTTATGGAACTAAATGAATTGTTGTAAGACTGACTGTGGAATTTCAATAAAAAAAAATAAAAAAAAATCTGTTCTTATCAGTTTAATATCTGATATGTCCCCTATATGGGGACTAAATATTAAACTGATTTTTTGACTCGGGAGTTGAAAAAGGGGCTTGCTCCGTTCACTCCACGCATCGACCCGGCATTGCAGTTAAGATTTCTATCGAGACTGAGTGGATAAAACAACTGTTTGGAATAATTTTTCGACATGGGGGCCGGGATCGTTTTTCATTGCGAGGACTTTACTTGTACTTTTCCACTGCTGGTGAGCTGGTCGACGTCTTTTTTGTTTTTCGCCCAACTTTGTTTACTTTTTCCAACAATGGTGGAAAATGCATTTTTATTCAACCCACAATCGGACTCTGAGCCGGATTTATTGGATTCCTCCGACGATGAAGCTGTTGTTCAGCGGCAGCCTGCTTTGAGATCTGCACAGCCAGTCGGATCTATACCATCATGGTAAAGTTAGAATACTAATAATATTATATTTGTTGATTGTTGGCTAATGATAATCGTTTCTATGTTTAACGTTTAGCAAGTAATACAAATTGAATAAATTGTATTTAGTCATCTGACACGTTATGACTGTCGCATATACTATATGGCTTATCGCTCCAAAACTGACGACCTAAATAAATAAATGAATTAATGTAACGCGGTTTTACCATTCATAGAGAAAGCATTCATGCTGCTGGCTTTCTCCATTCCTGATCGTTATTCTAAAATAAATAGGCCTTGTTTTTAGAGAGGCCATATCTTGCCTTGGTGAAGAACAGTTGCTGGGTGAAAAATGTAAAAGAATACAATTACAAAAGTGACAAAAGATTTTATCCTCTCTAGTCCAGTGCTTCATGTGTTTTCATGTGGAACATACTAAAAGTCCCAAGAAATCCCGGTTGCGGAAATATGTTTAATTGCATTAATCCAAAATGGCCGCCAATTGGGATTATTATCAGAAAAATGGCCAATCTTTGAATATATTCCTGACCAAGAGGTAATTGTAACCGATTTTTTGTCTGCACAGACCATTTCTATGAAGTCTCCAGAACACCATACTAAAAGTCATAAGAAATCCTAGTTGCAGAAATATGTTAATTTGGCATCAATCCAAGATGCCCACCAATTGAGACTATTATAAGAAAAATTGCCAATATTAGAATAAATTCCTGGCCAAAAGGTAATTGTAACAGGATTTCTTTCACCACACATCATTTCATTTGCATCAATCCAAAATAGCCACCACTTTATTATAAAATGGCATACATTTGAATGATTTTAAGTGATTTATTTTGGGACAGAGTGGTTAATACAAAATGGGTTGCAGTTTGATTAGATACATTTAGAGCCCCCAGCTCATAGGAATTTGTGCAATGTTTTTTTCAGCATACCAATTGTTGGTTGACGAACTATATTACAAATGTATTAGTCAGAGTCCTACAAGAATTCAAGCTGCCCATTGGGCCATGGCTCATTCGTCCATGACTGGTAACGTATGTGCCTGTGGAATGGGGAACCCAGGTTCGTCTCCCGCCCCGGCCGTGGCTACATTGGTGCAGCGGTGTGTATGGGTAACCTCTACAAGTATGTTCCCGCAGGCGGCACAGACCTTAACCTAGTAGTCGGCAGCTCTGTCAGTCTCCCTGGGGTGGAGGTCCCCCAGTCAGTCGAGCCTAGCTCCTGGCTGGCGCGCGTGGACGCGCTTCCATGTGGGGCGGACAACTGTAGGCTATACGGTGCTGCGTTACTACTCGCCCATTGGGCCATGGCTCTTTAGTCGACTGGTAACGTGACTGGCTACATAATCTTGTTGGTAACATGTTGAAGTTAAGTACTGCATGCAACATTCTGGTGTAGCACCTGTCTAGAGACTTCTGCAGGGTTGGCTTCAGGGTCCAGCATTCACTGCCATATAGAGGAACAGACTCCACCGTTGCATAGAAGAAGCTGAGTTTGATTTCACAGGGGAGGTTGGAGGGAGATCCATACACTGGCCATGCCGTTCAAGGACCTCCATGCAAGTGCCTCCCTCACTTTCAGATCTTGCTCCGTTCAGTTGACCCATGAGCCCAGAAACTTGAAGTCCTTGACTTCCTTCAGCACAGTGCCTCCTGTTGTCAGAGGTGGATGTTCCGGTGAGATGTTATAGGTGATAACCACGTGTAGCAGCGTGATCTTGTAGATCGGCTGTTTTTGGTGCATACAGTTTTGCAGCATGACCTCGTAGATCGGCAGTTTTTTATGTAATTTGCATGTTTTTCGGACAACATCTGTAGGAGTACTGTTGGAAAAAAGGTGTGCTTGTTCCACGTTGTCGGAGAGCAGGCTGATGTTGTCCGCATAGTCTAGTCTGTGCGGACAACAACAGTCTGTCAGGACTACTTTGGTATGTCATCTCGACCTCCTTGGCGTTAGAGTAAAGCCAAGATCCTGCTCTCGTCCACTGATGGCCTTCCTGGGTGCATAATACAGGACTATGATGAAGGGGGCTAGGTTGTTTGTTCCCTTGCATTAACCTAGCCAGGATGTCAAACTTCTCGCTGTTGTCATCTGGGGTCACCAGCTTGGCCCTTGTTCCTGCATATGGTCGCCCGGAGTGGGCCTTAAGGATCTTCACCATTGTGCCTCTGTAGATCGAGTCAAATGTGAAATGATTACTATATTTACACAGGGTATCTGGGCTAAGCTCAAGAACTTGTTTCCAGCCAGGACCTGCTCATAGAACATTTCATCGTAGTGGTTCAATGCCTTGTTCAAGGGCACTTCAGCGGTGGTAATTTTAACGTGTCGGACCGCTGATTCGAACTGGCGACCTTCCGGTATCAAGACCGCTCCGCAATCCGTTAGGCCACCGCTGCCACTGTCTTTGAAGTCGATGAAACTGAGTATTATCAATATTATTATTATTACTATATTGTAACTATTCTTATTTAGTTTCAGTTTTGGAAAGTAATTCAAAGGTGAGTGGCAACTAAATTGTTTGGATTTCTGGAAAACGATTATTAATCTAACATTATTAATCTAACATTAATCTAACATTAATGTTAGTTATAAATGTAATGCCCATTTGGCTTGTTAGCTTATAACGAACAAAGTGCTAAACAAAATTATGATCGTGTATAGGTCTACTGATGGCAGCGTGTTCTATAGTCTAGATAGAACATGAAATAACAGCCTTCAGTTATATTGGTTCAAAATGGCTAAAATGCACAGTATTGTATCTGAATATCCTCAGCTCAAAATATATTTGGAAGTCAATTGAAATCTCAGACGAATGGAAATTGGGCCAGTCATAATTTGATAAGGGTAAATATTATATAGCCTAGTGCCTTTATCCATGGCGTTTTACATAGATTGTGCATTACATTCACCCATTCACACACAGATGGTGGAGGAAACCATGCAAGGCACCAACCTGCAGAAGCAATTAGGGGTTCAGCGTCTTGCTCAAGGACACTTCGTCACTAACTCTGGGGGAGCCCATGTTCGAACTGGGAACCTTGTGGTTCCCATCCGGCCACACTACCTCTGAGCCACTGCTGCTGAGCCACTGATTGGCAGACATCCTGCATGGATTGACGCCAATTAAACATATTTCCACAGCTAGGATTTCCTATGACTTTTAGTATGGTGTTCTGATGACTTCATAGAAATGGTCTGTGAAGAAGGAAATTATGACCTCTTGGTCAGGAATTTATATGGCATTTTTTCCTGATAATAGTCCCAGTTAGTGTCCATTTTGGATTTATGCCAATTTAACAAATTTCTACAACTACGACTTCTTGGGACTTTTAATATGTTGTTCTGGAGACTTCATAGAAATGGTCTGTGAAAAAAACTGTTTAAATTACTTATTGGTAAGGAATTTATTCCAATATTGGTAATTGGCCATGCATTTTCTGAGAATATCTTATTGGCGGACATCTTGGATTGATGCCAATTAAACATATTTCCGCAACTAGGATTTCTTGGGACTTTTAGTATGTTGTTCTGGAGACTTAATAGAAATGGTCTGTGAAAAGAAATCTGTTTCAATTACTTATTGGTAAGGAATTTATTCCAAGATTGGTAATTGTCTATGCAGTATCTGAGAATAGTCTTATTGGCGGACATCTTGGATTGATGCCAATTAAACATATTTCCCCAACTGGGATTTCTTGGGACTTTTAGTATGTTGTTCCGGAGACCTCATAGAAATGGTCTGTGAAAAAAAATCTTGTGTTACATTACTTTAGCTTTTAGGTCCAAAATTAGCTAGAATGCCTGGACTATTAATAAAGGTTTTTTTTAGGTGCCGATGTGGTGATAGGTGTCGAACCATGGCGTCAGAGGTGGAGAACAGATGCTGCCAGGAAATACCAAAGGTAATGTTTATAGGCTAGTTACAACTTAAAATACGTTTTATGGGGGTGCATACTTATGGACTAGTCATTGGTTAGACATGGGTTAAGGTTAGGTTTAGGTGTGCTGCCCCGTGGGAGGTTAGGTTTAGGGTGAGGGTTTGAGATAGGTTGTAGTTGTAGGACTAATGACTGGTTTAACCAATGACTAGTCTAAACCAAAAACTGTCTAAACCAAGCACTGCACCCCGTTCATTATAATTTCAACCATAAAACTGTGAAATGTCCCATAGGTCAGAGCACGTATGAGGCATCTTGACAACAGACCTTCACCAGACTGCATCACCATACACCAGGGTTCCCCAATTAATTTTCCTCGAGGGCCATATTTTGACTAGGGTACCAGGATGGGGGCCGAGTCCGCACGCGTGAGGTCGAGGTCTTGCCCTGAAAATTCATTTTCAGGGCAGGACCCCATTTGAAAAGGATGCCCAGTTTGACATGCATAGGCTACTGACCCCCATTTAATGCCATTTATATCTGGGACCCCCCCCAAAAAAAAAAAAAAAAAAAAAAAAAAAATGTTTTTTTTTATTTTTATTATTCCTCCGCGGGCCGCAAATGGCCCGCGGGCCGCCTATTGGGGAACCCTGCCATACACCCTGGGATGGAACCTGTGTGTTTCAATGTCTTTGTACTGCAACATGCTTTGAATGTAGTTCTGATTTTAGACGTGTACTTAGTTTACAAATAAACTGACATTTGAAATGAGAACGCAAACTTCATTCTAACATACATATGTAGCTCTGAAATGTAAACATTATCCAGTAATCAGTGATTCCAGTAAATCTAATTAAAATGCTATTCCCATAAGAGTCAAGTCAATGATAATAACCAATTATTACTATAAAGTTTTATTATCCACTCAATTTAAAATACAAGGCAAGCAATCACAAACAACAAACATAAATATATATAGATACATATAGATACAAAATAAAAACAAGTCCCTTTTTCCCCATTCTGTCGTTACAGGCGTTACAGGTATCTGGCATATTGAATGTTTGTGAGTTGGGTTTTCGGCTTATTGGGACATGGAGTTCGAGTGCCTCTGCCTTCCTGTGCCGTGACCCGCATCCGAAATGAATACTCCGATGACCAGGGCCAGTATGTAGGGTTCAGAGCGCACGCCCTCGATAAACCTTGACACATAGGTGTCGATGACCTCCTGCCTGTCTGGGTGACCTATGCAGCATTCAGGTCTTCAGGTATTACAATTTCCCTCATTTGGCTCTGGCTGCAGAAGGACCGTGTCAAATATAAGGTCCATCAAGCCTGCCACATAACCTGTATGGGGATAATAAAATCATTTAGTTTTTGTTTACTGTACAAGTTTGTAAGGCCATTCTTGTTTATATTTGTATGACCTGCTGCTGAGTCAAAAGCAATTTGTTTACTTTGTTTTCTTTCAACCACTCAAGTTTGTAACTACTTGTAGTTCCTTGCATGGCACATTTTACTTTTGTTATTTGAGTTTCTTGACACGCACTGTACAAGTTTGTAATGCCATTTTTCTTGTGTGAGACATGCTGCTAGAGTCGAAATAATTTTGTTTACTTTCATTCACTCAAGTTCGTAACAACTTGTAGTTGATCTTGCACGGCAAGTGCTGCTAGTGTGGAGTGCAGTGTAATAGTTTTATTTTTTCCTTTTGTGACAGCACTGTAAATTTTACATTTGCCATTCTTTTTTTTGTATGACATGCTGCTAGAGTCCAAAGGATTTTGTTTACATTTCTTCAAGTTTGTAACCACTTGTAGTTGACCTTGCACGGCAAGTGCTGCTAGTGTGGAGTGTAGTGTAATAGTTTTATTTTTTCCTATTGTGACAGCACTGTAAATTTTATATTTGCCATTCTTTTTTTTGTATGACATGCTGCTAGAGTCCTAAGGATTTTGTTTACATTTCTTCAAGTTTGTAACCACTTGTAGTTGACCTTGCACGGCAAGTGCTGCTAGTGTGGAGTGCAGTGTAATAGTTTTATTTTTTCCTATTGTGACAGCACTGTAAATTTTATATTTGCCATTCTTTTTTTTGTATGACATGCTGCTAGAGTCCAAAGGATTTTGTTTACATTTCTTCAAGTTTGTAACCACTTGTAGTTGACCTTGCACGGCAAGTGCTGCTAGTGTGGAGTGTAGTGTAATAGTTTTATTTTTTCCTATTGTGACAGCACTGTAAATTTTATATTTGCCATTCTTTTTTTTGTATGACATGCTGCTAGAGTCCTAAGGATTTTGTTTACATTTCTTCAAGTTTGTAACCACTTGTAGTTGACCTTGCACGGCAAGTGCTGCTAGTGTGGAGTGCAGTGTAATAGTTTTATTTTTTCCTATTGTGACAGCACTGTAAATTTTATATTTGCCATTCTTTTTTTTGTATGACATGCTGCTAGCGTCCAAAGGATTTTGTTTACATTTCTTCAAGTTTGTAACCACTTGTAGTTGACCTTGCACGGCAAGTGCTGCTAGTGTGGAGTGCAGTGTAATAGTTTTATTTTTTCCTATTGTGACAGCACTGTAAATTTTATATTTGCCATTCTTTTTTTTGTATGACATGCTGCTAGCGTCCAAAGGATTTTGTTTACATTTCTTCAAGTTTGTAACCACTTGTAGTTGACCTTGCACGGCAAGTGCTGCTAGTGTGGAGTGCAGTGTAATAGTTTTATTTATTTCCCCATAATGCCAGCACTGTACTGTATGTTCTGTAATTTGACTTTCAATTTATTGTACTTTTTTATAAATAATTATATTTGGAATAAAAATTCGTACCAAATGTGGCATCAACCTTGATTGGCCTCGCTCTGCATTCGCCTTTCCTGGCCTTTGGGAAGGCCAGCTTCCATTGGGGCTTCCCATTTTGACCAATCTTCTGAGGCCGGCCCGCATTTTCATTATAATGAAGTCCAGCAAGGTAGAGTCTGTAAGCAGATTTGAGATTCAAACTAAAACATAGGTCAATTTACCTGCAAAGCATTCCGATGTATTTGAATGCGACGCTCTTGGGTGCAAATTTGATGACGACACTGTGATAACTTTCAAGGGACGAGGTCTGGTGGTGTGGGCTGAGTTTCTCCACGTCCTTCAGAAGTCTCTTGCTGTACAACAGCTTGTCCAGTTTGTAGACAAGTGGACTCCCTAAAATTGATGAACATAACATAAGAAATGTCATTATTCCAATCAAACATTTTACAATGACATGAGCTTGATTCTGTTTAATTATCTGCAGAAGTTTTTATCCATAATATTATAAACACACCTGGTGTAAGCCATTTATTCTTGTCCCTTGTAAGACGTGGGGGATGCAGGCACTTTGGGAAAAGTGGTTCATCCTTGTGTTTGTGTTTGTTACAAGCATGGTTCACTATGGCCCGCCATTTGGCTGCTCTAATGTCCGCCGTGTTTGATGTCTTTGCAGTCCAGTACATGTGTCTGCGTATGCTTTGGATCCAGGGACGTAATTTTACAAACTCTTTTTTCTTGCACATCGGCTCCAGTTTCTTTGATAGACCTAAAATGTAGAATAGTCACATGAGCGTCACATATTATTACGTAGCTATTTAGATCTGTTATTTTACTGGATTTAGATTAAATCAGTAAAAGAAAATACCGGTATATACAGTAGAAAGGTTTTAGTTCTTCATAAAACGATTGCACAATTATAAGAAGACATTTATACATCATAGGGAAATATACCTTTCTCCACATGCCACACATCATAGAATTGTGTGATTTTTGCTTCCTCCCTCAGGTACTTTTGGATCTGAGGGTGACGATCAGTAACAATGCAGTTCACTGTCATCCCACGATCGTCCAAGAATGTTAGGCTTCTCTTCAGGCCTTCTAGCTCCATGTGATAGCTCCCCCCAACTTCATTGCTCTATATACAAATTAAGAGGTTGATTTCAATGAAGCGTATAACATTGATGGAAGAGAAGCATAAGAGAAGCATAACATACCGGGGGGGGGGTCATTATTTTACACTCATGTTACGGCCCTTTAAAATTGGCTCGAACACCAAGGACCATAACATGATAACAGGACAAAAGTCAGGTCAAAAGTACAATGAAGTTTTATTCATAAATCATAATCACACATCAGTGTCTTTTGGCAATAAATCACTGAATGAACAAACTGTACAATCAACAAAAACATGACCTAACTAAAGCCCTAACAAAACAAAGGATGGACTGGCCAAACAAACAAAAGAGGGGAGCCTGGTGAGCTACGCACTATGTGCATGTCGGAGTCACCAGACTCCCATAAACTACCAAAACCTAATATGAAACTAAACTAACCAAAAAGAAAAGTACCCAAAATCATACTTACGACCAGCCCATCTTAACTGAAAAGATGAAAGAGAGACAAACTTAACTAAGGCATAATGGCAGCATGTTGTTCTCTGCTTGGGTGCTGGGGATCTACTGAAACTGACAAACACTCCAATTTATACTCATGGCCCTAATCATGCATGAGCTACAGCTGGGACAGGGCGGCGGCAGCCTCAGTTGAGTGACAGCCAGGTGAGGAGAGTGTCCACTGCAGCGTAGATCCCAGCAGCATAGATCAGCACTACAGGGAGGACAAAGTGCTATTAGTGAACACATAGGGCCTCATTCACAACGGCGTTTACGCTCATAACGTTACGTAACGTGAGCGGAGCGTGAGCGGACAGGCATTTACGTGGATTCCCACATTACGTGGGAATTCATGAAGTTGAACGTGAACTTGACGTTGACGTTGTTTGGTCGGAAACTCCGCTATAAGCTGCGCCAGCTCAGAGGGTCGTGTACTGCTTGCGTAGATTTATTCAGAAGGCTTTAGTCTTCATGCTGACTCAATTAAAAGTCCCCAAACCTCAGATAAAATATGTAGGCATGTGTCAACATTGGTCAGCACATAAAAAAAATGATAGCTTATATAAAAGCCAAGTATCACTTGTATGCCTAAATGCAAGCATTCTAGAGGCAGGTTAGCCTAGAGTCCCATACAGAAACTGCCCCTGCAAGCCCGACACCTTTTTATTTATTTATTAGGATATTTCTAGCATGCGCGATTGCGCTGCTCACTTGACAGCTTTCTACTCGCAGTGCAACGCGTTGTGAGCTTGTAGATCGGCTCTCGCGGACTCGCGCTGCATGTTAAAAAACAAACTCACAATTATTATAAGAACATACACTTATCTGCATTCTGCACTGTACGAATCCAACGTTGTTTAGTGTAGTAATGCCTGCAGTATAGGCCTATTGAAATTGTTTTGTTACGGAGCTCCTTTGAGTCACACTGTCGGTGTGTGTGTGTGGACAGTCCAATCTGGGTGAAATTCACATTGGAAAATGAATATAACGGCGAGCCTGGCCCGGACAGAACAGATTATTTCTATGGTTCACAGACATGCCGGTCTGACAGACAGACAGCAGTCACGAGGGCTAATTAGCCCTATACAAATATAGAAGTCCACATTATTGCATCAGCGCGTGCAATTCGGCCAGTCATAGTTTTAAGCCAGTGCACCTTAATTAATTATAATATGGGGAACTTATAGCTAGGCTGTAGGCTACTACATTGATCTCATCATGAGATCAATCAAGTTTGGTGCCAAATGTCCCGTGAATCATTTTAATATGACGACATCATGAAATGAACCTGCACTTAGATCTGACAAAGAGGAGGCTACCCGCCGTATATGGTTGAAAATTTAAATAGCTATAGGCCTATGCCTACGTGTCCATGATCAGAACAAATCCATTCTCCACATGGCATTCAGACAGATGACAGTGAGATGATATGAATCTATTCCCCGCATGAATCAATGCAGCTCTGATAAAAAATATCGGATATGTTTTACCTCTGCAAAGGTGTGAGTGAGCAATTGTTCAATAGAAAAGAAAAGGCTTTATAATATAATTGCCAAGTATATATAGGCTAGCTTGCTGCCTTGGTCCCGAACTTAAATAAATAAATGGCCAAGCTGCATTTTATACGGTAAGTCAGCTTGCCATTGCTGTAGTGGTGCAGAGCAGCGTTCACCGTTTTGTAAGCTTGGGAAAATGATTTATATAGTTTAATGGTAGGCTATAGACAATATAAAGAATCACGCACAAATGTAATGGTATATGGATGTAAAAAAAGATGGTGGTCGTCGCTCCGGCGCTTGACATGGTCAGATCATTTTCTTTTAATTTCCTGTCCTTTGATGGATTGAGTGTCAGTTTGTACAGTTTGTATGGTAGGCCTATAGTGGTATACTTTATACAATGGTGCAAAAACTTGTTTGTGGTCCTGTGGAATTATGAAATTAATAGAGGGCTATATTCATGATATATCTGCACAGCACTGACTGACCGCGGCAGTATAGCCTAGTTTCTTTCCAGCAATCATTTTTATTTTAATTTGTGAAGCCACTATACTGGAAAATATCATTATTTTGTTGCATTCCGTCAGGAGGACCTCTATTTCGTTTGAGCTGTAAGGCCTATAGTTCTTTTTTGTTTTTTTTACTGCTGTCTGCTGAGTCATGCTTGACGCCTTTTATGGTGTGAAATGGGGCGTGGATCAATGCAAATGAAGTTATCCGCTGATTTTCCGATCATTTGGCACCCGCTCGCATTCACCTGCGTACCTCACAACATACACCTGCGTACCTGTGGTACACACCGCTCTTTGAATTGCACGGCAAAACAACGTTGCGTGATCGGACGGAATTTCCCGCATCTGTTTACGCTTCCGTTACGCTTCCGTTACACTCTGGTGTATTTCTCCTTTGTGAATGAGGACCATAGTGATCAGCATGTTGTAAAGTGAGGTGTGCATATATGCAAGCATATAACACTCACCTGAACTAGTTAGAGATCTATGATTTTGTCTTTATCCAAATCCATCATGGTGTAGCTGCCATATTTTGCACAATGGCCTATGAAAAAAGCAAATCATGTATAAATGCATTGTTAAATGTAATAAAAAAAAACAGAAAAGACCACAAACAAGATAATGTCAAAAGGTTATGTTACCGGGACTGTCAGCCCTCATGTCGCCTCCTAGTATGATGCCACTTTCTGGCCTCTGTTCCTTGATCAGGTCATTCTGGGAGTTTATCCAGGTGTGTACAATGGCTGGCTCAATCATCCCTTTTGCATGGCGACAAAAGGTCATGTATGTGTGAATCTGCAAATTCATTGCTTTACAGATCTGTAGGACACAAATTAATCCAAATTGAATTTCAAATGTTCAAGTTCCGCAAATGTCAAAGCCAAATGAATGTACTAACATAGCGTGCATGTGACAAAATTGAGTTACCTTTTCCAGCTTCACATACGATGCCCCAGACAGGTACACTGCTGAGTTTTTTGAGTCACAGTAGCTGCCCTCATAGGACACTTTCAGTAGGGTCCCTTTGTTTCTCAAAGAAACCACCAATGCCCCCCGGCACACTGAACAAGTCTGGAACAGCTCCATAAGTTTGGACTAAAAAATAATGTATTTATTTTCCTTGTGAGCTGGAATGGGCTGTACATCTCTGAAGAAAGAAAAGACAATAAACATGTTTATAGGCCATTAACTTACTGTTCACACTCAGTCATACCAGTAATGTCCCTATCAATGCCACCTTTGTCCACATCCACACCTTAGAAATGACATTTGATCATTGAATTAATTCAACTGGTCTGAAATTACTCTATTTTGTCAAGGTTAAACAATTAGGCACATCTTCAAGCTCACAACAAGTTGCTTGACGCTTGCTAGTTTAGAAATGGCTAGCCTTCCAATATCTTTTGTATTCATGGTTTGGTCATGGAATTAAAAAAATGCCTTCACCTACTTTACAATCTAGGCCCTTAATCCAGAGCGATTTACAGAAAGCCAGAACAAAAACATGGTAATATATTGAATACAGCTGCATACATAATGTGTACCTTTTTTGTATAAATACTTGTTATTATGTACAGATATTGTAGATGATTGTTTTGTTCAGTACACATGTTTCTCTCCTATTTAGATATGGCAGCTGCTGTTTAGAAACATTTGATGCCTATATGGTACTCACAACACATCTTGGCTATCTTGCAAGAACTGTAGAGACTCGTCAGGGTTGTATTCAGAACCAGACTCCTCAACCACCATACTGGTAGACTCAATCGTGTCCTCATCATCTTCTTCCACAGGATCTAATCTACGCCTCTTACATGGCGTTGACCGGAAATGTGGTGGTGAGATGCTGCCTGTCTGGTCTGTGTTCACACCACATTCCACTGTGTTAGGAGGAGGTGATGGAGACCAACCAGAATCTGTCTGTGTAGCTGAAAGACAAAATAAAATACTAAAAATCAAATAAAAAAACAAAATAAAATACTAGTACATCTGCACTATCAAATATAGATCTTAGCCCTAGGCTCAACGACCATACAAGAAAGATATACAACGGCTAAAATGTAATGTAGACAGCATGTTATGTACCTGCCATCCTATAGTAGGTAGTTCCCAACTTATTTATATGCATTTGATGTATTATCTAGTGTTGTCCTTACTGTAAAGCAACCTGAATTGCGTCCGTGTATTGCCTAAATTGAATTGAAGATGACATGATATAATGGTAACCTACCAATGCTGCGAAACTTTGGTTTCCTCAATGACAGCTGTGTGCCATATGTACGTGTGTCAGGCTTAGTCTGTGAACTAAAGTTCTCCATTCTTCTCAGCAATGCACCTGATGTGGGTGGCTGAGACTCCTGTGATATTGTTGCCACCTGTAGTATAAAAATACACAACAGCCAATCATTTTAATTCTGTATTTATGGGAATAAAAAACGAATATATACGGAGTAACTAAAAGATAATAGACGTATGTGGGACAATTGCTAAAATAGTTTCTATGTAAAAACAAATACATGCATTAAAGACAATAGCAAGGAATGCACAGGGGGTGATCAGGCTTTACCGTCATGCTTTGAAGCAATGACTTGTGTGTGTGTTTACAATTTACATTTCCAAAGAAGAAAGAAATTAATAATCACAGTGACAGTAGCCTACTATATACTATCCTGGAGTCGGTCTGAAAGACAGACCAGTCACCAGACCCAGGAGACCCTAGCCATCGACGGACAGTAGGGCTAGCCCTGGTCCAGTGCTTACAGCGAGTCAAACAGTTAGCTCAATCTCAATGTAAGGTTAGAGAGCGACGCAACGTTTATGATATCTCCAACACAGACGGACATAGCCCTGGTCCAGTGCTTACATCGAGTCTCTCTGTAAGCACTGGACCAGGGCTAGGACCAGGGCTAAGACGGACACAACACTGTGTCGAATTATCACTACAAAACAGCACACAAAGTTAACACAGGAAATATTATAAAGTACTTACATTTAAATGGCGGATTGTTGGTATTGATCCCCGCTTCAAACGCCTGGTTGCTGCGAAACCAGCCATATGCATCCCCAAGTTTTCATAAGCATCCACGGTAAAGTGATTTTGACACACAAACAAATTTGGCTTGATCACAGAAGGAACGCTTCCATTAAAAATAAAGTTAAGCCATTCCGCTTTTATGTCTTCGTGGGCAGGAATTGTATGTGTGTTAACGCTTGGGTTGATACAGTCTATAACTGCACATTTATGAATCCTTACAGATGATTTACTCTTAGGTTTAGACATGTTATATTTTAGTCGCGTACATCCAGGCAGTAATGGCGCCGATCAACAACAAACTTTTTCTCTGGAGGAGAGCTGAGGGGCGGGGGAGAACTGAAGAGGGGGCGGGGATTATGCAAAACAGGGCTGCAGCCCTGACGTAAATATGAGGGCCGAATCAAACGAGCCGTCTATACATGCAATTTACATACAATCCCATGTAGGTTGAGAATGACTGATTGTTCAAAAATGAGTCTTTGTGGAGATAGAAAATACACAACAAAAATTTAAAAAGTTGAATTTTATGTTATAGCTCCTTTAATGCCGCAACGTGAAGTCTTTGGTCGACATGTTCTGATGGGGCAACTCAAACTGAAGGTCGATCACGTCTACTGTCTGCAGAGCAATGGGTTGGAGAGGAGCTTCGACATTACCTTCACCACTGCTGGGGTTGCCGAAGATGTGTTGGACATATGCAAGAGAAAGGAGGGTGAGAAACCTTTTTCTGACTATGAAGTGGTGAACTTGGACAGGCCAAATTTCAGGCTCGTCACCGTACAAATGTACAACCCGTATGTCACAGGGGACCAGGTGATGAAGTTTATTTCTGTGTACGGGGACGTGTTGGCCGGAAATAGAAAAATAATGGATGGATTGGGCTTCTGGACTGGCAAGACGCAGTTCCAGATGCTACTGCGGGAGGACCCTCACGGCTTTGAGGGGATGGCGCACCCTCCGGCACAGTTTAGTATAGCCGGAGACAGGGGCTTCCTGTTCTATAATAGGCAGCCGCCTTATTGCAGGAAGTGCAGGAGGCACGGCCACAAGGAGGGGGCGTGTGATTTTGTGTGGTGTCGTCACTGTAAGGCCTACGGGCACGAGACCCAGAGATGTCCATTCCCGAGAGGCGAGGAGGAGAGGACCGGCCCAGGGCGGACATACGCCTGTGCGGTCGGAGCCGGTGACAGCGGTGGTCGGGGCGACTTATTGCGCTGGACCTGGAGCCCGGATCGGACGCTGGATCGGAGCTTGGTCAGGAGCTGGGACCTGGGACGGAGGAGGAGCCAGACGAGGACATTACCATTGAGCACAGGGTCGAGAGGGGTGAGGGAGGGGCGGCAGGGGCTGCCGAGGGGGGGTCTGGGGGAAAGGGCAAAGAGAAAAAGAAAAACAGGAAGAGCAGGAGAACTAGGCATGGCGAGAGGGGGAGGGAAAGAAGGCCAGGCTGGAGGAAGGGGAGGAGGTGTTTTCAACAGGGGAGGGAGTGGGTGAAACGGCCGGGGGGGAGGGGCAAGATACGGAGGAGGGGAGGGGGATAGTGGAGCAGGGAAAGGGGGACGGAGAGGGGGGGCCAGCAGAGAGCACCATAACGTCTGTGGGGTTTGACCCCCCGGGGATGGGGTCAACGCTAGGGCTGGGCTCAGCGTTGACGGAGCCTTTGTCTCCGCTATCGGTCAGTGAGGACGTCGGGGAGGAGGACATGGGTGGAGGGAGACCGAACACGAATCCCCCATTGTTGGCGGAAACAGAGGAGGAAACGGATGCGGGGACTGGCTCTCAGGTGGCTAATGGGGCTGAGGCCGAGACAGCGTCCGCAGAGATGGAGGAGGGGGCTGAAGAAGTGGTGGTGGGGGACTTGGTGGCGACTGGGACCCAATCCGCCTTTTTCGGCAACAAAGATAAGCCTTTGATTTTGGGGGGTCCACACAGTACGGGCAAAAAGTAATGTGATGTTCATGTGTTCTGTGTTTATTTTTAACATATAATGGATGGGCCTTTATGTGTGGGTACATTCAATGTCAGAGGCTTGAGGGATAGGATTAAGAGGAGGGCGTTGGTACCCAGAGACCCACCATTTGTTTCCTGCAGGAGGTACATTTAAAAGAGCGTGGGGATGTAGTCAGCTTTAGTAGGGAATGGGGGTGGGGGGAGTCTGTATGGAGTGTGGGGGGGGTTCACTACAGGGGTAGGGTTATTGTTTGGGAGTAGGGAGGTGAGGGTGGAGGAGGTTTTTGTGGTTATTCAGGGGAGGGTAGTAGGGGCAGACATTGAATATCGAGGTTGCAAGCTGAGGGTATTTACAGTGTATGGTCCACAGAGGGTAGCGGAGAGGGGGGAAATGTTTGAAGAGTTAATTCCGTTTTGTATAACAAACAGATCCATTATTTTGGGGGGTGATTTAAATTGTGAACTGGGGGGAGGGGGGGACACAAGTGTGAGAACGATGGAGGGATTGATGAGGCTGTTTAAGTTAGTTGATGGGGGGAGGGAATTAACACCTCGAATGGACAGTCCCACATGGCGTAACTCGCAGGGGGTGTCCAGGAGACTGGACTAAGTTCTTTTTTCAGAATCCTTGGGCCTGTTGTCAGGCAGGGTCGTTCCGACCTTCTTTTCCGACCACGACGGAGTGCTCTTCTGCGTCCGGGCTGGTGGTCCGGTCTTTGGTCCAGGATACTGGAGGTTGAACTCCAGTGTCTTGGAACAGGATGAGTTCGTGGCCACCTTTGCTGTCTTCTTCCGGGGCCTGGAAGGGATCAGGCCGCTTTGTACGGGTGTGATGGAGTGGTGGGAGGTAGCCAAGGAGCGGATCAGAGAGTTTGCAGTTAGGTACGGTAGAAGGAAGGCGCGGGAGGCGAGGAGGGAGGTGTCTCGTCTCCAACGGCTTCTCGAGCTCGAGTACGCTGTCGGTAACGAGAGCGGCACTGTAGATCAGCGGGCTTGTGACTCCCTTACAGCGAGGCTTAGGGATGTCTATGAACGTAGGGCTTGTGTGTACCTGATGCGCACACGTCACGACTTCATGGAGAAGGACGAGGCGTGCTCCGCAGCCTTCTTCAGCTCTGTACGGGCTGGAAAGGTCAAACATGTACACACAGGGATTATAGATGAGCAGGGTAGAGTCGTGACTGGGGTGGATGAGATGGTGCGTGCTGCCACTCTCTCGTGGAGAGAGATGTAGATGTAGGGGGAGGGGAGGTGATGTTGGATCTCCTAACCCGGCGGGTGCCGCTTGACATAGCGCAAGTTATGGAGGAACCGCTCACACTCGAAGAGCTCGAGAGTGCCCTCCGTAGAATGGGAAGGCGGAAGGTGCCTGGCATCGACGGGCTACCGGCTGAGTTTTACCTCAAGTTTTGGGGCATACTTGGTCCGGTGGTCCTGGAGGTGTTATCCGAAGTACTCCGCACAGGAGTTTTGGGAGGGTCTTTGGCCAAGGGGGTGATTTCCCTCCTTTTTAAGAAGGGAGACGCCTCCGACTTAAAGAATTGGAGACCATTGACCATGCTGTGTGTTGACTATAAACTGCTAGCAAAGGTCCTTGCGGACAGACTAGGCACAGCGCTCCCCTACGTCGTCCACGAGGATCAGACGTGCGGAGTGGCGGGGTGTTCCTTGAGGTGGAATCTCCTCCTCATCAGGGACGCCATCGCATGGGCGGAAGACAGGCACCTGCCACTAATGGTGGTTGGTCTCGACCAGGCAAAGGCGTTTGATAGGGTTCACTTGTGTTTTCTTTTTCGCGTTTTGGGTAGGCTAGGGTTTGGTAGGGTTTTTGTTGGGTGGCTGCGTACATTGTACGCAGCAGCAGGGAGCACGGTTTCTGTTAATGGTCACCTTGGGGAGTTTTTCAGGTTGCACTCGGGGGTGAGACAGGGGTGTCCGCTGTCACCCCTTCTCTACGTCCTTTATATGGAGCCCCTAGCTGAAGCCATTAGGGCTGACGCGGGTGTGTCGGGATTCCTGGTACCAGGTAGCGGAGGCCTGAGGGTGAAGTTGTCTCAGTACGCAGATGACACCACCCTGCTATTGGACAACGACACGAGCCTAACCCGTTCTTTGGAGATTTTCCAGGAATTCGGCCGGGCGTCTGGCGCAGATCTCAATCTCGCCAAGTCCTCGGTCAAGTTCTTTGGGCAGTGGAGAAGTAGGACGGAGGTACCAGGAGGGCTGTCGCTCTGTGAAGGGCCCCTGAGGATCTTGGGGGTTGATTTTGAGGCAGCCCAGAACGCCACGGCCAACTGGACCAGGCGTCTGTTGGCAGTCCAGAGGAAGCTAGGTCTCTGGAAGACTAGGACTCTGACCTTGATTGGAAAGGTCCTAGTTCTGAAGGTAGACATATTGCCGTCTCTCCTGTATTTGGCGTACGTGTACCCGTTGCCGGCCAGCATGCGAAGGTCCCTCGTCCGGACCGTATTCGACTTCCTTTGGGGGGGTCGGTACGAGTACGTGGCGAGGGCCCGGATGCTGGCGGACATTGAGGCGGGCGGGAGAGATGTGCCACACCTCCCGCTGAAACTGGACTGCATTTTTGTTTCGTTTTTACTTAGGGAACTGGCCGCTCCGGTGGTTCATCCATCAGGCTACTTCCTACGACTGTATTTCACTAACTCGGCAAGGCGCCTGATGGTCTGGGACAACCAGACCCCCCGGGTGGAGCAGCTGCCGCTGCACTACCAACACGCGGCAAGGTGGCTGCGGGCTCATCCTGTAGCCTTGGACCCGGCCATCAGCCTGGAGCACAGAGTACTCTGGTCGGAGGTGAGGTCGGAGATGGAGGACCCACCCGTGGTTGGCATCCCCGCCACAGTGTGGTTGGGGATCCAGCCGCGGGGCCTAGACAACAGGCTCAAGGATTTCAATTGGCTTGTGCTACACCGCTGCCTGCCGGTGCGGGACAAAATGTACCGGCACGGTATTGCGAGGTCTCCTGGATGCCCCCGGGCTGCATGCACAGGTGGGGAGACTGTGAGGCACGTCATGTGGGACTGTCTGCTCGCAGAGCTGGAGTCTACGGTCGTGCAATTGTCTCCGCTCGGCTCCCAGAAACTGTCACGGCGGCCATTGCTGCCCGGACCGGAGGAGCTGCGTTGAGAACGAGAACAGAACACTTTGGGAATTAATTTACAGGCACTTTGATAAAATAATTACGGTGTCAACGTGTCGGTGGGGTCCCGACGACATCCCGATTTTTATGTTTTATAAGTTTGGACGAAATTATGGACGGGATTTCTACCATCTGCCTCACTGTCTTGTCACAGTGTGGACGGACAGGCGGGCGGGCGGAAACAACTACAGCATCACAGCAGCAGGTTTGGGAATTAATTTACAGGCACTTTGATACAATAATCACGGTGTCAATGTGTCGGTCGGGCCCCGACAACATCCTGATGTTTTTGTTTTTTAAATTGTGATGACATGGCCTGGATTTGTATATCTGTCTCACTGCTTTTCCCACCCTCAGCGGTGGTGGTGGTGGTGGTGGTGGTGGTGATGATGATGACAGCTGACAGCACAGCAGACAGAAGCATACAGCCTGGTAAAGTGCCCTTTTTTAATGCCAACAGAAGCCAGTAACTATTAATCACATTAACATTGCACGTTTAAATCGTCAGATGTTTATCTTGTCTTCTTTGGCCAAGGGACAGATTATGCTAACTGAATTAGCGCCTAAAAGCTCAGTGGGGCACTTTATGTTACGTCACCGATCAGCAGACTCGATATTACTATAAATATAATTTAGCTTATTTTATTATTGAGGACATTGTGTCAACATGGCAAAAATAAACACTGGTAACGGTACTCCTGGTGTTCTGCCGGGAACAGGGTTCGAGTCCCTGCAGTGTGTGCTTAATGTTTCACATTTTGTCCACATGTTTACAACTCTACATATAATGTCAGTTAGCAATCCCGAATGCACTTTTAATTACACTTCTTCAAGCATATAGCCCTCTGATGACCTACTACACCTTATATAAATTGTGCCCTGAATGGAGGGCTTTTATTCACAATGCATCGTTTTTGTATAGCAGCACAGTATCTATCTATCTATCTATCTATCTATCTATCTATCTATCTATCTATCTATCTATCTATCTATCTATCTATCTATGTAGAAAAGCCAATTTATTTTGCCATGGTCAAATTGACACATCAACTAGATTAAACAGCATTCCCTTATTGAGAATCATTGGGCCAATACGTGTTGACATGGATAGTTAAAGATAAAGATACAATCTCTGTGTTATAATTAATGGTATTTATTTCAGAATTGTGTACGTGGCAATATACAGTCAATATACAGTGCATTTTGCAGATAAAGCTCCTTTTGGAAACTTCTATAGCCTACTCACTCACTCACTCACTTCCACACACACCAACTCCCCAAAAGCCACCAGTAACTTCACACTATGGTGTGAAGTGCCTTCTTCCCTCCCTCAAGGTGAAGTATGCACTGCTACACTGCTACTCACCAAATGCTTGCTTTAGTGTTGATCTTGGGTACAACTGTATTATTCACAGAGAGTAAAGACAGTGGATTGCTGCTACTACTATTGATGCTACACGATGTGTGGGTGCTCTGTTTATCCTGAGGTCAGGGGGCAAATACACACACAGAGATTACCCACTATCCAAAGCTTTGATCTTCTAAATCATTCCACCGTACAATGAAAGGCAGAACTCAGTGTTACCGATTAGCCCTAGACTGGCATATATTTATTGATTACACGGGGGCATTCCCCTGAAATGAATAAGAACAGCATTTGAATATGAATAACATGATATATGACCTGTTATATTGCGAATCAGATTCGCTCCATATCAGCTTGTCGGTCGGGGCCCCTGGAAGCAGGACAGAAGGCTTGTTCTGTCATGGAGAATTCTGACGTGTCTTCCCTTTCTCAGACACTATATAGAAAATCTCCCTGTCCCTCTGTGACCTTGCTTGAGTGTACACTCTTGTAAGTAACGGTACTTACTTATAAAGGTCACTTTTATCCCACCACTATACACTATATGAATGAATTAATAAAAATATTTTCGTGTCATGCCACTTCGGCCCATCCCATATGGGATTATATGACACATTTAACAAAGTACATTGAATACAACTGACACTACAGTCCTTCCTGTTCATACATATTTGTACATTGTTTGAACAAAAAATTAAACAAAATGAAAATATACAAAACAAGGCCATTTTACATGTAAATGGCCCTCCTCCTCATTGACCAGGCCTTTTCAAGGAATGAGGCAAATTAAAAGGTGTACTTTTGAAACAGGCGCTTCAGTCTCCAACCAGTCCTCCAACCATACAAATTCATGGTTTGGGTCTATCTTATTAAAAAGTCTCTCCCTAATAGAGTTGTAGAATGGACAATAAAAAACAAAATGCATTTCATTTTCGATTTCCTTTAGATCACACAGACTATCTCAATATGCAGACCAAGTATGCCAGCTCTGCCTGCCTGTTCTACTGAGTTGGAGATGGGGGTTCCACTCCAGCTCAGAGTGCTAAACGTTAATACAATAACAACAATAAAAACAAATATTACACACTAATACTATGTTATATTATTAGAGTTATTGTTGTTGCTACTACTTGTATTTGCTTGTGTCTCCCCATCTGTCTCTCTGTCTGTCTCTTTCAGGGTGGGACTGTCAGGGTGTCTGCTCTACAGTACATCTACAGTGTCTTGAGTCAACTTGTTGTGATATGTATATGGTTGTTTAGCAAGGTGTATAGCTTATCATAAATGTTGCAATGTAATTTCATGTCAGTTGTAAGTATGTGTTTCTTGCATGTAATGGTATTTTTCCACAGTCTACAATGTCTAGTCCCACACATTCCACCACCACCTCCTGCAGACTGCAGAGGTGTGATATTAGATAGAGGGAATTGTCTCATCCATCCCTCCCTCCCTCCCTCCCTCCCACCCTCACCTGCTGTACTGCTCATCCTGTGCTTCAGTTTGGAGGGCTGACCCCCCAGCTCAAACACACCCCCATTCTGTCCAAGGTGAGTATAAGTCAGCCTGGCTGATACTCAGGCCAGTGCACTACATCATTTTAAATGAAAGTAAGACACTGCAACAGCATTACTGCACAGGAACAACTGCAACAGCATTACTACACTGGAACAAGTCTGCTTGTTAAATCGTGACTACCATACACAGGTAAGCGCAATTTGCTGTTTAGCCTTAGTTAATTTGTGAACAGATCCTGATTTATAATACTACATGATTTTATTTTGTCAAAAGATTAGGCCACATAGGTCACAGTAGGCTATACTTGTTCTTCTACTTCTCTCCAATTGTTTAAACCTTTTTAAATTAAATTATGCAGATTGTATCAGTAAATGAACTGTTGAGAACTTGAGAGAAGTCTGGGCAAAGCTCAGTGTTGTTTTAAAAAGAAAGAATGAATGATGCTCTGAAATAACTTCAATGTTTTTCAAGAAACTGTTATACCAAGACTTTATACACAAGGTGGGTAAATAAAAGACCTCTGAAGAATCGCCTGGTCTGAGTGGTATATTTATTCCAAGTTTAAGATTGTATACAAAATGATGCAGACACGACTTCTCCGGACAGAGACTTCGCATGAACATGGATAAATGCACTTTGGTTCGGGTATATAAACACACAGAATCTGCAAAAGAGGTGGTCCTATTATGACAAGTTCTTAATTTACACGACAACAACTGGCTTGCTTCCAGCAAGGAGTGCAGTTTAGGCCGGAACAAGACAGTGACCCATTGATGAATTGTAGCATGGGAGTCTCGACCTGATAAGATAAGCGTCTGAGAAAAAGATACAGTCTGCCTAGCCGAATACTATACGCTCGGCAGATGCCCGTTCTCTTTCAGAGCCTCTGACCTTGTCCTTAATTCATCAGTGTAAACCTCCTCGCATCAACAGGAACTATGAGACCGAGGAGAGCATGGTCTGAGTACTTGACATGTAGGAATGTAAGGAGGACACATGGAAAAATAGAATAGCAGACTTCAGCATTATATGGAAATCTCAATACACATGTGAAATGAAAAATTATAGAGAATTAATTGTATATTAGCGAGAGGAGAATTAATATTCTCCTAACAAAACCACACGGGGTTGTGAGCTTGTAGATTGGTTTCTTGTCTTATAATGTGATTCATATTGGATGCTGTTATGATATCTACAATGGTTTGATTTTGAAAGACAGAAGTATCCTTAATTAAATGGCTCTATTAATGAGAACAGGTCGCTGTGACATTAGTTAAGGTAGTCATTTGTGTTAGAAGCAGCTAAGACAGTGCATCCATTTCTTCTCACCTTCTACAGAACTTTATAACAAGTTAGATTTCATATGGAAGTAATAATTTAATGTTGTGGCAATTCCATGTATGCATAATGTAGTTACTAAGTTAATGTTAGAAAAGAGCATTTCATGGTATTTTTGGTTTAAAAATGATTGTAAGTTAAGCACGCACTAGAACAGGAACAGCACACTTGTATTTCATGTAGTGTATTTCATTGTGTGTGTGTGTGTGTGTGTGTGTGTGTGTGTGTGTGTGTGTGTGTGTGTGTGTGTGTGTGTGTGTGTGTGTGTGTGTGTGTGTGTGTGTGTGTGTGTGACAGATTGCAGGTCACAGTCTCGCATCATGTCAATGCCAGTCATCCGGGTGGTGAACAGCAATGCAGATTTCAGTCGCCAAGAGGCCATTTTACAACCTTCAAGGGACTGCCAGAAGTACAAGGAGCGGAACAACCCAGCATCCTTTCCCAAACCTCCGCCAGAGCTGCTGCTGGAGTCCACAGCCATCCCATATGCTGTGCAACGTCTACAGGCTGAAGGCATCACAGCGCCCACGCGCCTGCAATGCCTGGGGAAGATGGTGCATCAAGTTGGACAGCAGTACATGCACGCCTCCTTCCACTGGCTTGTTGAGAACGACGTGGGATACATTCAGTTGTGAGTGTACATTGTATTTCAACTACAAATAAGTGTTTAATGTCTTTCAAATTAGATCTGCTAGAATACGCAGAAGGCTTCCCACAGGTGGCAAACACCCTTCATCACAATGTTGACAGGTGCATCTATGGCCAGAAAGGTTTCGAGGACGCAACATTCTCCGAAATGTGGAACTTGTACAGGCTGCACACAACACACAAAGACAGGCCAGAGGACTACAGTAAGGATGAGAAGGCCAGAAGCGGTCAGGCGTTCCTCTCTGTACAGCGGTGGTTGAATACCAGGCTTAACAACATCAGCAGCAAACAGATAAAGAGGTTCCAACAATATATAAATGTCAAGATCAAGGAAGTAAGTCGCACACACAACAGATCTGCAGTGACTCAAGATATAATGTGTTATGTCAAGTATAATATACAAGTATCTAGTCCAGATGTTAACAATGACTTTGTTATTTAGGAACACAACCCCCCTCCTCCACCTGCCTACTCTTCATCAACCAGTTCCCAGGCACCTGCCTCCTCAGCTACCAGACCCCAGCAGCCACCTGCATCTACCAGATCCCAGCCACCTGTCTCCTCTGCCTCGACCTCAACAAGGTCACGGCCACCAGATCCTGCATGTTCAGTGTCAGAACCCGCATGGATGATGGACGATGACTTGTTTCTGTCTATCGATTTACCAGAGGAAGGTAAATGCACGCAATAAGAAAAGTAATATAGTATAGGCCTATACTTAACCCATTTAGACTTGAGGTTGATTCTAAAAAAATGTCTTAACATGTCCTAACAGTTTTCTGAATGTTTTCCTATGTCAGTGGTTCTCAACCTTTTTCATGTCAAGGACCCCCAGAATTATCTGTAATTGGCCGGCCGCCGACCCCCATCTGAAAATATGTTGTTCCAGGGACCCGATTTTCTTCAAAAATAGCAGATCTACAGTACCGCGCTATGAGCTTGTAGATCTGCTATTTTTCAATAGCTAAAGTATAACATAATCCTTAAAACACCAAAAGGGGTTCCCGTCATGAATGTGTTAATATAGTATAGTAGTACACCTATATATGTTTTGCATTATGCGCTTCATGTTCAGCTTATTGATGAAATATCAAAACTTTTCTCTCCTATGCCATCCACAGCTACAGTGTCCGTCATCACAGCCTTCTCGTCAGCGTCACTACCTCCTGCCACCTGTACGGCAACAAGATCACAGCCACCTGCCTCCTCTTCCTCAACCACACGCACACAGCTACCTGCCTCATCAACCCCACAGCCACCTGCCTCCTCTTCCTCAACCACACGTATATTCTCATTTATAAATGAGAATATATTTTATACTACATGCGTTTATGTGTCTGGCCTTTATTTCCTACTACATGCGTTTATGTTTGGACTTGTTTTTCAGGTTGAGCTGGAGGGGTGGGTGCGGACGTGGGAAGGAGAAGGCGGCATCCCAACTGCTGACATCTCGTGGCTAAAGGAGGATGAAGAAAGAGGCCTGTTTAAGCCCATGGAGTTCTATGTGGACCAGAAAGGTCAAACCAAAAGGCGGCGCTTACTTAAGCAAGACCGAATGTACCCTCCAGAACCCCCGGGATTTGTGAAGAACGACATTCCCATTCCGGATGTCTTCTTCAGGAGCCGAATGTTTCTGTGGCGGCCTGTAGGTGTGTGGAAGTGCACCTTAAACTGTCCTCGGGGTGACTCATGTGAGGGCAAAGGGAAGGAGAAGGGCCTTACAAGATATGGCTACCATACCAAGGTATGTGTTGTTGTTGTTTTGTGAATGAAATGTCACTGACAACTGATGAAAATACACAATGTTAAACTTTAATAAAACATACAAGATGCTATATTTGCACACAACTTTATTTTTTTTTATATTGCAGGTACGTCACATCTGCGATGTGTCTGGCTGGTACAGCATGATGACAGAGGTATTGTGCTGTCCACCATGTCATAAAGTAGCTAGGAAAGATGGTGGCCAAGGCCAATCTCGTTGGCTGGCGTGGGACGATGCAATCCTCTCCCAACTCAGTGCGGCTCACCAAGCCCAGTTTCCCGCTGTCCTGACCGCAAAATAAGTATTCTGTCTGTGGTGGAGCTAGGGTGAGACAAACTTCCCAAATATGTCAGCATGCTTTAATGTAATGTAATGCTTTAATCATATTTATGTATTGATTGTATTATCACAGACGCGGTGTGGACAAGAACGTGGTGCGTCTACTACGGGACCGCACTGAGGGAAACACCATGGCGAAGGTGTGGCGACAGGTCCAAGAGAACCATGCAGAGGACTACCTGCAGAGAAAGGATCTGTACACCACAATCCTCATTGATCTGGCGAGACCAGGCACCATTGTGACTGCATTCGGAGGCCGCACCTTCACAGCTCCACCTCCGCAGAGAGATGTGCCCTCTGCTCGGCTGCTTAGACATGCCTTCCTCCTAGAAGAAGCCGAACACGTCCAGGACTACAGGAACCAGATCCTCTCCACCTTTGGGACGTTCCTGAAATATGACTCCACCAAGAAGGTGTGTACAACATTTTATTAGTTTTATTTTTGTGCTGACTTCATTACGGAAACTCCTCTTTTTTGTTTTAAGCATTGTCTTCTACTTTAGCTATTGAACAATAGCAGATCTACAAGCTCATAGCGCGGTGCCAAGCTACAAGCTTTTTAAAAATCTTCAAAATGTGGCGCACATCTTTGATTACATATTCTTTCAGCGCAGACATGTTTAACTCAAATCAATTCAAATGGGGGTTTACAGCCAATTATATATATTGTTGGGGGTCCCGACTCTGAAAAGGTTTGAGAACGCCTGACATAGAAACATCAGGTCTATTCATAATGGGTTAAAACATTTATTCACGTGTTATGAACATATTCCAGGTGGTGAAGAAGATGTCGGGCGAGGGCAGCAGTGGTTCACCAGCATTGGCAACGAGTACTCTCAGCTGCTCACCTTCGTACTGACCCACGAAGAGTCCTACGTGGCGGTCAGGTCTATGACTGAGGGGCTCATAGACAGGTTCGAGCAGGCCAATCAGCCCGTGCCCAAGATCCTATACGTCGATCGGGGGTGTTGCCGAGAAAGTGGTCCGACGACTACGGAAAAGTTGTTCCAGCCCTGGGTGGACCAGGGCATGGTGATTCGTCTGGACATCTTCCACTGGCACCATCGCTTTGACGCACAGAGAGTCACTGCAAATACATCGCCTTCAAGTCCGCCTTGGCAGGTGCAGTCCTGGCGTACAACCGGGCAGATCTGGACCTCCTCATCAAGGCAGCAAGAGCCAAGGACCCTGCGGCTCTGGCCTCTCTGACGGATGCGGACATGCTCAGACTCCACATCAGCAAGTACCATCTCAGACATCATGTGCGGAGAGTTACGCTGGGTGCTCAGGACTCCTTCAACTATGTGCAGGCAGCCATCGAGGAGTTTAAGGGTCCTGCTGGTCTGAATGAGAAAGGTGTCAGCCTGTTCACATCAGCAGGTAAAAGATATTAACAGTTACTGTTGCTATTTAGATATTGCTTTATTTGTCATGTGCTGTTACTACCTATATATTGCTGTCCATCTCATAGTTGTGCTTAATTGTTTATTCACAGAAGCCATAGATGAGGAGTGGGCAACACATCAGCGTCACCTGGAATGCTTCCAGGACCCTCCAGGCATGCCCATGTATAGGGTGTCTAACACCACAAAGATCAATGGTGTCGATGTCCCCTTCTACAAGTGCGTGCGTGGCAGCAACAGCCTGGAAGGCTTTCACAAATTCCTGCCACACATGATTCCAGGTATTGCTGCTTTGTCAAAACATTTCATTGTGTATTACTGTAATCTTCAAGGTGTGTACATCACTGTTGTATAGGGTTGCTGTGGGGTGGAAACCTTTTGTCCAAAACTGTTACATTTCAGGATTCAAATACAGCAAAAAATTACGATCTACAAGCTCAAAAGGCATCCCAAAGCCTTTTCAGCTTGTAGATCAGCTATTCTTGGTAGACACTGCAGTATGATGCATTTCTGCATTAATTTACCAAAGCAAAAACATAAATAGTTAACATTTTGGCCACAAATATATTTCTGTGTCTTACAGGTCCTCACTGTGCAGCACGACCGTATCAGGTTCGCTCGGTGGAATGCGGACAGAAGTGCAGACGCTGTGTATGGTGGGAAGGGCCGTCGCTACCGGACCTATTCCGCACCACTCATTGACCGGCTGAACACACGCTGCCAGCAGCTGTTTGGGGAGACAGTGGAGGAGAACTTCAGGCGACCGACCAGTGTGAGGTCCAACGAGTTGATCGGGCTGGAGTACCTGTTCAGCCAGAGCACAGGGGAAGAGGAAGCTCGGCGCCAAGTCACGCCAGACATCCTCCGAACTGAAGCCCCTGAGGATGAGGATGAGGTGCTGCAGCCTGGTCGCTCCGACCCGGAAGACGAGGCCTACGAGAGTGGTGCGGAGGACAGTGACACTGCGGTTGATGTCGCCACTGCGGTTGACGTCGACCACATTGTTCCTGTCTCAAATGACACATCCACAGAGCATCCTCCGGCCCTTGTAAGTACTTAGATTACATGTCAAGATCTGTGCTTTTTGCGTTTGCTATTTCTGCATTATATTTGTGTAAAAACAAACAACCTATATATAATATACATTTCATTATTGTTATTGTCTTTGACAACAGGAGGACGCCTGCAGCATAAACCCACTGCCCGGGTTCCAAGAGCTCGAACGTTTCTGCTCTCTGCTGGTGGACTACAGCCTCAGCACCAGGCCAAGGATGAGCATCACAACTGAAGAGAGGACCGACATTCTGCAGGCATGGAACCAGGTGGCAGAACACGACAAGCACCCGCAGAAGTTTCACCTGCTGTACGTGAGACACTGGGGCAACACTTTGCTACTGCCGCAGCAAAAGGGACGACCCTGCTGAAGCTGCGCTGGTACAGAACATGAAGATGTCGAAGCGGTACGCTCCAGCTGCGAATGTGGAGCAGTGCAGTGCAGAGAACAACCGCCTAATGTACACTCTGGTGAAACTTCTCTGGTTGACTATACCTGCCAGCGCCAGCCCAGAGAAGTCCATGATCAACAAGGCCTACGCCAGGATCCACCAGCTAGTCTGCGTGGACGATCCCATCCTCAGGAGTGCTTCCGTTCCTATCCGGAAAATAAACGCCAAAACAATTAAGGACTTCATACTTCGCCACGAGAACTTGGCAAATTACCACTCCACCAGAAGACCGGCAAGCATGTCAAAGGTCCAGTCCATCTCCAACCAGGACATCGTGAAGTATCTGACCCTAAACAGAGAGTGCTTTTCTCTCTATAAAGCCCATAAACAAACTACTAAAATACTTAGGCAAAAGTACTCAGAATAAACGCGGAGGCAGACAGGCAAATGAATGAAGGTTTCGGAGTCCAGGTTTATTGCAAAGTACAAAACAGCTTCATGGCCGGAGCCATGCATGCACCCAGCCTGACGGCTCAGGACACTGACACCCAGATTGAACATTTGAGTAGATTTTATACAAGCCCAAATCCCAATACACATTTGAAACAGACAGTCACCAAATTGTCACAGGTCACTAGGTGTGGTCACACTCACAGGAAGCACAGCAGGAGACCCCTCTGTTCTAGGTGCTGCTATCAGCGAGCTAGATCAAAGTAGGCCTATAGCCTATTTACCATAGTGCCAGCTGTGACCTGGTGCCTAAACGTCTATCCAAACACGTCCTGTAGCCTGAGCCTCTCATGAGGAGAGAGACGAGAGTAACACTTTTAGTTTAAAACAATTTAGTCTATGTCTAGTTTAACATTATTAAGCGATATTAATGAAATGTGGTTCCATCAGATACGACATTCCTCCCTTGATAAACGTACACACGTTTATCACAAAAGAAAAGGAACCACATTTTGACCTCCTCCCTTGACACTTAAGAAAAGATAAAAATAAAAACAACAAATAGGCCTATGACAAACAAACAATTACATTAGAATTCAAATGGTTACAGAGACAGACGGAATCAAGGTTACATAACTTCTCCAGGCAATTCTCATTACATACTTTATACATAACTAAATTTCGGTTCAGCATAAGTAGAATCTTTTAGTGTTCTATTAAAATCTAATCTGAAATGTTGATTGATTACAAATAAGCGAGATCGGGCGTGTTTATGGCCAGGCCCGACCCTGCTAATCAACGCATTAAATACTAGACACCACTATAAAGCGAAAAAACATCCTATACTACACTGCTTAATTTAGGACGTGCAATAACATATACGTTTATAATGCTTTAAATAAAACTCTGCTCTACTAGGGTAGTACATAATAAATGACAATAATAAGAAAAAGATAAAAATACATTAACAGGCCAGAGTTTAAGCAATATTCAACTAATATTCTCTACACGTCTCGAGGAAATTACCTCATTGTTCCATAAGTAGGCTACTCATGACTCAACTTATCAAATTATACGACAAAAACATACAATCAACATAATGCCTACTAATTCATGTTGAAAACAATATATTTTTCTCGGCTGTCCAATTTGCCTAGTATGCAATTAAAAATCACTTTCACAACAATACCTAACCTCATTGTCCATCAGTCACCACGCACGGGCAGTCAAGGCTGCAGTTCCTCGACGCGCCGCCACGGAGTGTGTCCTTTTTCGGCCCGTGTCGTGTACAAATGTGTGATCAGTACATTGCACATTACACGGCCGCTGTTTGACACTGTCCTCTTGTCCATTTCGAAATGAATTCTACACCCCTCCCCCCCTTCAGTCATGAATCACAACACATGACTGACAAAAGCGAATTCACGAGAACCGCGTTGGTCACCAAAGCAGACCGCGTAGCGAGCTTGCAGAGCAGCTGCCTCGCCTCGCCGAGTAGATGAAGCGTTTCCCCGCCTCCCTTCGACCGCTGATCGCCAAGTTGAGTAGCCAAGGATCCCCCTCGAATCGCCGCTGAGCATCGCCACTCCTCGGTGGAGAGGTGGTCTCCGCCAGGGTGAACGTCGCCACCCGCCATCGTGTTGAACGCCGCTGGTCATGTGCAGCGCTGCGCACATCATCGCCGTCGTCATTCTCCTCCGTCCAAAAATCGCCGACCGAAATAACAATCAGACTGAAAAAACACCAAAGTCCGCTGGTCCTCTCGCCTGGCACAATAACGCACCAAAAACGACCGGTTTCGACGCACCAATTGAAGTATCTGACCCTAAACTCTCTATAAAGCCCATAAACAAACTACTAAAATACTTAGGCAAAAGTACTCAGAATAAACGCGGAGGCAGACAGGCAAATGAATGAAGGTTTCGGAGTCCAGGTTTATTGCAAAGTACAAAACAGCTTCATGGCCGGAGCCATGCATGCACCCAGCCTGACGGCTCAGGACACTGACACCCAGATTGAACATTTGAGTAGATTTTATACAAGCCCAAATCCCAATACACATTTGAAACAGACAGTCACCAAATTGTCACAGGTCACTAGGTGTGGTCACACTCACAGGAAGCACAGCAGGAGACCCCTCTGTTCTAGGTGCTGCTATCAGCGAGCTAGATCAAAGTAGGCCTATAGCCTATTTACCATAGTGCCAGCTGTGACCTGGTGCCTAAACGTCTATCCAAACACGTCCTGTAGCCTGAGCCTCTCATGAGGAGAGAGACGAGAGTAACACTTTTAGTTTAAAACAATTTAGTCTATGTCTAGTTTAACATTATTAAGCGATATTAATGAAATGTGGTTCCATCAGATACGACAATCGCTCCAGCACCACTACAGCCGCCTATCATCGCTCAACCTGACTACCCGCAGATAGAGTACAGTCACACCCCCAGCACGGCAGGCACAAAAACATTGAAGGAGAGAAGGAGCATAGTGGTGCCAGCTGCAGTGCACACCCTTCCTCCTGTTCCTCCCAACCAACCTCTTCCTCAAACCGCTGTTCCTCCACCTCTGCACCCCCCCCCCCCCCCCCCCCTCTGCCAACCCCTCCTCTGCCCACTGCACTTCTACCCACCCCTCCTCCCCCTCTGCCCACTGCACTTCTACCCACCCCTCTGCCCACCCCTGGTCCCCCCACCCCGGCCACCCCTGGTCCCTCCACCCCTGGTCCCTCCGCCCCTCCTCCTCCCCATCCTCCTTCCAGCCAGGTTCCTCCTCTGTCCTACAGGGACCCCCTGTGGGCCAGGTCCACAGCGTACAAGAGGAAGCAAAGGGAAGACACTTCAGCCCTGGAAACTAAAGTGTCACGGGTGAAGAATGTGCCTACATGTGCTGTGTGGGGAATCCTTGCAGTCGCATATAAAAAGGAAAAAAAAAAGGCATTCTGTACAAACAAGAACATGTCGTCATCACAGGGACTGGACAACAGAGTGTATGACAGTTATGACCACTTCAAGTCTGTTGTTGATGGGCTGCCATAGCTCTTATCATCGTACATCATCATGACGTAACGATTTACAATTGACAAAAAATTGTCAATTGTATATATTGTATATATTGTTTTTGTTTTTAATAATACAAATTGTTATTATTGAATGTACATATGACACTCTTTTTAATTGTATTTGTTTGCTCTTTTTGCACTGTTTTTATTCTGTATTTGCATGTTTGATGGTTTGTACACTGCAGCACTGTCTGAAGGAAGGTGTCGTATCTGGTGGAACCACATTTCATTAATATCGCTTAATAATGTTAAACTAGACATAGACTAAATTCACATCTACATTTGTAGGCCTGATTAATACTAGCTATAGAACTGACCAACAGGGCAGACGTTTAGGCACCAGGTCACAGCTGGCACTATGGTAAATAGCTATAGGCCTACTTTGATCTAGCAGCACCTAGACTAGATAGGTCTCCTGTTGTTCTTCCTGTGACCACACCTAGTGACCTGGGACCATTTGGTGACTGTCTGTTTCAAATGTGTATTGGGATTTGGGCTTGTATAAAATATACTGAGATGTTCAATCTGGGTGTTAGTGTCCTGAAGGCCGTTCAGGCTGAAGGATGTAGGCATGGGGCTCTGGCCCCATGGCTGTGACTTGTAGGCTACTCTCTCTGCAATAAACCTGGACTCCGAAACCTTCATTAATTTGCCTGTGCCTCCGACTTTATTCTGAGTATTTTGGTACGTTTGTTTATGGGCTTTATGGAGAGGAAAAGCACTCTCTGTTAGGTTCAGATACTTCAATTGGTGCTCGAAATCCGTTGTCATTGGACATTTTATATGCGCCAGACAAAACAGGACCAGGGACTTTGGTGTTTTTCAGTCTAATAGATATTTCGGTCGGCGATTTTTGGACGGGAGGAGAATGACGACGGCGATGATGTGCGCTGCACATGGCCGGCGGCGTTCGACACAATGGCGGGTGGCGACGTTCACCCTGGCGGGGACCATCTCTCCACCGAGGGGCGGCGATGCTCAGCGGCAATTCGAGGGGGTCCTTGGATACTCTACTCGGCAATCAGCGGTCGCAGGGAGGCGGAGGACCGCTTCGTCTGCTCCACTCGGCGGCGGCGGGGCAGCTGCTCTACAAGCTCGCTACGCGGTCTGCTTTGGTGACCAACGCGGTTCTCGTGAATTCGCTTTTGTCAGTCATGTGTTGTGATTCATGACTGAGGGGAGGAGGGGTGTAGAATTCATTTCGAAATGGACAAGAGGACAGTGTCAAACAGCGGCCGTGTAATGTGCAGTGTACTGATCACACATTTGCACACACGACACGGGCCGAAAAAGGACACACACTCCGTGGCGGCGCGTCGAGGAACTGCAGCCTTGTGTGCCCGTGCGTGGTGACTGATGGACATTGAGGTTGTGTATGATTGTGAAAGTGATTTTTAATTGCATACTAGGCAAATTGGACAGCCGAGAAAAATATATTGCAGTGTAGTATAGGATGTTTTTTCGCTTTATAGTGGTGTCTAGTATTTAATGTGTTGATTAGCTTAGTTATTGTGTAAGTTAGCTTAGTAACTCTACAGAAGGGGAGTTTCATCTTAAGTTTCACCCGGCTGCTAGGATACGCCTAGTGGGGGGTAAGGATCAATTTCAACATTTTAGACTAGATTTTAATAGAACACTAAAAGATTCTACTTATGCTGAACCGAAATTTAGTTATGTATAAAGTGTGTAATGAGAATTGCCTGAAGAAGTTATGTAACCTTGAATTCCGTCTGTCTCTGTAACCATTTGAATTCTAATGTAATTGTTTTTTTGTCATATAGGCCTATTTGTTGTTTTTAATTTTATCTTTTCTTAAGTGTCAAGGGAGGAGGGTCAAAATGTGGTTCCTTTTCTTTTGTGATAAACGTGTGTACGTTTATCAAGGGAGGAATGTCGTATCTGGTGGAACCACATTTCATTAATATCGCTTAATAATGTTAAACTAGACATAGACTAAATTCACATCTACATTTGTAGGCCTGATTAATACTAGCTATAGAACTGACCAACAGGGCAGACGTTTAGGCACCAGGTCACAGCTGGCACTATAGTAAATAGCTATAGGCCTACTTTGATCTAGCAGCACCTAGACTAGATAGGTCTCCTGTTGTTCTTCCTGTGACCACACCTAGTGACCTGGGACCATTTGGTGACTGTCTGTTTCAAATGTGTATTGGGATTTGGGCTTGTATAAAATATACTGAGATGTTCAATCTGGGTGTTAGTGTCCTGAAGGCCGTTCAGGCTGAAGGATGTAGGCATGGGGCTCTGGCCCCATGGCTGTGACTTGTAGGCTACTCTCTCTGCAATAAACCTGGACTCCGAAACCTTCATTCATTTGCCTGTGCCTCCGACTTTATTCTGATCGCACACTGACTGACTAGACTGCTATATAACTCTTGTGTGTCCAAAACCAAATAAAACATTGTTCCTGATTATCAATTACACATATTGTAAATAGCTGTCACTTTTGCTGTAAAGTACAAGCAAAATATTCAAATGAGCACATCAGTCTCTATAAAGTAATTATTGGTAAATTATCATTGTATGATATGGGTTAGTGAGAAATATTGCATACTGTAAACAGTACAGTATGTCCTCACTGGAATGAAAACTAATGAAAAACATATGAATAACTTAATTACATTATGAACGCAATTTCAACAGGTAGGCTACTGCTTGTTGCAAAAAAAAACTTTCACAGTAGGCCTTGCATGAGCCCGGAATCGAACCCAGGATCTCTTGGTCATCCCCAATGCAATGACATAAACAGCCAGTCCGTCTCAGTCGATCCCACCCTCCTGTCATAGCACTGTCCCGCCCTCAAAGTCTCCGGTCAATTCCCCTCATAGACTACCATGCATTCTTCGCCCACACCCTCCTGTTCATAGGAATGTCCCCGCCCCCCTCAAAGTCTCCGTTCGGCTGCCCTCATTGACTCCAATGCATTCTGAGTCTCCGTTCGCCCCCTCCCTCCCTTCTTCTCATTATGCACCCTCCCTCTCTCCCTGCTTAGAAGTGTCATGGCAGCCTTGGGTAGACGGAGGAGCTGTGCTGAGAAGAACACAACTGTGCCACGGAATTAATTTACAGGCACTGTGGTGAAATCATTACAGTATCAATGTGCTGGTGGGGTCCCAACAACATCCCGATGTTTATGTTATACAAGTTGTGACGACATTATTTCTACATTTGCCTCACTGCTTTGTATCAACAACACCAGTGTGGACGGGCGGAAGCAGCATCAGCAGGTACTTATTGACCACAGAAAATAAACACAACGCCTCTAAAAACATGTAACATTGCGTGTTTAAATTGCAAGATTGTTTTATTTGCTTATCTTTGACCTTAACACTAGCGCGTCGGAGCGGTCAGGCTGACCGATTTTGAAATTTTGAAGTGGATTTTCTTTGCCCATGAAGTCCTGAGATTGTTCCCCTTGCATGACTTTTTCTAAATGTTCGATTCAAACCATCTCTGTTTTTTTTTTCATCTGAAACGTTTTGGAAATATGATTTTAGACATAATTCTACTAAAATGTCTGCTCTTTTTCGGTCCGTGGGACCGCTCTTAGAGCCCTCACCCTTTCTCCCCCACAAGCAGTGCTGTTCACACCTCCCTCCCGGCTGGAGACGGGCATTGTTCAAGCTAATGTGTAATTTGCATTCCAACTACTTCCACATGTAGGCAAACTTACATTACAAACTTACATAAACTAAATGTTGTTTTAGATGTTATATTTGTTATATGCGGTTTGCAGAAATAACGATGTCTGACTTTATTTCTCGAAACGGAAAAAGAAATATGGTGTGTGGTATTGTTTCCACCAAGCGCATAGCTCAATAGATATAAATACATGTTGACTATACACGCCATCTTTAGCATAATTATGTTGGAATAATATAGTTTATAGCATTGTGACTATGTCGCGCATATTCATTTCATATATCAGCGCATCAAAAATATGGTGAAATATGGTGTGTTGACTGACTGGCGTATTGTTTCCACCTATCTATTGAGCATAGCTAAATAAATACATGTTGACTATACACACCATCTTTAGCATAATTATGTTAGAATAATAAAGTTTATAGCATTGTGACTGAGCTGTGCATGACATTTCCTTTCCTTGGAGCGAGAATGTTTTGCCGATGCGATTTTTTTTTCCCAGGCCGTTTTCAATATACCCTGAGCTGTGGACCTCTTTCCTTTCTTAGTCAAAGGCTGTTTTCAATGAAATGACTTGTGTATAATATGAATAAATGCTACATCCTACATTGTGCATAGTTTCTGTACCATACCACACCATATCACGTTCCTATGTCGCGCATATTCATTTCATATATCAGCGCATCAAAAATATGGTGAAATATGGTGTGTTGACTGACTGGCGTATTGTTTCCACCTATCTATTGAGCATAGCTAAATAAATACATGTTGACTATACACGCCATTGATGTATCTGGAAATCACAATTCACATTAATATAGATAAAGAACCATGTTTTAAACTAAAGTGGATCTTTGTCTCTCAGGGCCTGAGAGAGTGACATGACGTGTTTAGACAGGATGTATGGGCAGCTGCAGGAGGGACCCTAAAGATCTGGCTTGCTGATAGTAAACGGCCAGGTCTGCAGGACACCTACTGTTCTGTGCTTGCTTCCTGGTGACCAACACCTTATTTAGACATGTTTGACCATTTGGTATAGGGTAACCTGAGACCACCTTTGCATTTCCTGTTGTTGTCTCTGTATCTGTATAAGGTCTACTGAAAATGCTTGTGTGAGAGAGTGTTAGTCTGGAAGCCGAGAGGCTGAAGGATCCATGGGGCTCTGTCCCCATGGCTGATGCTGTATTCTGAACTCTATGAAATAAAACTGGACTCCGGAACCTTCATCTGCTTGCTTGTGCCTCTTCATCCATCTATCTGTCCGCAGAACTTCTCCGTATTTTTGCCTGAGTATTTTCTAGTCTAAGTATTTAACGTCTGTTTATGCTCTATGGGGAGAGGGAAAGCACTCTCTCCTCTGTAGATTATATTCTTCAAAGTGGTGCGATTACCCGGTCGTGTTGATGCAGTTTTGCGTCAGGCGAGAGGACCAGTGGACAGTTGACAATTCAGTCTAATAGATATTTCGGTCGGCAATTTTTTGAACGGAGGGGAACGGCGACGACGACGGCGCTATGCGCGCTGCAGTCGAACCAGCGAGACGATGGCGGCGGCCTGCCCGGCGCGGATTCATCACCACCACGACGGAGGCGGCCTGCACAGAGGAGCGGCGATGGGCAACGGCTCTCGGCGATCGTGACCAGAGGGCGATGGACAGCGGCTGGACGGCGGGGAGAGGGGTGCTACGGAGCACAGCGTACCCCGGCCCGAGGGCGTTCATCGGCGGTCTGCGGTCCAAGGGAGGCGATGGCCACTTCATTGACTCTTCTCGGCGCGTCTCGACTCGACAGGCGCCGGCGGCGAGGCGTCGTGGCTTCGTTCCATTCAGTGGCTCGACAGAGCTGATCTACAAGCTCGCGACGCGGCACGTCACAAGTTTCTGCCTCGCAGAGGCCTACGGGCTCCTGTGATGACACTGAATCACTTTCTCGTTTTTTAGTCATGTTGTATTATCATGACTGAAAGGGAGGAGGTGATGAAAGTGAATTCGGATCAGAATGAAAGTTTTCGGACAAAGGGCAACTCTCGACAACAGAGCGGCCTATGCCATGCGGTGCTTAAGTGTACTGCATCACAAACCTCGTTTGGCCCGTGTGCGCTGACTGATGACGAAGGTGAGACAAAAGGAGAAGAAACGTTACAGAAGATTCTATTATATCAGATGGATATCGTTCCATTTGATTCCAAATGTATGTCTACGTTTGTCTAGTTCAACATAGTAATGGGCATGTGTGTTGGTTTTATGTGTCAGGTATTTAATTAGAGAAGTTGGCTTAATGGGGATGATATGCCTAAGGGAGATTTGGATCTGAATCGAAATATTTACCGGAGTAAAATTAGTTAGATGTCTCTTTGTCAGGCGAAAGACAGCGCTCCTGTCGTACGCATAAGTATTAATCATCCTAATTGTGCATAACGTTCTTATTTTTGTTCGAATAAATTTGTGAATGGGAAAAGTCAACGAAAGTATTTCTGCTATGACATGTGGGGAAAACTCTAGAGTTATATAAATTACTCTAGGATTTTAACGTTAGTAGGTAATAGTAGCATGCACGAGATCTGGAAAAACATACAGCTCTTTTAAATGGGAAGGGGGTAGGGTTTATGGTCGCCGGTGGTAACAGTGCTGTTATTTGTACGAGCCTTGGGGAATCTAGAGTGTTGAAATAATTATAGATGATTTCTGCATGTCCTAAAAAGATGAGTTAACTAAACAAAAATGAATCATTTTATGGATGACTATGGTAAAATTTATCCTTAACATTAACTGATGCTAAGAGCATCAGATGTAAAGTTTGAAGAACCGTAACACACTTTGTATTCAATAATTGGGTGCTTTGGAGTGAAGCAAAAGGGGTTGGATACAGCGACGGTGTATTGTGTTTAAGTGTCAGATAAATGTTTACGGGTTATCATTTATGTCAATGATCATGTTTTGAGTTAAAAGTGAAGTTGATTACAGTACAGAGAAGTTAGTGTGTAAGAGAGAACACAGAAGGGAGTTCTATAAGCACACCGATGATAATACTGTAATGGAATGAGAACACTGGTAACGAGTTATGTGATTTGAATGCCTAGAAGTTTGTAAGCCATTTTTGAATTCTACTGTAATTGTTGATTTCTTTGTGTCATATTTTTTATGTTCCAGTCAGTGCCAAAGGGAGGACGAGGGTCAATAATTGTGTTTCCATATTCGTTTTTATGAGGCATGGTTGCCTCAAAGGGAGGTCTGATGTATCTGGAAATCACAATTCACATTAATATAGATAAAGAACCATGTTTTAAACTAAAGTGGATCTTTGTCTCTCAGGGCCTGAGAGAGTGACATGACGTGTTTAGACAGGATGTATGGGCAGCTGCAGGAGGGACCCTAAAGATCTGGCTTGCTGATAGTAAACGGCCAGGTCTGCAGGACACCTACTGTTCTGTGCTTGCTTCCTGGTGACCAACACCTTATTTAGACATGTTTGACCATTTGGTATAGGGTAACCTGAGACCACCTTTGCATTTCCTGTTGTTGTCTCTGTATCTGTATAAGGTCTACTGAAAATGCTTGTGTGAGAGAGTGTTAGTCTGGAAGCCGAGAGGCTGAAGGATCCATGGGGCTCTGTCCCCATGGCTGATGCTGTATTCTGAACTCTATGAAATAAAACTGGACTCCGGAACCTTCATCTGCTTGCTTGTGCCTCTTCATCCATCTATCTGTCCGCAGAACTTCTCCGTATTTTTGCCTGAGTATTTTCTAGTCTAAGTATTTAACGTCTGTTTATGCTCTATGGGGAGAGGGAAAGCACTCTCTCCTCTGTAGATTATATTCTTCACCATCTTTAGCATAATTATGTTATAATTTATGTTCATGGATCCAAGTAAACAGACATTGTTTTTTTTTTACTTTATTTTTCGGAGGGCACGCTAAACGAACAGTGTAAAAATGACATCAATGACATGAATCATTCCAACGCGATAGACCTCCCTCCCTATAATGTTTCCCCTCTATATAAAAATGACAATATATAACGCTAATGTCGTATTTCTCTGTGTGTGCCTGGCTCTGGCTGTGTTAGCCTATTTTATTGTCTCAATACAAAGATGGACAGTGTAATTGCTGCGCAAGGGTAATTAATTATAGTGACATGTGAGCGCTATATTGAATATATAGCGCTCACATCGTCACTATAATTATAGTTTGGTAAACTGAAATGAAAAAGAAAATATGGTGTGTTGACTGACTGGCGTATTGTTTCCACCTATCTATTGAGCATAGCTAAATAAATACATGTTGACTATACACGCCATCTTTAGCATAATTATGTTGGGATAATAAAGTTTATAGCATTGTGACTGAGCTGTGCATGACATTTCCTGTTGGCTGTTTTCAATGAAATGACTTGTGTATAATATGAATAAATGCTACATCCTACATTTATTTTGTACCGTAGGCTATAGTTTTTGAACGAATATTACCATGTAGGCCTGAAATGTTTGGTGTTACATCACAAGCATGCATGTGTGACATAAAATCCTTTATACACATTTTTTGCATCGAAGTTGTAGCCTATAGGCTAATTTCAATGTCAATGTTTCCACGCAAGGTGACAAGAGCAGGAATGTGCAGAATAGCCCAATCAGAAATCAATTCGATTGATATTGTGTTGATTGTGTTTGAACTATTGAATCAATCAGTATAAATAATTCTGCACATTCCTGCTCTTGTCACCTTGCGGGGAAACTCCCCTCATTATTTGTAATAGCCCAATCAGAAATCAATTGACATTGAAATTAGCCTATACAACTTTGATGCAGAAAATGTGTATAAAGTCACAGTCACTGGTCATTTCAGAAACATAACCGTCAGACGACATGATGAGAAGGACAAGAGAACGACGTTACACTGCAGCAGAAGCAGCCAACCTCCTTCTACGGCAGACTGCTTTCGGCGATGTAGACAGCGATGATGACGCACCGTTTGGGGATTTCGGAGGAGACGCACCACAGGCTGAAGTGTACTACCCGCCAGCTTCAGATAGTAAGTCTGAATGTGACACAGAGGACTTAGCTGAAACGTCTCAGCCCGAGTCTACCACGACTGAGACAAGTAAAGATGGAACCATATGGTCATCTATGCAAACCGGGGCTGGCAGCGGCAGAGCGCCCATGCGTAATATCTTCACAGCCAGACCAGGTCCCACTGCTTTTGCCAAGGTCAGAATCCACGACGAGCTGAGCAGTTTTCTGTGTATGTTTGACCCCAACATATTGGAAACCGTCAGAGACTGCACAGTGAAGTTTGCCCGCAGTGATGGACAGAATCAAGATTGGGATTTGTCTATTACAGAACTGAAAGCATTCATCAGCGTGTTTTTCATTCGTGCGTTGACGACATGTGGTTATCCATTGAATCAACTGTGGGCCAACGAATGGGGAAATGAGATGGTAAAAGAAACAATGTCTCGTGACCGTTTCAAATCCATCATGCGCTACTTGCGCTTTGATGACAAGAACACCAGACTCGCTCGCAAAGAAGCAGACAAGTTTGCGGCAATAACGGACATTTGGAATCAGTTCACAGACAACTGCAAATCTTGCTATGTGCCTGGAGTGAACATCACGGTGGATGAGCAGCTCTTCCCCTCAAAGGCAAGATGTGGGTTTACGCAATACATGGCCAATAAACCAGACAAGTTTGGAATTAAGTTCTGGATTGCTGCTGACCTGGACAGCAAATACTTCCTAAATGGATTTCCCTACCTTGGAAAGGGCCAGTACCGCAGCAGGTAATTTATTTTCCTCTAATAATCATGTATTTAAAATGTCTTTACATCAATGCCTATATGTATATATTTTGCGTTGTAATAACCATTACACCTTCTCCCTGTCATTTGCAGTGATGGCGTGCCGCTGTCTCAAGATGTTGTCCAGAGGCTGGTGGAACCATTCCTCGACAAAGGGCGAAACATCACAATGGATAACTTTTTCACTTCGATGAAGTTGGGGCAGTCTCTCCGAGCAAGAAACACAACGATACTTGGAACTGTGAACAGACAGAGGCGAGAGTTGCCTCCATGCGCACGTGGAAAAGAAAGGCTATTCCACACGCAACTGATGAAGAGCAATGATGCCACGCTCACCATCTACCAGAGCAAACCCAACAAAAACGTTTGCATCCTGAGCACCATGCACCGTTCCATCGGGATTGGTACAGACCCCAAAGAAAAGCCAGAGTCTGTAACTGATTACAACCACACCAAGTGGGGAGTGGACATTTTGGATCAGATTGCACGAAACTACAGCGTCAGAGTTGGCACCAGTCGCTGGCCAGTGGCTGTCTTTTACAACATGCTGGACCTGGCTGCCATCAATGCCTATGTGTTGTTCAAACAGTGCTTGGACAAACCGCAGCTCACCAGGAGGGAGTTCCTACAGGACTTGGCACTACAGCTCCGTAAGGAACACATGGATGAAAAGGACTCTGCGTCAGTGCCACCACGCACACCTCGGCGCCCGCAGCGCAGCGCACTGCAGCCGCTGCCGACTACACCACAGAACCAGCCTACAACGCCAAGAGCTGCCAAGAGGGCCCTTAATGGTCCACAGACACCAGACACCCCTACCCCCAAGAAGAGAAGGCAGTGTCAGCTTGACGGATGTGGAAACAAGACGCTAATCAGCTGCCATAAATGTGCGCAGCATTATATAGAAGGCTAGCCACTCCCAACTCCTTTGTCTGTAAACTTTTCTGATTTGCACGCACGCACGCACAGCTCTTTCCTTTTTTTGGCACAATCAATCAAATATATATTAATTACATCGATGTTTCCCCCTCTATATAAAATGACAATATATAACTAATGTCGTATTTCGTCTGAGCAATGTGCCTGGCTCTGGCAATAACGTGTGGTAGCCTATTTTATTGGCTCAATACAAAGTCGGACAGTGTTTGCTGCGCAAGGGTATTCAATATAGCGCTCACACCGTCACTATAATTATAGTTTGGTAAACTGAAATAAAAAATAACTTGAGTTGTCCTGTCTAGTTGAAACTGCTGCCTTGAATTCGTTGGAATGTAACATTTAGAAGACAATGGCAAGCCGTCAACGGGTGCAGAGAGAGGTGTGAAGATCATTAGACAGTGGGGGAGAGAATGGCCAATCAAATAGCACGAAAAACACCGGTCAGCCTGACCGTTAGCCGTCATAGTAGTAGTGCATTTTTTTTCAGACATCCTAGTGTTAAGGGACTGATGCTAACGGAATTAGCGCTTTAGCATTGCCACAACAACACAGACAGTAGACCATACAACGTTAATAATAATGTTCCATAGATCATAATCACTGATCACTTACACGCATTACAACCCCCAACTGACTCGAAATTATTTTAAATACATTTAGCTTGGTTTATTATGTAGCAGATTTAGGGAATGAGCTGTTAGCTCCGTTTTTGTGAACTTTATTATCATCATCATAACTACAGTTGTTTGATTTGTTGAAAATAGCCGATCTGCAAGCTTGTAGATTGGCTTTTTGGTGAAGGAAGGCTTTAATGTGGCAAAACGCTTGATGCTGTCAATACATGTCTGTCATCCATCTGGGTGTCTGAGTTGTGTAAAGTGCTCAGGGTAACATGTATTATATTCTTTATGCTGAAATGGAGAGATTGACTGTTGCAGCTCTTGTCTATATCTGAGATGTATATTTATTTACTAGTTCTCTGGGTTCTCACATTTGGCTTTGAGTCTGTGGACTTTAGAGCTGTATCTGTCTTCATCAGTGTCTGTAGTACATCAGTGTCAGTGACTATCTGTCTTCATCCCAAAAGAGATGATCTGCACTGTATGACATAATTCTCATATCCCCTAAAGCACTGGTTCCCAAACACTGGGTCTGTTATGGTTGTTTCCTAAATTAGCTTTTATTATTTCAAAACTTTTTCCAAAAAATGAATTAAACCAAAATGCAGTGATTTCTTTTGGCAGTAACTTCACGAATACATAAAAGAAAAAAGCTAAGAAATAAGCTCATTAGGAGTCCAAGTAGTACTAGTGGTTCTCAAATGTTTTATTTGTGAGGACCCCCTCAACTCTGAAGTAGTGAAAACAGCTGATCTACAAGCTCACAACGCCTCGCAAATGTGAGCTTGTAGATCTGCTGTTTTCACAACGTGTATATATATAAAAAACTAAATTAAATACCTCAACTAAACACCCAAGGAACCCAGAGGACTAGGTATTAATTCACATCTCAGATACAGTAATAGCTGTTTTTTGTTTCTGAAACAGTCAATCACTCATTTGATTTCTGTAACTCTGACACAAACAGCTGATATCATTTTTTACCCATTTAGACCTGAGGCCGATTATAAAAAAATGTCTTCTAAATCATCATCAAACCCATGTTTCTATGTCAGTGGTGCTAACCCCTTTATGTCCAGGACCCCCAGAATTATCTCTATTTGGCCGTGGACCCCCATCTGAAAATAGCAGATCTACAAGCTCGTAGCGTGGCACTCTGTGCCATGATATGAGCTTGTATATCTGCTTGTAGTTTTTAAATGTATATGATGGAAAACATTAAAAGTGGGTTTCAGGTGGGGTAATCTAAACTCAGCATCTTAACACTGTTGAAATAGTGCATTTCATATTTAATGTAAACAAACATACAACAGGACTAAGGTGAGGCAGTCAGCAGGTTACAGCGCTGTAGGGCTTCGAACCCTATATCCAGGCAGAAGCTCGGATAGTACACTACCAGCGCTTTATTTTGCTTTGCAACACCATGTCTGTACTTGCATGTGAATTCAGAAATATAAGATCTACAATATGCTATTAATTAATAATAATCAGTTAACAATGAAAGAAAGCTGTGTTGGTGCTTAATCAAAGCACGCTATTCTTATCATATTTTATACCTTTTCACCCGCAGCGCCTGGAGCATCCACTTGAACACAAGCAAGGGTCTCGTCGGCCGTGGGCGCCTGGACGGGTCGCCTGGAGAACGGTGTCTGTTGCGAGACGCAGAAACATCCAATGATTCCAGGTTTGTGCATCAGCAGATGTTTTACTTTGTCATGCAAGTAAGGACGTGTCGGCATGGCCTAAACAATCACCGGTAGAAGGTACTTTCAGGTTTCTGAAATGGGGTTCAAGTCCCTGCAGTGATGGAAGGCTTAATGTTTTACACGTGTCCTGCTTGTGTGTTTATTACATGAGATGTTATCACAAGTCAGAATGGTACCCGAATGGACAAAACTAATTGTAATTGCAACATGTAATATTTGGTTCACGGCGTTCTCTTTCACAGTAGGCTTTGCACAATCCCAGGCGCGAACCCTGGACCTCTCGTGGATGTCAGATTAAATGAGATGTAAATTGGAACACAGGTATGCACCTCTGGCGATCTTGGACACTCCCATATGCTAATCTGGACACCTTGGCCACTCCCGTATGCTAATCTGGACAAGGGAGACCGAGCGGAGGACGTTGGCCAATCGCTGGGCGGGGGAAAACCACTACTGTACGGCTCGACGTCAGGGTGGAGGGAGACCTGGTTGGTCGGATAAAGGGGGAGGTGCAGAGATGGGGGCATCATGCCGCTCTGGAGAGGTGGAAGGGGGGTTTGGGTCTGGTGTGAGGGAGAGGTTTTGGTAGTTAGGATTTTTTGGGGTTCAATGTGCATGTTTCATGGTCATGGGTAAGTGGTAATAAAAGAGTAATACAAATGGGATAGTGGTGGATGCTGTATTATGGAATGTGTGGGAGACAGGGCATGCAATGTGTCATATTATGTTTTGAATGTTATGGGTTTAAGTAACAAATACGTGAGGCATTTTTTTGTTTTTGTCTATGTAAATGATTGTAAATGATTGTAAATGATGTACAGAAGTTTCATAATAAAAAATAAAAAAATCTGTTCTTATCAGTTTAATATCTGATATGTCCCCTATATGGGGACTAAATATTAAACGGATTTTTTGACTCAGGAGTTGAAAAAGGGGCTTGCTCCGTTCACTCCACGCATCGACCCGGCATTGCAGTGCCGCCGGGAACGGTGCACTTTCTTCCGCCTTGTTGAATGGAAAAAAAACGGCCTGTTTGTAATAAATAGAGATGTGCCTGACGCATATTGTTTTAACCATGTTTCTATGGTCAAAGAAATGTACTGTCATCTACTGTACATGAGCCGTACCGGCCACTTCTGCTGTCGCTTACGGCCATACCACCCTGAACACGCCCGATCTCGGAAGCTAAGCAGGATAGGGCCTGGTCAGTACTTGGATGGGAGACTGCCTGGGAATACCAGGTGCCGTACGCTTTTCCGTGAAAGGCTTTGGCCAAAGCCATCTGCTGTGTACATGAGCCGTGCCGGCCTCCTCTGCTGTCGCTTACGGCCATACCACCCTGAACACGCCCGATCTCGTCCGATCTCGGAAGCTAAGCAGAGTAGGGCCTGGTCAGTACTTGGATGGGAGACTGCCTGGGAATACCAGGTGCTGTAAGCGTATTCATGTCGGCAGACTGAATGACAAAACACTAGATCATGTGCAGCACGAACTTGTTGGCGGGGGTGCGGCCGAGGGGGAGGGAGACGGAAGGAGTACATGAATTCCGGAGTGCAAGTGAAAAATCTTCAAAGCGTGGAAAAGCATGAAACGCGTGAAAGACACACAATGTGGTGTTTTGCCCGGCTCTCCACGCGGCCCCTGGGAGCCTTGTCACCCTGCCGGGGTGCCCACTCAGAACTCGGCTAAAGTGGGAACCCGGCTCTCCACCCGGACCCGGGTAACCCACGGGGGAGGGGGTGGCATGGGCCAGCCTCTAACGTGACTTCCGGGGTACGAGTGTAAAATATTTTAAGTGTGGGCTAGTAGGGGCTTCCTCCATTACATGAGACAGCCACCATTTTGCCGCAAGTGCAGAAAGAACGGGCACAAGGACGGCGCTTGTGAATTTATCTGGTGTGGATACTGCAAGGCGCTCGGACACGAAACCGAAATCTGCCCGTTTAGGCTAATTTGCGACGGATGTGGAAGTGCGGGCCATCTGGAGGGGGCGTGCCCAAGGAGGAGGAGGTCCTACGCCGACGCGGCACGGGAGCCGGGGACATTGAGCGAGAGAGGACCAGAGCCAGGACCGGCACCTGCGCCAGAGCTCGCAGTGGCGGAGGTTGAGGATCGTGTGCAGCGTGCTTTGGCAGGGACAGAAGAGGAGTGGTCGGTGGCCTTGGAATCCCAACCTGCTGCGGGTGGGACAGGAGCTCGTCGGAGGAAAGCCGCGACCAGAGCAAGGAAGGCGGGAGCGGCCTTCGGGAACAGTAACGGTGTGAAGAGGGTAAGGGTGGAGGACAATGGGGGGAAGGTGGCGTCCCAGACAGAGATGGGAGGAGAGAGGGTGGAGGAAGGGGGAGGGGGTTTCCCTGGGAGGGGGAGGAGGAGTGGAAGAGAGGGAAGAGGGAGGGGGAAGTGAGGAGCTGGGGATGAGTGATGGAGACGGGGAGCCAGCAGAGGGTGCCGTATTAGCTGAGGAGTTTGCTTCCTCAGCGATATGGTCGGACTCGTTACCAGAGCCGGTGTCCCCGATACGGGAAAGCGGGGACGATGTGGGGGAGGAGGGGGGGGCGTAGAAACCCAATCACAAGCCTTTCAACGGTGGAGGAAACACAGAAGGAAGCGGGAGCGGAGACGGGCTCTCAGGAGTTTACGGGGACTGGGGCTGAGGCAGTGTCCTCAGAGATGGGGGTGGGGGCGGAAGAAGAGGTGGAGGGGGACTTTGTGGCGAGTGGGACCATGACTTATGAAGCAAGGAAACCCGCAGCCATGTTCGGCAGCCCTGTTTCGCCAATGGCGCAGGGGGGGAACGCATCCCGTCCTATTGAAGGGATGCTGAAGCAAGGATTTGGAAAGGGGCCCGACGGGACTCCATAAAGGATTTGTTGTGATTTTGGTATCTGATGTGATGACTATGTTACTTGTTTTTTGTGCCTCTTTAAGCAATGGAAGGGTCTTTACATGTGGGGACTTTTAACGTAAGGGGCTTGAGGGATGACATCAAGAGGAGGGCAGTGTTTGACTTCTTGGGTGCTCAGAGGCTTTCTATTTGCATTTTGCAGGAGGTACATCTAAAAGATCGAGGGGACGTGCTCAAATTTAGCAGGGAATGGGTGTGGGGGGAGGCAGTATGGAGTGTGGGAGGGGTTCACTCTTCAGGGGTGGGGATATTGTTTGGGATTAGGGAGGTGAGGGTTGAAGAGGTTTTAGTAGTGCGGCAGGGGAGGGTAGTAGGGGCAGATATAGAATATCGGGGGTGTAAGATGAGGGTGTTGGCAGTGTATGGTCCACAGAGGGTGGCTGAGAGGGGGGAAATGTTTGAGGAGATGTTGCCTTTTTGTGTCACGAATAGAGTTGTAATTGTGGGGGGGGATTTTAATTGTGAACTGGGGGGTGGGGGGGACACAAGTGTCAAAAAGTTGGAGGCATTGATGAGGTTGTTCAAGTTGGTAGATGGGGGGAGGGAAGTAACGCCGCGACTGGACGGTCCCACATGGCGCAATTCACAGGGGGTGTCCAGGAGACTGGACTACGTTCTGGTTTCGGAGTCCTTGGGCCTGTTGTAGGGAAGGGTCGTCCCGACCTTTTTCTCCGACCACGACGGAGTACTTTTCCGTGTCCGGGCTGGTGGCCCCTCAAAGCGAGGCGTAGGGATGTCTATGAACGTAGGGCTCGTGGGGTACCTGATGCGCACGCGTCACGACTTCATGGAGAAGGACGAGACTTGCTCCGCAGCCTTTTTCAGCTCTGTACGGGCTGGAAAGGTCAAACATGTACACACGGGGATCATATATGAGCAGGGTAGAGTTGTGACTGGGGTGGATGAGATGGTGCGTGCCGCCACTCTCCATTACCAGTCCTTTTTCGTGGAGAGAGATGTAGATGTAGGGGGAGGGGAGGTGATGTTGGATCTCCTAACCCGGCGGGTGCCGCTTGACATAGTGCAAGCTATGGAGGAAGCGCTCACACTCGAAGAGCTCGAGAGTGCCCTCCGTAGAATGGGAAGGCGGAAGGTGCCTGGCATTGACGGGCTACCGGCCGAGTTCTACCTCAAGTTTTGGGGCATACTTGGTCCGGTGGTTCTGGAGGTGTTATCCGAGGTGCTCCGCACTGGAGTATTGGGAGGGTCTTTGGCCAAGGGGGTGATTTCCCTTCTTTTTAAGAAAGGAGACGCCTCCGACTTAAAGAACTGGAGACCATTGACCATGCTGTGTGTTGATTATAAACTACTAGCAAAGGTCCTTGCGGACCGACTAGGCACAGCGCTCCCTTCCGCCGTCCACGAGGATCAGACGTGCAGAGTGGCGGGGCGTTCCTTGAGGTGGAATCTCCTCCTCATTAGGGACGCCATCGCATGGGCGGAAGACAGGCACCTGCCACTAATGGTGGTTGGTCTCGACCAGGCAAAGGCGTTTGAAAGAGTTAACTTGGGCTTTATTTTTCGTGTTTTGGATAGGCTAGGGTTTGGTAGGGTTTTTGTTGGGTGGCTGCGTACATTGTATGCAGCAGCGGGGAGCACTGTTTCTGTTAATGGTCACCTCGGGGAGTTTTCAGGTTGCACTCAGGGTTGAGACAGGGGTGTCCGCTGTTACCTCTTCTCTACGTCCTTTACATGGAGCCCCTAGCTGAAGCCATTAGGGCTGACGCGGGTGTGTCGGGATTCCTGGTACCAGGTAGCGGAGGCCTGAGGGCCTCAATCTCGCCAAGTCCTCGGTCAAATTATTTGGGAGGTGGAGAAGTAGGACGGGGGGCTGTCGCTCTGCGAAGGGTCCCTGAGGATCTTGGGGATCGACTTTGAGGCAGCCCAGAACGCCACGGCCAACTGGACCAGGCGTCCAAGAGGAAGCTTGGTCTCTGGAAGACTAGGGCCCTTTCTCAATTCCCCCCTTCTCCATGGCCCTTAGCCCTTCCCCTTGCTGATGCACGTTCACGTGAGGAGGAGGGGTTTTCTCAATTCTCTTTGGAGCGAGGGTTAGGGCCGAGGGCGAGGGCTAGGATCCCCTTCAAACGAAGTGACATCGCGGCCAGACTTAAAACGGAGGGACATCACAGGGGCGAAAGGCGGACGAGGTAAAAAGCCTTTTTTGTCCTTTATTATGGAAAAATATGATATTAACCAATATTATTTTAATGTATTAACAATCTGCATCGCCAAAAACATCGCAATCTCTAGCAAAGGTTAATGTTACCTCACATGAACTAACGATATGCTACGGCGTTGCATTCATACGTTACCCATTAATTTGGCATTGACACTTTATTCTTTTTTATTTACCGCTGGTGCCCCGGTGGAACAACTTGGATGCAAGCTAGCTTAACTAGCAGGCATCAGTCCGACCCCCCCAGACCCCGATATGTCAACATTCTGCAGTTTTGGAACTCTTAAAAGCTGTGAAATAGCCTACTGTACCTTAACGCTGTCGCTGCATAACATTGGCTACTCGCTGCAGTGATAGCTGGTATGGTTTTATCATGACCAATGTTATGCTAATCCCCACAAGTTGCAAAAGTTACATAACTAATTAGCAATGGTGTTTTTTTCCCCAGGCAAACCAGCTATGGAACAGACTGCAAGCTGCTGTACAAGCCTGTACATTGGATGGAGATGAATCACGATGGCATTTTCATTGTCCTAAATGTAGTTGAATTTGAAACATTGTCATTCATATCATATGTAGCATACCACGACTTGTCATAGGACATGCTAGAAAATGTTCTTAATGATATTAAAAACAATGAACACAGTGACCACAGCCCCTTCTTTCTATACTGTAATTGTGTTTCCTTTTTCTAACCATGTATATGATAACTGTACCCATTCTATACAAACTGTTAATACAATAATCAATGAATCAGGTACAACTGTTGAGCAGGTGTCAGAATGAGCTATATCTAGCTGAATTACATTCTGGTGGGCTACCAAGATGAGACAAAATTACAATATATTTATTTCATCATAACCACAGCAATGTTATATTTACGTTCCATCTCTTCTCCCAAAATAGCCGATCTACAGCTTATGGAAAGTGGTTTCCAAAGTGGTTTATGGGGACCCCCAGGGGTCCTTGAGAGATTTCCAGGGGGTCCCCAGCTAAATGATAGTTTGGAACCAAATAGACCCATAAGGGTCCATTTGTACACTCATAGAGTTAATTAACATTGATTTTACAATATAAATTGGGGGTCCCAGAGACAGAAATTCCATCAAATGGGGGTCCATGGACTAATGCATGTCACACTGGTGGTCCGTGACACTGCTAGATTCGTAAAAATCGATGGGGTCCCATCTCTTCAAATGGGGGTCTGCAGGCTAATTAGTGTAAATTTTGGGGTCCTTGACGTGAAAAAGTTTGGGGGCCACTGGCCTGTAGTGAGCTTGCAGATCAGCTATTTTCTGAGAACAGGTTGTATATCAATATATCAATATCTACAAGGGACGTTCAATATTTAGGGACGTTCCAATTCCTAGGGTGATGATTTATCCCCCTACCCCTTGACACTCATTATGTAAGGGGAAGGGGCAAGGGCTGAGGGGTAGGGTTAAAAAAGGAATTGGGAAAGGGCCCCAGGACTCTGACCTTGATTGAAAAGGTCCTAGTTCTGAAGGTAGACATATTGCCGTCTCTCCTGTACTTGGCGTACGTGTACCCACTGCCGGCCAGTATGCGAAGGTCCCTCGTCCGGACCGTATTCGACTTCCTTTGGGGAAGTCGGTACGAGTACGTGGCGAGGGCCCAGATGCTGGCAGACATCGAGGCAGGCGGGAGAGATGTGCCACACCTCCCGCTGAAACTGGACTGCATTTTTGTTTCGTTTTTGCTTAGGGAACTGGCCGCTCCGGTGGTACATCCATCAGGCTACTTCTTACGGCTGTTCTTCACGAACCCGGCAAGGCGCCTGATGGTCTGGGATAACCAGACCCCCCGGGTGGATCAACTGCCATCGCATTACCAACACGCGGCAAGGTGGCTGCGGGCTCATCCATTAGCCTTGGACCCGGCCATCGGCCTGGAGCACAGAGTGCTCTGGTCGCAGGTACGGATGGAGGTGGAGGACCCTCCTGTGGTTGGCATCCCCGCCACGGTGTGGGTGGGGATCCAGCCGCGGGGCCTAGACAACAGGCTCAAGGACTTCAACTGGCTTGTCCTACACCGCTGCCTGCCGGTGCGGGACAAGATGTACCGGCACGGTATTGCGAGGTCTCCTGGATGCCCCGGTCTGTATGCACGGGCAGGGAGACGGTGAGGCACGTCATGTGGGACTGTCCATTCACAGGGGGGGGTGTGGGACAGGGCGGGGGTGCTATTAAGGAGGGTCAATGTAGTTTTTGTGCTGGACTGGGTTAAGGTCGAGAGGGGGTTGGGGAGCACAGTAAGGAACATGGGGGGACAGGTTCCTGCTCCGGCTGATTATTAGCCTCTTTAAAAGGGGCTTGTGGTTGGCCAGGCAGGATCTGGTCCAGCGCAACAGAGACTAGGGAGTAGAGGGGGTGGTTAGGAGGGTGGAGGGAGACCTGCACCCTCCTGGTTAGGAGGTGCAGAGATGGGGGCATCATGCCACTCTGGAGAGGTGGAAGGGGGGTTTGGGATTGGTGTAACGGTGTGTTTTCGATTGAACCACTTTCCATATGTTATGGTATGGGGGAATAAAGATGTAATGCAAATGGGATAGGAGAGAGGGGATTACAGAACGTTTTGTGATGAAATTACTGAAATGATTGTATGACTGACTTTCCAAAAAAAATCTGTCCTATACGGGGACTAAATATTAAACAGATTTTTTGACTCAGGAGTTGAAAAAGGGGCTTGCTCCGTGCCGCCGGGAACGGTGCACTTTCTTCCACCTTGTTGAATGAAAAAATAACGGTCTGTTTGTAATTAGTAGAGATGTGGCTGACACATATTGTTTTAACCATGTTTCTATGGTGAAATAAATGTACTGTCATCTACTGTACATGAGCTGTAGCGGCCACTTCCGCTGTCGCTTACGGCCATACCACCCTGAACACGCCCGATCTCATCCAATCTCAGAAGCTCAGCAGAGTAGGGCCTGGTCAGTACTTGGATGGGAGACTGCCTGGGAATACCAGGTGCTGTAAGCGTTTTCATGTCGGCAGACTGAATGACAAAACACTAGATCATGTGCAGCACTAACTTGTCCCCCCCCCCCCAAAGCGTGTAGGCCACACCCACATCATTAAACCGTACCCCCAATTTGACAGGCCACAAAACATGCCCTCTGAGTGTTTAGGCCTCAGCTTTGGCATGGGCCAGCCTCTAACGTGACTTCCGGGGTACGAGTGTAAAATCTTCTAAGTGTGGACAGCAGAAAGCCGTTTTGCCCGTAGATGACCTTTACAGGTCTGTAACTCTGAGAGTGCACACAGTTCCATTTGTGCACTCTCAGAGTTATGGGGGTTGTTATAGAACCACGTACTGTCCTAGTGAACCTAATGTGCCATATACATAGTGTCATTGTAAATCAGTCATACATATCAAGGTTAGAGCAGTGGTTTTCAACCTGTTTAATATCAAGGCCCATGATTAATTCAGCATTTGAGCCACGACCACCATTTCATGATATTTAGCATCTCAGACCCAAAACTAAAGAATTGTTACCGATTGATAATATGTTGTGCACAATTCCATGCTGTATTGATGTGGTACCATAAGTAGCCTCGGAGACCACATGCACTTTTCCTTTCAAAAGAAAAGGACTGGGCAAGAAGTGCTAACACGTCTCTCTCTCTCTGCAGAAGGAGGAGAGCACACTGGAGCAGCATGCATTAGACATTTCAAGCCTTTTTATTAGGTGCTAGTACAAGAAAAGACTAACGTTTCGACCTATGCGCGTGGTTTCCATCAGAGTCATCGGCTCTCTCTCTGCTGATTACTGATAAAACTCTGTAGCTTTACAAATGGTAAATGGTGCATTTACATAGCAGCTTTATCCAAGGCGCTTTACATATATTGTGCATTACATTCACCCACTCACACACCTTTACATAGATTGTAAAGATTTACACAAACAGTCACACACCGATGGCGGAGGAAACCAACCTGTACATCGGGAGCTTCGAGATTTTTGCTCAAGGACACTTCGACACTAACTTTGGGGGAGCCCGGGTTCAAAGTGGGAACATTGTGGTTTCCCATCCGGTCACTCTACCCCTGGCCTGAGCGACACACACACACACACACACACACACACACACACACACACACACACACACACACACACACACACACACACACACACACACACACACACACACACACACACACACACACACACACACACACACACACACACACACACACACACACACACACACACACACACACACACACACACACACACACACACACACACACACACACACACTCTAAGGCCGGTTTTAGACTGCAGTCACATAAAGTCAAATCCGATTCCATTTTTTTTCTCAAATCCGATCTTTTGGCCCGGTCATTCACACTAACGTTTGCAAGTGACCAGATCCGATCTGTGCATTCAGACTGATTTTAACAACTCAACGCAAAGCCGTCCTGCATCGACATATCTGCTTTGGTTAGTTAGGAGTGCACACAGTAGGGAGATGCTGACCACGGGAGACCAACTTTAAAATAGAAAGGAGAGGTCGCACAGCTCGTAGTCCCGATGCCAAAAATATTTTTTATTATACAATACATTGAGAAACAAGTATAACTGCCGTAGCAGACAACACGCAGCACTCCAGGTTAAAACAAAATCCTTCTAGGTTCAAGGCTCGATATATAAGTTGAGGTGAAGAAAATGCCAGCACTCATTGTATGTCCTTTGCATGATTTTATTTACCTCTGACGAGAGTCATTATACAATACATTAAAAAGTATTTTTGGCATCGGGGGTATATTCTCCTCATATATCCTCATAAACGGCCTTGTTTCTGTACATTTAGAGAAGTTTAGAATATTGTACGGAATAACGGAGGCATCCTCCAGTAGTGACATGACAGCCAGGATCGAGGAGCGCATTGTCATTTCACATCCTACCCGGTTTGCATTTAACCGCACCCTCCCCTTCGGAATTCCAATAACTTCTTCATATCGCGTCAAATAAGAACTGTGTTCCAAAAATAAACAAATGATCACAGCGGTTTGACTCAAATGGATATAAAGAATCAACTGACTGAGAGAAAACTCTAATGTTACTGCCACCGAATTATTAACATTTTCGCTAGAAAGAGACTTTATCAAATATGAGTGACTGACTGTTGTAACGATACAGAGACACCTCCCCGACAGGTGTCTTTGATGATGTTGTGGGCTTTTTTCATACAACGAGTGGTGTAGATGTTGTGGAGACTGGGTAGTTCTGTGCTGCCGATGATTTTAGCTGCTGTTTTAACGGTCCTCTGCAACCTGTTGCGGTCCTGAGCGATCGTGTTACCGTACCACACTGTGATACAGCCAGTTAAGACACTTTCAATTATACAGCGATAAAAGTTCACTAATCCTTTTGTACTTAGGCCAAACTTTTTAAGGCGCCTCAGAAAGTACAGTCGCTGCTGCGCCTTCTTGAGGATGTACTCGGTGTTGAGTGACCATGTGAATGTGTCTGTGATGTGTATGCCCAGGAATTTAAAGTTATCAACTATGTCGACAGACGACCCTTTGATGGAAATGGGGGTGTAACAGAAATACTGTCTCGATAATGTTAGATAATCAAGTGTCTTTTCAATCATGTTCTAGACCTTTGCTTTATACTATGCAATAATTGTATCTGTGTATATTGCTTTCAAATAATTTTTTACCAGCTGCTTTGTCAGCACAGCTGGTCAATGTTCTCTGTGGTGCTTTCACGGATTTGAAGTTGAATCATGATCAGAGTTACACATTACGGCTTTTTAAAGAAAATAACATACCTTTTTGTATCGGGAAGACAAAGCGGAGTGTAGGCCAATGGCTTTACGGAGATTCCACCTCATGGCATGGACCGTAAGCATGTCAGTTCTTACTGTAACACAAATCCAAATAAGATTGTAGAAAATGTTTAGTGTACCTTTGCAGGCTAAAAGTAGCAGGGGGTTAAATAAGCTTACAAACCTGACTTCATCATACACTTGGTGGTCAGGGCACATCTGGACAGGAAACTGTTGACCTGCTCAACCTCTTCACCGAGAGTGGTCCCAACTCCCTCCTGGTTCCTCGCATTCCACTGGATCTATAGGAAGCATGAACAGTGTGGCCAGACGCATGGTCAATATTGATGCATAGCCTGAGGTCACTAGGGTTATAGTTTGGGTCAGTCCAGACCATTGTTCTGTGGCTAACATTGCCATGCATTGTGACAATCTAAATTACAAATTTACGTCATCAAGCAGTATGACACATCACCTCACATTTTGTATTGTGTGCTTTAGCATGCATGACAGACAAGCAAGGTTTCATTCTCAGAAGGGGTTGAAGATGGCCCAGGTTCTCCGACACCTTCGCCAGGTAAGGTACATATGTGCCGGTCACATCCATGGCCAAGAATGTGGCACTCTTGTACTCTTGTTGGAGAAACATCGGGTAGGCAAAGATTTCTCCTCGGTACATATTCAGACCTTTGGGGGGAGGGGGGGTGATTAGGAGCATAGTATTGTCTCCAATACCAGTAGGAGGAGAAAAACACATGGTACCACTTTGTGTAAACTATACTTACTTGCGAAGATGCTCCGGCTGGTCCATGAAGGTCCAGTGGGAAAAACGGTCCGTTTTCCCCGCTTCCTCCCAGCCCACCATCAGGTACTTCAACGTGGCCCTCACGTGACCGTAGGCGGAAGCCGCGTTCTCCCTGGACTTCCGCTTGCGGTCCGAGAGCAGCAGGAACTCCCGCCATTTATTGAGAACCGCATCTGTCGATGGAGCGACAGACATAAACATGTTAAGATTCAGTTTGCCTCTGTCTTTGATAGGTAAATGTAATGTCAATGTAATCAGAATTGTATAAATATTAAAATTTGTTTTGTTACCGCAGCTTTTCCCGATGTCCTGCTTCCTCATGGCGGACCCCTTCCCCGTCCCCCCAAATATGTGGGTGTAGCCCACATACTTGGAGGAGGGTCGCCTCCCGGTGGACTCCACCGACTCCAGCGGTGGGCGGGCGACGGAGGGTGGAGTGGGCTGCAGAGAGGGCTGCTCCTTTTCTGCTCTGGTCGCCTGGGCGAGGGGAGGGTCAACCGAAGTCGGGGGGAGCAGAAGGGGCGAGTCAAGGGGAGATGGTGGGGGCTCTCTCCTGTCCTTCCATTCTGGGAGAAATCAAAATAAATTATAACGAGTTCAGTGGCTGGGATAGGTGAGAGGAAAATACAACTTGAAGTTTAGGGCACTCTTACAATATTGCTTCAGTTTCAGTTAATATGACCACGTCTTTCAACATTGGGCACTCTTACAATATTGCTTCAGTTTCAGTTAATATGACCACGTCTTTCGACATTGGGCACTCTTACACTATTGCTTCAGTTTCAGTTAATATGACCACGTCTTTTAACTTTGGGCTATCTTCAGTTTCAGTTGATTTGAAACAACTAGTTGTACCGATTCAATCTTACCTTCCCCTGAGCTTGCAGATGACAAGGTTATCACCTCCTCCTCGCTCATCATCTCCTCCTCCTCCTCCTCCATCTCCTTGAATGGCGGGTTCCGCAATGGGCACTGCGCTAAGAGGGCAGCCAGGGGCTTCCCTGACAGCCCTTGCCCGAGAGACCGGCCTCTGGTTAGGGCACGTTTTACGGGGGGCTGAAAGAGGACACAATAAGTTGGCAAGATAAATTGTGGAATGGGCCCAACGTAAAGTATGAAACAACCGTGGTGATGACTCACTGGGCTCGCATCGGAGGAGGATGTGACCTCATCCTCCGTCGCAGGCGCAGGCGGAGGGCGGCGCCTCTTGGCAGGGCGTTTTCCTGTGGGCTCCTCCGCTTCCTCGTGGCCCTCTGGAGTGAGTGTGGAAATATGGTGGCCCTCCTCCTCTTCATCGTTGCCCTCCTCCGCTTCCTCGGAGGAGCTCTCTCCGGGCCGGTACATCGCCAGCCTCTGTTTTTCCCCACAGAAAGCATAATTAGTTGCCTGGAATGCAAAATACTTCTCTGTACTTAATTGTACCAAAAGTCTCTACTTACTTTTTGGGCCAAGGAAGGCCAAGGAAGGCCAAGGAAAGTGTTGTTGCTAGATGCTGCAGAACTATATAGCTCTTTTTCAGCCGTTTACAGTCCTTATTGGTGCACGACACTGGGTTTGACGGTGATGAGGGCCCGGCAGCACCCTCATTCTCCTCAAAGAAAAGTCGGTCCAAGTCCGTGACCAATGAGGCCTTTGCGGTACGAAGCTCGCGAAGCTTTTGCATCGCGAGCTTGTACCGCAAAGGCCTCAGGGAAAGTGTTATTTTTCGCTGGGAGAGCTCGGGGTGGGAATTCTTTAGATGGTGCTTTGGGTGCTGCACCAGGGCAGAGCAGGCATTCTCCTGAAATAGGGGGCAGCTGAAATTGCCCCCCTCCAGGGGAATCCTGTCCGTTCCTAATTTACATAGGATCTGTTGCTCCTTTGAGCCAGCCACTGTATGGTGGACGGTAATGAGGTGCCGGTCCACATGGGTTAGCCCCTGATGGCACACAGGGCAAAAGTGCCCTGGCTCTACAGAGAAAACAGAGAAAAAAAGGAATGGATCAGAAAACCTTAAGTATTTGAGCAAGACATGGCAGGTAAGCACACGATGGTAATAACTGTTTTTTTTTCTTCACAGGAATAATGCTTTACAGGATAATTAAAGGAGAGCAACTCCATTTTTACAAGTATATTGCTAATGATATGAACAACTTTGGGCTATCTTCAGTTTCACATTCACTCCAGAGGGACACAATACACATTTAGTCAAAAGTAGCAAAAATAGCCGATCTACAAGGCCAAAACAAGCCCAAAAACAAGCCCACAGTATCACAAGAAACTCCCTTATACTGACAACAATAGCAAAACGATACAACTTGTAGTTTAGGGCACTCTTACATTATTGCTTCAATTTCAGTTAATATGACCACGTCTTTCAACATTGAGCACTCTTACAATATTGCTTCAGTTTCAGTTGATATCACCACTTTCTTTCAACTTTGGGCTATCTTCAGTTTCACATTCACTCTAGAGGGACACAATACACATTTAGTCAAAAGTAGCAAAAATAGCCGATCTACAAGGCCAAAACAAGCCCAAAAACAAGCCCACAGTATCACAAGAAACTCCCTTATACTGACAACAATAGCAAAACGATACAACTTGTAGTTTAGGGCACTCTTACATTATTGCTTCAATTTCAGTTAATATGACCACGTCTTTCAACATTGGGCACTCTTACACTATTGCTTCAGTTTCAGTTGATATCACCACTTTCTTTCAACTTTGGGCTATCTTCAGTTTCACATTCACTCCAGAGGGACACAATACACATTTAGTCAAAAGTAGCAAAAATAGCCGATCTACAAGGCCAAAACAAGCCCAAAAACAAGCCCACAGTATCACAAGAAACTCCCTTATACTGACAACAATAGCAAAACGATACAACTTGTAGTTTAGGGCACTCTTACATTATTGCTTCAATTTCAGTTAATATGACCACGTCTTTCAACATTGGGCACTCTTACACTATTGCTTCAGTTTCAGTTAATATGACCACGTCTTTTAACTTTGGGCTATCTTCAGTTTGGTCAGATGGTGTTTTAATCAGATAGGTCCAGAGATCATGTGTGCCGATTTTTGTGAGATTTGGACAACATCTGTAGAAGTGCACGCAAAAAGTGTGTTTTGGATAAAATTAAAAATGGCGGAAGATCTATCATGACGCAAATGGGCGGGGGGGGGGGGGGGGGGGGGTACTGTCGACGGACGGACAGACATCTCTACACTGCCACAATGGTATGCTGCCCACACAGCCAGATGCAAAAGACACAAAGATGCTAAACTACAGTCACAAACAGTGTGGTCGTTACGCAGCAGGAGGTCTTTTAAATGCCCACATCTGCTCGTGTCAGAGTAGAAACATCCGTCAACATTGGGCACCTACCTTCTGCCTCTGCCATGCTGAAGTCCCAATTCAATTGTAGCTCCCGCTGGCTCAATACTGAATGTCTTGTGTGTGTGTGTGTAACAAGGAAGGTGCATGCAGCCAGAAACAGGTGCTGCAATCAGTGAGTGGGGGAGTTACCCTTCAGCTTGAGGCTCCAGGGTGCCCGAGAATGAAACGGTGACTCCGCCCACCCACTAATGAAACATGGACAACACCTTGAGACTGAAGCTTGCATAAAGGTGCCTTGAGGTGAAATAAAGTGGTCAAATTAACTGCAACTGAAGCAGCAGCCAGAGGGTATTTATTTATTTATTTATTTTTGTCACACCTTCATTTTCAGTTCATTTGACCATACACTTTCAACTCTTAGTAGCTATTAAATTGTCAAAAACGGAAATGGCAATAACTTTGCTTCTAGGTAACTTATAAAGGTGATCTAAGAGTCTGAGTCCATGTTTGTGATGTCCAGAAATCCATCTGTTACCATTGTGAAGTCATACAACCTTTCCTAATTAGCATAATTACCATAAATTATGCAAAAACGAGGTGAACATCAGCAAATTGCTGCATGTTTTACTTTTAGTCAACTTTGAAAGCTTCTCACAGACTCCAAGTGTATGTTTACAACTCCAGGAATAATTATCATCCTATAAATAAATCATACAACCTTTTGTCTATGTAATAATTATGTAATAATCACACCAAAACCAGAAATAGCTATATTTCGTTGCTTTAAGTTAATTAATGAATGTGATCTTACAGACAACTTCAAACTGTTGCCAAAGGGTCATTTTTTGGCCTAGAGGGCTGGTTTGTTGCTCTGTAGGCATGTGGGAACGATATGTTGGAAGATCGGAACGCAGATCGGTCAGGAAAAAAAATATGGTCCGAATGGCCAAAAAGGATGGGGAGGGTGTGTGACTTAAAGCCTGCAACGCCATCTCTAAATCTTAGTCTGATCAGAGATTTTTTTTTCCTGACACATCTGCGCTCCGATCTTTTAATATGTTGTGCGCACATCCCACTGGAACAACATATCCAAAGATCAGACCTCTAGTCCCTCAGGTGACCCCAGGGTCACACCTTCAACTTCAGTTCATTTGAGCAGCAACTTTCAGATTCGGGCACTTTTTCACGTGTAAAACTTCACAAAAAAGACTCAACTAACTATGGTCAGAAGTGACCAAACGTCAAGGGCCGGACATCGTTTAGTGCGTCTTGACTAGCTCTATAACATATCCGAAGGGCGTCTCGTGAGATTAAACGGTCTTCGAGAACAAGCTGCCACACTGTATGCACGACACTGAGGCCTTTTGGACAAAATCTGACCCTAATATCTGCTTTCAATGGCCCCAAATATTTTTTTTTAAATCCGATACTTCATCCCATCCATATTCGACACGACACAGATTCAATGAAACTGGTCCTGATTTTTTAGGACACTTTTAAATGTCAAAGATCAGCCAAAAGACTGCCCTCAGGGTCACACTTTCATTTTCAGTTCATTTGACCATACACTTTCAACTCTGGGACCTTTCACATGTTGACTGACCCCAAGTTCAAACTGTTGCCAAAGGGTAATTTTTTGGCCTAGAGGGCTGGTTTTTGGATATGTTGCTCTGTAGGCATGTGGGGACGATATGTTGGAAGATCGGAACGCAGATCGGTCAGGAAAAAAAATATGGTCCGAATGGCCCAAAGGATGGGGAGGGTGTGTGACTTAGAGCCTGCAACGCCATCTCTAAATCTTAGTCTGATCAGAGATTTTTTTTTCCTGACACATCTGCGCTCCGATCTTTTAATATGTTGTGCGCACATTCCACTGGAACAACATATCCAAAGATCAGACCTCTAGTCCCTCAGGTGACCCCAGGGTCACACCTTCGACTTCAGTTCATTTGAGCAGCAACTTTCAGATTCGGGCACTTTTTCACGTGTAAAACTTCACAAAAAAGACTCAACTAACTATGGTCAGAAGTGACCAAACGTCAAGGGCCGGACATCGTTTAGTGCGTCTTGACTAGCTCTATAACATATCCGAAGGGCGTCTCGTGAGATTAAACGGTCTTCGAGAACAAGCTGCCACACTGTATGCACGAAACTGAGGCCTTTTGGACAAAATCTGACCCTAATATCTGCTTTCAATGGCCCCAAAATTTTTTTTTTAAATCCGATACTTCATCCCATCCATATTCGACACGACACAGATTCAATGAAACTGGTCCTGATTTTTTAGGACACTTTTAAATGTCAAAGATCAGCCAAAAGACTGCCCTCAGGGTCACACTTTCATTTTCAGTTCATTTGACCATACACTTTCAACTCTGGGACCTTTCACATGTTGACTGACCCCAAGTTCAAACTGTTGCCAAAGGGTAATTTTTTGGCCTAGAGGGCTGTTTTTTGGATATGTTGCTCTGTAGGCATGTGGGAACGATATGTTGGAAGATCGGAACGCAGATCGGTCAGGAAAAAAAATATGGTCCGAATGGCCCAAAGGATGGGGAGGGTGTGTGACTTAGAGCCTGCAACGCCATCTCTAAATCTTAGTCTGATCAGAGATTTTTTTTTCCTGACACATCTGCGCTCCGATCTTTTAATATGTTGTGCGCACATCCCACTGGAACAACATATCCAAAGATCAGACCTCTAGTCCCTCAGGTGACCCCAGGGTCACACCTTCGACTTCAGTTCATTTGAGCAGCAACTTTCAGATTCGGGCACTTTTTCACGTGTAAAACTTCACAAAAAAGACTCAACTAACTATGGTCAGAAGCGACCAAACGTCAAGGGCCGGACATCGTTTAGTGCGTCTTGACTAGCTCTATAACATATCCGAAGGGCGTCTCGTGAGATTAAACGGTCTTCGAGAACAAGCTGCCACACTGTATGCACGACACTGAGGCCTTTTGGACAAAATCTGACCCTAATATCTGCTTTCAATGGCCCCAAATATTTTTTTAAAAATCCGATACTTCATCCCATCCATATTCGACACGACACAGATTCAATGAAACTGGTCCTGATTTTTTAGGACACTTTTAAATGTCAAAGATCAGCCAAAAGACTGCCCTCAGGGTCACACTTTCATTTTCAGTTCATTTGACCATACACTTTCAACTCTGGGACCTTTCACATGTTGACTGACCCCAAGTTCAAACTGTTGCCAAAGGGTAATTTTTTGGCCTAGAGGGCTGGTTTTTGGATATGTTGCTCTGTAGGCATGTGGGAACGATATGTTGGAAGATCGGAACGCAGATCGGTCAGGAAAAAAAATATGGTCCGAATGGCCCAAAGGATGGGGAGGGTGTGTGACTTAGAGCCTGCAACGCCATCTCTAAATCTTAGTCTGATCAGAGATTTTTTTTTCCTGACACATCTGCGCTCCGATCTTTTAATATGTTGTGCGCACATTCCACTGGAACAACATATCCAAAGATCAGACCTCTAGTCCCTCAGGTGACCCCAGGGTCACACCTTCGACTTCAGTTCATTTGAGCAGCAACTTTCAGATTCGGGCACTTTTTCACGTGTAAAACTTCACAAAAAAGACTCAACTAACTATGGTCAGAAGTGACCAAACGTCAAGGGCCGGACATCGTTTAGTGCGTCTTGACTAGCTCTATAACATATCCGAAGGGCGTCTCGTGAGATTAAACGGTCTTCGAGAACAAGCTGCCACACTGTATGCACGAAACTGAGGCCTTTTGGACAAAATCTGACCCTAATATCTGCTTTCAATGGCCCCAAATTTTTTTTTTTAAATCCGATACTTCATCCCATCCATATTCGACACGACACAGATTCAATGAAACTGGTCCTGATTTTTTAGGACACTTTTAAATGTCAAAGATCAGCCAAAAGACTGCCCTCAGGGTCACACTTTCATTTTCAGTTCATTTGACCATACACTTTCAACTCTGGGACCTTTCACATGTTGACTGACCCCAAGTTCAAACTGTTGCCAAAGGGTAATTTTTTGGCCTAGAGGGCTGTTTTTTGGATATGTTGCTCTGTAGGCATGTGGGAACGATATGTTGGAAGATCGGAACGCAGATCGGTCAGGAAAAAAAATATGGTCCGAATGGCCCAAAGGATGGGGAGGGTGTGTGACTTAGAGCCTGCAACGCCATCTCTAAATCTTAGTCTGATCAGAGATTTTTTTTTCCTGACACATCTGCGCTCCGATCTTTTAATATGTTGTGCGCACATCCCACTGGAACAACATATCCAAAGATCAGACCTCTAGTCCCTCAGGTGACCCCAGGGTCACACCTTCGACTTCAGTTCATTTGAGCAGCAACTTTCAGATTCGGGCACTTTTTCACGTGTAAAACTTCACAAAAAAGACTCAACTAACTATGGTCAGAAGCGACCAAACGTCAAGGGCCGGACATCGTTTAGTGCGTCTTGACTAGCTCTATAACATATCCGAAGGGCGTCTCGTGAGATTAAACGGTCTTCGAGAACAAGCTGCCTCACTGTATGCACGACACTGAGGCCTTTTGGACAAAATCTGACCCTAATATCTGCTTTCAATGGCCCCAAATATTTTTTTAAAAATCCGATACTTCATCCCATCCATATTCGACACGACACAGATTCAATGAAACTGGTCCTGATTTTTTAGGACACTTTTAAATGTCAAAGATCAGCCAAAAGACTGCCCTCAGGGTCACACTTTCATTTTCAGTTCATTTGACCATACACTTTCAACTCTGGGACCTTTCACATGTTGACTGACCCCAAGTTCAAACTGTTGCCAAAGGGTAATTTTTTGGCCTAGAGGGCTGGTTTTTGGATATGTTGCTCTGTAGGCATGTGGGAACGATATGTTGGAAGATCGGAACGCAGATCGGTCAGGAAAAAAAATATGGTCCGAATGGCCCAAAGGATGGGGAGGGTGTGTGACTTAGAGCCTGCAACGCCATCTCTAAATCTTAGTCTGATCAGAGATTTTTTTTTTCCTGACACATCTGCGCTCCGATCTTTTAATATGTTGTGCGCACATTCCACTGGAACAACATATCCAAAGATCAGACCTCTAGTCCCTCAGGTGACCCCAGGGTCACACCTTCGACTTCAGTTCATTTGAGCAGCAACTTTCAGATTCGGGCACTTTTTCACGTGTAAAACTTCACAAAAAAGACTCAACTAACTATGGTCAGAAGTGACCAAACGTCAAGGGCCGGACATCGTTTAGTGCGTCTTGACTAGCTCTATAACATATCCGAAGGGCGTCTCGTGAGATTAAACGGTCTTCGAGAACAAGCTGCCACACTGTATGCACGAAACTGAGGCCTTTTGGACAAAATCTGACCCTAATATCTGCTTTCAATGGCCCCAAAAAATTTTTTTTAAATCCGATACTTCATCCCATCCATATTCGACACGACACAGATTCAATGAAACTGGTCCTGATTTTTTAGGACACTTTTAAATGTCAAAGATCAGCCAAAAGACTGCCCTCAGGGTCACACTTTCATTTTCAGTTCATTTGACCATACACTTTCAACTCTGGGACCTTTCACATGTTGACTGACCCCAAGTTCAAACTGTTGCCAAAGGGTAATTTTTTGGCCTAGAGGGCTGGTTTTTGGATATGTTGCTCTGTAGGCATGTGGGAACGATATGTTGGAAGATCGGAACGCAGATCGGTCAGGAAAAAAAATATGGTCCGAATGGCCCAAAGGATGGGGAGGGTGTGTGACTTAGAGCCTGCAACGCCATCTCTAAATCTTAGTCTGATCAGAGATTTTTTTTTTCCTGACACATCTGCGCTCCGATCTTTTAATATGTTGTGCGCACATCCCACTGGAACAACATATCCAAAGATCAGACCTCTAGTCCCTCAGGTGACCCCAGGGTCACACCTTCGACTTCAGTTCATTTGAGCAGCAACTTTCAGATTCGGGCACTTTTTCACGTGTAAAACTTCACAAAAAAGACTCAACTAACTATGGTCAGAAGCGACCAAACGTCAAGGGCCGGACATCGTTTAGTGCGTCTTGACTAGCTCTATAACATATCCGAAGGGCGTCTCGTGAGATTAAACGGTCTTCGAGAACAAGCTGCCACACTGTATGCACGAAACTGAGGCCTTTTGGACAAAATCTGACCCTAATATCTGCTTTCAATGGCCCCAAATTTCTTTTTTTAAATCCGATACTTCATCCCATCCATATTCGACACGACACAGATTCAATGAAACTGGTCCTGATTTTTTAGGACACTTTTAAATGTCAAAGATCAGCCAAAAGACTGCCCTCAGGGTCACACTTTCATTTTCAGTTCATTTGACCATACACTTTCAACTCTGGGACCTTTCACATGTTGACTGACCCCAAGTTCAAACTGTTGCCAAAGGGTAATTTTTTGGCCTAGAGGGCTGGTTTTTGGATATGTTGCTCTGTAGGCATGTGGGAACGATATGTTGGAAGATCGGAACGCAGATCGGTCAGGAAAAAAAATATGGTCCGAATGGCCCAAAGGATGGGGAGGGTGTGTGACTTAGAGCCTGCAACACCATCTCTAAATCTTAGTCTGATCAGAGATTTTTTTTTCCTGACACATCTGCGCTCCGATCTTTTAATATGTTGTGCGCACATCCCACTGGAACAACATATCCAAAGATCAGACCTCTAGTCCCTCAGGTGACCCCAGGGTCACACCTTCGACTTCAGTTCATTTGAGCAGCAACTTTCAGATTCGGGCACTTTTTCACGTGTAAAACTTCACAAAAAAGACTCAACTAACTATGGTCAGAAGCGACCAAACGTCAAGGGCCGGACATCGTTTAGTGCGTCTTGACTAGCTCTATAACATATCCGAAGGGCGTCTCGTGAGATTAAACGGTCTTCGAGAACAAGCTGCCACACTGTATGCACGACACTGAGGCCTTTTGGACAAAATCTGACCCTAATATCTGCTTTCAATGGCCCCAAATATTTTTTTAAAAATCCGATACTTCATCCCATCCATATTCGACACGACACAGATTCAATGAAACTGGTCCTGATTTTTTAGGACACTTTTAAATGTCAAAGATCAGCCAAAAGACTGCCCTCAGGGTCACACTTTCATTTTCAGTTCATTTGACCATACACTTTCAACTCTGGGACCTTTCACATGTTGACTGACCCCAAGTTCAAACTGTTGCCAAAGGGTCATTTTTTGGCCTAGAGGGCTGGTTTTTGGATATGTTGCTCTGTAGGCATGTGGGAACGATATGTTGGAAGATCGGAACGCAGATCGGTCAGGAAAAAAAATATGGTCCGAATGGCCCAAAGGATGGGGAGGGTGTGTGACTTAGAGCCTGCAACACCATCTCTAAATCTTAGTCTGATCAGAGATTTTTTTTTCCTGACACATCTGCGCTCCGATCTTTTAATATGTTGTGCGCACATCCCACTGGAACAACATATCCAAAGATCAGACCTCTAGTCCCTCAGGTGACCCCAGGGTCACACCTTCAACTTCAATTCATTTGAGCATCAACGTTCAACTTCGGGCGCTCTTACACTATTGCTACAGCTACAGTTAGTTCGACACTCTTGTTTCATGTTTGGGCACTTTTATATTATTTGTTCAGTTACAGCTCATTTGACCACCTTATTTCAACCTCGGGCGCTCTTACATTATTGCTTCAGTTACAGGATTTGATCAGCTTTCAGTTCCAATTTAGGGCACCGGCTCCATATTTGGTCAATGGGCTTGGCTTCTGGCACTGGGCGGGGCTGGGCTCCGCCCACTTCATATTTGGAAACTCTACCATACAGCTTCAGATTTGGACTTGCTACAGCTACAGTTAGTTCGACCCTCTTATTTCATGTTTGGGCACTTTTATATTATTTGTTCAGTTACAGCTCATTTGACCACCTTATTTCAACCTCGGGCGCTCTTACATTATTGCTTCAGTTACAGGATTTGATCAGCTTTCAGTTCCAATTTAGGGCACCGGCTCCATATTTGGTCAATGGGCTTGGCTTCTGGCACTGGGCGGGGCTGGGCTCCGCCCACTTCATATTTGGATACTCTACCATACAGCTTCAGATTTGGACTTGCTACAGCTACAGTTAGTTCGACCCTCTTGTTTCATGTTTGGGCACTTTTATATTATTTGTTCAGTTACAGCTCATTTGACCACCTTATTTCAACCTCGGGCACTCTTACATTATTGCTTCAGTTACAGGATTTGATCAGCTTTCAGTTTCAATTTAGGGCACCGGCTCCATATTTGGTCAATGGGCTTGGCTTCTGGCACTGGGCGGGGCTGGGCTCCGCCCACTTCATATTTGGATACTCTACCATACAGTTTCAGATTTGGACTTCAGCGTGTGACGCTGGCGCCCCCTATTGATTCAGCCAGGGGTTCCTCGAATCTGAAGCTCTTTCATTATTGGGCACCTTCGGATTCAGCGAACAGTTCAGCTCCAGGCATCGTCTTACTCAAATCCGTACCGTACATTTCATTTGTACGGAAGACTTCAGACTTGGGCATTCTCAGAATCTGAATCTGAAGAAAAGTGCCCATTTATGAAGCGTTTCCCTCAAGTGATGGGGGAGTAATTTTGTCTGAAATTGTGACCCTTGCCCAATCATAAACCCCTTGAATGTAGTATTTTCAAGTTTAATGTGCCAACTTGTTGACTCTTTTCAAAACTTCCCCTAGAAAACCCCTGATAGAATTCATACAATGATTGTCTTCATCACGCCTCACGCTATAATATTTTTGTGTAAAGATGCAGAGACACCAAAATCTGTACATAATTGGTATATTTGTATTGACCCAGGTGTGACAGAGAGTACCCAAGTCAGATATCAGGGTGTCAAAAGTCAGAAATATTGTGTCTATCATTACAACAATCAGCCCTTAGTGTGCAATAAGTGGTAGCTGGATCTATATTATGCAGAGCTTTAACAATTAATACAGTATCTTCAGGGCTCTTTAGGTCTGTATAAACCGAAAATACCTATTTATTTACCCCAATGCACCCCTTACACTATATTTCACTAGGGCCCTGACATAAATATATATATATTTATTGTATATTGTGAAGTTTCACAGCAACTTTGGGTGAGCAAAATGATCTAGTGGCCTAATTTACCTACTATCCTCAGCCAGGATTGAGAACTATTATGATGATTTAGCCTATTATTTTGACTAAGATGTTAAGATACGGTGTTCCACATCAGATTTCATGCCATAGGTGTGTGCTTTTTTCCGTACAATACCCCCTAGGGATCAATTTAGTGAGATAATAGGGGGAAAACCTTAACCAGAATGTAATGGTAAATGAGTGTTGGATATGTCACTGAGGTTAATTTGTGTATGTACTCAGAATACCCCAATACTCAAAAAATATTACTGTCCTGTATCTCTGATAGACCATATAGACCATTGGCTGGTGAAATCCGATGGAGGATGCTGTTAGGATGCTGTTGAGCCACATTACCACTTTTTTTTAAAAAGGTCATATTTTCATGGCCCTTTGTCGTATCACAAGATACTCATCATTTCAATTGATAGAAGACATCCTGAAATATGGGTAGATTTTACTGCCATCTAATTTTGCCTTGCTTCCAGGACAACTTAAGCAAAAAGTGGTTCATCTTACCCCGTTCTCCTCTATATACCTATATATATTTATTTTTTAATTTATTTTTTTAATTATTATTTATTTATTTTAAGAGTAAGAGCCTACTGTCAGCTGTCCAGGAGTCCAAATATTATTAAGTTAAATTTCAGAGGCGAAGTGATGTCGGCAAGGTAAATGTAGGCCTATATGAAAACACTACTGTCCCATTGTGCAAGTGAATTAAATGGAATAACATTCGATTGTGGGTATGAGCTTAAACAGCAGGTCTAACATTACAGTATGAGCATATACAGCAGGGCTAACATTACAGTATGAGCATACATTGGGCTAACATTACAAACTTAAGGGATCTTAATCAACTTTTTACAAACTTTGCTTTGTGATAGATCATACATGTGCATACGTGTGTTAGACATACTAACAGTCCGACTGTCACGGTGCAAGACAGGCAGGTGTTGGACCTAAGCGCAGGACAAAGGCAGAGGATGAGGCAGACACAAGGCAGGTCGAGTGCACGGTGGTTTATTAACCAAAAACCAGAGGAACAGAAACAAACACAGGAACACGAGGAAACTAGGGAATAACTAGGAGCAAGAAATAACACAGGACTAGGAATATACAAGGAATCACAAGGCGCTAAACAACACTATGACTACATTTAACGAATCAACAAAGAACTGAAAACACAAGGGCATATAAATAGACGAGGACTAACTAGACACAGGTGAACACAACTGTAAAATCAACACAGGGATTGGCTTGACAAGGTTTGACAAGACAGGTACAGAACTAGAGGCAGACAGGAAGGAAAGCACAAAACAATACTACAAAATAAAAGCACACAGGTGTAAAGTAAAACTTAACTGCAACTGAGAAACAGGGAAACAATACTACAAAATCACAGGAATACATGCAGGAACTTGAAAACCAAGGAACACAAGAAAATACAAAACATGTCACGGAACGTGACACAGACAGCCATTAGTCTGACAACAATGTCGCTCCCGACGGTTACAACTAACCCGTGGCCGGGTAAAAACTCACATGAGGCTCCAGACATGCACGGCAGGTTAAAACTAAACTGTGGTGGATTAAAACTAACATCCTGTCAGGTAACGTTTGGGTTTAGGGTGTATAGGGTGTTTAGGGTTTAGGGTGTCTCATGACTCATATGACTGTAGGACTGTTAGGGCTCCATTTTCGTCACCGCTAAACCCCTTATCCCTAAACTTCTTTGCCTTTTTAACTATTTTAAAAAACATTTTTGAATAGTTAAACTAGCCTCTACATTGACACGTTGTGAGCTTGTAGACTGGCCATTTTAACAAGTTGCGTGCGGGAGAAGGATTTCTACGTGGTTCAAATCTCAAATGTCACGTGCAGGAAAGGGATTTCTACGTTTACCGCATGTTTTTATTGATTACTTTCAATCGTCTTTCTACACACCCGGGCACTTTATCAACTAGCATTGGATGATAGCACAACACTCCGATCACGTGATCCCAAAAAAAAAGAAAAAAATGCCTGACACCCCTCCCTTCCTGAAAACAGCACGAGAGGCAGCCCCCGTATTGTATGGTATTGTCACGTAAAGGCTGCTCGGAGACTCCTATGCAACTCGGGGCAAAATAATGGCTTCATAACCAAGCCAATCGTGTCGCTGCAGTCTTCTTGGTTCTCTTTGTTTCAGGGAGGGGAGGGCTCTTTCCTCTCATGTGACTTTCAACGGAGGGGTTGTGTGTGTAATCTGATCCGAGTGTGACTTCAGTGTCTCTCCGTCAGATTTCTCTCCTTTTTTCTTCATATTCAAACAAAAAACGCACGGATTGTATCGCCTGTGCGAGCGGTTATTTCTTTATCATCGATGATCAACGCCGGTCAGATAGATGTGTATGGCAAATGTGTTGTGTTGTTTGGCAGTAATACTAACCGACTCAAAACAGTCGTTCCACCTCGGAGGGAACTCACAGCGCGAGCACGGCTTTCCGAGTTGGAACGACACACAGCGTCTGACATAAAACCACTTCTAATTAGGCTTTATGTTCGAGAAGAGTACGCTACTACAAAAGCAGGTGTTACATAAAGGTGCATATCTCCAGAATGGAAGATGGTAAAATCGTTACGCTTTCTTTTGAGGTATGCCGCTATAAGAGAACATTTACTGTGGGCCTCAGACAAGGTCCTTCGTTCAATGCATCACCTTTAGCACAGGCAGAATAGCTCTGCTCAAAATGGCCAGCATTCAAATTGTTAACTATTCAAAAATGTTTTTCAAAATAGTAAAAAAATAAGGCAAAGAAGTTTAGGGATAAGGGGTTTAGCGGTGACGAAAATGGAGCCCTTAGTATACGTCGGACCAAACGCATGCACCGCATGCAAACTGCTTTTAGTTAATCTGGTAGAAAATTCAATCTTCTACTATCAATTTATCAGCAGTCCGATATATCCATACACATCATAAATAGCCTAATCTGATTTGACATTTATTTTTTGCTTCTATGACATTGTGGCACCTCGACCCATGATGGACTTCTTAGTGTTTCTCTCAGGTTTCAAAATGATTGTATAACACTTGGGTCCAAACAGTGCCACCAAAATACCAAAACTAGATGCCAAAATAGCAAACACCTCCACTACATCTGCATATTTGCCTGGAGAGCTGATATATGCTGGTATGAAGGCTATCCACACGGCACAGAAGATCAACATGCTGAAAGTGATTAACTTGGCTTCATTGAAGTTGTCTGGCAGATTCCTTGCCATGAATGCTAGGACGAAGCTGAGGAGTGCCAGTAAACCAATATAACCTAGTAGCACTGCAAAACCAACTGTTGATCCCACATCACACTCATAGACAACCTTATCACTGTGGTACTGTGTGTTTTTATGAGGAGTTGGTGAGGCAGACACAAGCCAGGCTGTGCAGATTATTGCCTGGATTGAAGTAAGAACCATAACTGTTCCTCTCTGCTGGATAGCACCAAAGAACTTCATAATGTCTGCACCCCCAGGCTTGGAGGCTTTGAACACGGCCAACACCACCATAGTCTTTACCAGGATGCAGGAGACACACAGCACAAAGCTGATCCCAAATATTGCATGCCTCAGCTGACAAGTCCAGAGCCTGGGACGGCCAATGAACAGAAGTGAACACATGAAACATAATTTGAGTGAAAGCAAGAGTAGGAAGCTGAGTTCTGAGTTGTTGGCGCGTACCATGGGCGTCTCTTGATGATAGACAAAGATTCCCAGGACAATGGCACAGATAAATGTTCCTAACAATGAGATGGTTGTTAAGGAGATTCCCAGGGCCTCGTGGTAGGACAGGAACTCAATGCTCTTAGGGACACAGTGGTCACGCTGGGGATTGGACCAGAAGTCCTCTGGACAACTGGTGCACTCTGTAGAGTCTAATAAAGTGGGAAGAAGTAAAGGGACAGACAAGTACAATATCCTTCTAAAGATAACCTACTGTACATTGTTACATGATGTAAACCTACCAGTCTCATTGCTGATCTCTCCCTCAGAGCACGCAATGCAGTCAAAGCAGCAGATCGGTTGCCCTTTAATTCTGGCCACACGGGTTCCAGGGGAACAGCTCTCACTGCACACTGACCGAGGCGGCTACAGACGAAAGTAAAAATCATCAATTTCAGTCAAAACTAAATTACATTCACAGTATGAAATAACTTGTTATAACTTAGCTATTTTAGAAAGCCAAAGTGACCTTTGAGTATTTATAGTTCCAGATGATTCTGTCTTCATCAAGGATGAGTTCTTCACCTGCAGAGGTAGATGTCTTGTACACACCCACAATGTGAACCTTAGTACTTCCATCAGGGAGCCACACCCAGTTCACGATACCCCTGGTTGGTAAAACGTCCCCATTCTCATCAAATGATACATCCTCACCAAATGACGTGGTGAAGTTGACCTTTTCCAGGTAATACACAAGCTACAAAGTAAAAATAATGAAGCTGAAGAGACTTTCAAATACCTCCTTCATACAATATGCACAATACATTGAGATTTACCGTTGTTGTATAATCTACACCCTTGGACAACACAATCTCAGCCATCTGTGCTTGAGGGAAGGGTGTGGATGGTACTTGAGCTCAATATGCAGTATATTGAGCTCAAGTATGGGTCTTTGTCTTTAGATCATTTCCCCGCCAAAAAAACATTTGTCGGGAAGCGACGCTGCCAAAATACATAAGGCTACATTTATTCAGTTGTATAAATGTGTTTGATCCGATCTAGTGGAAAGGCTACTCACATTAGCTTCGAATGGCTATCTGTTGTTAGCTTAGACACTGGACTGTGCCATCGTGATTGTGCATGCGCGTGTGTGTGCACACGCACGCATGCTTTCAGTCGCGTTAGTCTCCAAATCCCCCTTCCAGGCGGCATTTCTGGTCAAAACAACGCTTATTGCACGGAGCCTAGCGGTCGCAGTAATGGCGCCGGCCTGTACTTCTCCTCGGCTTGTGAAACAATAACAATCGATCCGACAACACACACACCATCAAGTTGACACAACATCCGGTCGCGGTGTTTTGGATCTTCAAAATAAGGGATGAACGGGGCGATATCCTGGCATGTTATTAAATAATCACGGCGGGAATTGTGTTAATATAATTATTTTGGTTGATGAAAGGTCGATCTTTAAAAAAAATGGTTCATAAAGGGACTTAATGAATGCACTGGCAAACTGCAAATGCTTAGACCCTTCCAAGTCTATGAATGGGGCATTAAATCATCTGGCGATTAGAAAAATAAGGGTTGGTTTTTTTCCCAGCATGACATCCTTTATTTTTTTTAAAAGCTTATTTTTCCATCCTACCATTATCATGCAATTGACCAATGTCACGTTTAAATAATTAAATTAAATTATTCTAAATTAGAATACAACTAGAAACATTAGGAATACTAAACTATGAATTCATATCATACCTGCCATGGCTGTATTGTCTGCAAAGTTGCACAGCTGTGCCCAGTGAAAGGCCCTCTTCCTGGCACACACTGCAGCATGTCATGGAGGGCGTGGGCCAGAGCATACACAGCCTTGTACACATTGTACTCATACCTGAGTTTAGACACATCCATAAGGGTGGTTTCTGCTGTTCCCAGATCCTCTTGTCCAGTACACACCCTTCCACCAGCATCCACCCACTCTGACGGAAGGGGTGCAAATTTACACTGAAATGTGTGCTCCCAAAATGATCTCACCTAAAGAAACCGAGAAACGCAATGAAGACACCCTTTTTTTTTTTTTTTTTTACTATTTTGCAAAACATTTTTGAATAGTTAAAATGGCCAGTCTACAAGCTCACAACATGTCAATGTAGATTGGCTAGTTGAACTATTCAAAAATGTTTTTCAAAATAGTAAAAAAAAGGCAAAGAAGTTTAGGGATTGTACTTGTATTGTATTCTGCCTATGAGGGCAGATTCTGCTGCAATTGCTTTTCAATAGGAATGGTGTGGTTTGTTGCCATTGGTGGATTTATGCAGGGAGTAGGCTATTCATTTGAACTACTTATCTACTCCCAGGCAGTTTTTACGTCGCTTGATTCAATATTTTGTGTGTATTTTCTTCTTATTCAAATAAATGATGAAATAAAATGAAAAGGTAATTGAAAAACACAGCCCCCTCATGCATTAGAAGGATAATATCCGTCACCAGGTGGGACGTTTTAAACTATTTTGACGCCAGGGGGCGGTAGGTACCATGTGCCAGCCAAATATGCGACATGAGCAGAGAAGAAGAGCTCTATTGTTGTTGTGCCTCAACTGCAACTGCAGTACTCCTACCCCGTGGTCTACAGAGGCCTACTAGCGATCCGATCATTGTTTAGTTTTGCGGGAGCTCGAATTAATGTATTATTATTAGGCTCGTTCATGGTACTTCATCCTATTATGAGTCATTGCGAAAGCAGTCAGCACCTTACTATGGAAGCCAGGCAAAACTGTCTGTCTGTGGCCCTAAGCAGACCTTAGCGCACAGCCACGGACAGAAGAAGCTGCGTTTTACGTAATTTCCGAGGTTTTAGACAGCTGGTGGATGGAAAAGAAGCTCCACCCCCGCGGCTGACTGACGCGACGGACAGATTCCCGGAAACGCTCCACCTGCCAACAGATGGCGCAGCTGTATCACACACACACACACACACACACACACACACACACACACACACACACACACACACACACACACACACACACACACACACAGTATAAAACTTTAAAAAAAGGAAATAAAAAAAAGAAAGAAAACTTAAAAAAAAAAAAAAAAAAGTACGAAATGTATTCCAATTGTTGTTGCAATTTACGAGCTGTGTTCGCTTCCCGCGTTTGTACGTCTTACTTGTAATGTCACTAAAGATGGCATGCATGCGCGTGCACGTGGGGATTTTGGCTCGGTAGCTAGCGACGGAGCTAAAATGAGATAAATTATATATTTTTAAACTCTGGATTAAGGCAAATGTATCAAATCTCGGGATCTCGTCCCCGGCTACCTGTGCAATCATTAAATTAATCTCGGGATCTCGGTATTGGCTACAAAGGAGTAAATTAAATAACATGGTTATGATACCGTGTGTCGGATTAAATAAATGGTATATCTAAAATGAATCAACTGGGGTGCACACAAAAGCCACAGTAAATGTTAAAATGACCCTAGAAATGTTTGTGAAATAACGTCTGAATATTTATATACAGAATTACTCACTATGGAGTTTTTATGTGTATTGTCAGGATCATTGCGAGGATGTATTTTTGACAAGAAGTCCTTGAATCCTGGTATTTCTCCACGATGGACGGCGACCCCTAGGGTGCCTGAGAGGTATGGCATGTAGGGAGGAGCTAGGAAAGGAGGACTTGTCCCCCAACCCCCACCTGCTAACCATTGCAGACCTGTCACTTTCTGTCTTAACACCTGTTGATGGTGTGGAAACACACGCACGCACGTACACGCACGCACGTACACGCACGCACGCACGCACGCACACACACACACACACACACACACACACACACACACACACACACACACTATAGGCTATATATGATATAATGAGGCAATGCATTTCCTTCAGTGTGACTTTTTCAGATTCCTCATAAGCATTTCATATAATAATTATTTTCAAAAGAGGTTTCTCATTTCAATGGGACTCTCCTGGTCAAAAATAAGGTTACATACATACATACCTCATAATAAAACAAACCTCATCCATGATATTTCTCATATATTTTCCATATGCAAATGCAATGACCACACGAGCTGTAGATTCCTTCATGACAGTGACAATCCTGTCCAATTTGTCCAGGTCATTGTCCCAGGGCAGGACCTCTGAATAAGCCACACAACCCACACCAGACCGGGCCAGGTCAGAATGGAAAGTTTGGCCAGCATTGTGGCCATAGTCGTCATCACCAAGCAGCAATCCTACCCAGGTCCAGCCAAACCGCATCATAAGCTGCAGCACAGAGCGCACCTAAATAATTTGAATCAGATCAGGAAAGAATCGTACTCTCTCTCTCTCTCTCTCTCTCTCTCTAAGTAAGTAGCCTTGCAGAGCCATGAGGCCCATAGGGCAGGAGCCTATCTCCTGTTTCTGTAGCGTGAGGCAGCTTGATGTACAAGTACACCCCCTGGACATGACGCTAGTATATCGCAGGACCCCCAATCCAACCCTTGATGCTGAGCGTCAAGCAGGGAGGCACTGGGTCCCATTTTTAGAGTCTTTGGTATGACCCGGCCAGGGATTGAACCCCAACCTCCCAGTCTCAGGGCGGACACTCTAACCACAAGGCCTCTATCCATATATAAACCAAAAAGCGCTTCTGATACATTTGCTCAAGTACTGTACTTTAATACAATTTTGAAGTTACTTTGCTGATTCATATTTTATTATTAAAAACCACACGTTAAAAAAATAGAGCTGCTATTTTGTTTAAACATTTGACAAAATGTAAAATGAGCCATTCATAATGAGTATTGTACTTTGTTAAATACTGAACTGAACTTTTAGTCAAGTAAGTTTTTGAATACAGGTTATTCATAGAGTATAGGCATGCTATTGCTAAATCTATTTTAAGCTAAATTAATGAAAAAATTAAAAACCCAATTTTTCGCACGCACAGACTCGGCCCCCAGCCTGGTACCCTAGTCAAAATATGGCCCTTGAGGAACGACGAGGGCCCAGGAAATAATTCCCAATTAATTTTCCCCATAGACATTTTAAAAAGTATGTATTTAAAGACCTTTTAAGCGTCGTACAAAGCCAACTCGAGTTGTGACAAATCATGACAACAAACACAATGTTTTGGGCCGATCAAATAATTAGTAAGAAGAAAAACAAAACAAAAAGTGTTGTACCCTGCCTTTTTTTCTTCCTTCTAATTATTTGATCTGCCCAAAACATTGTGTATATTGTCATGATTTGCAATCCGAGTTGGCATTGTCCGCAGCGTAACCGTCTTTAAATAAATACTTTTTGAAAAGTCTATGAGGAAAACAAACAGGAAATTATTTCCTGGCTCCTCGTAGGGGGCGGGACTGCGGCGCTCTATAAAGGGTGCGTTCGGAAATGCGCACCGGGAGCGCACTCGCCTATTAGTTTGCATTGCACAGTGCGCTCAGTGCGCTATTTCCGAACGCACCCAAAGAGGGGTCAATAGTGTAAACATCAGGGTCAAAGGTTCTACTCTAAACGGACGGACAGACAAACATAGCTCTTCCTTTGAGTGACTATAGCAGCACTCAAAAATCTGTGTAAATCCATGAATCTCCTACGCAGATTATTATGCAATATCAATTACACTCACTAGAGGGAGGTATAGGCCTATATGTGGAACATGTACTACTGTTACCTGAGAGCGACTCGTCGGGACTGTTCTAAAGAAGGACGGGAACTGATGCACGTCACTCAAAGCAGAGGAACCAGCAGTAGCACTTATCTGAAAAAGTCCCAAAACATGATATACACATTTTTTTCTTCTTTGTGTGAAAATCTTCCCCTGCATGCTAGCACATGTGAGCTGAGGGGGAAGGAAGTAAAAATAAAGAATAATGATGGAAAAAGCTTGATTGTCTTTTATCTTCAAACAAGGAGGGTTGCCATTTTGAATCACATTCAATGTGATCTGAAAAAATCTGAAATGATCTTTCAACACAATCTGCCCTGCCCAATATTATAACAATGTATAATCCTTAGCATCCTTAAGCACCATGGACAGCGACACTGCCAGGGAGCCGCAGGAGTCCTACTCTCAGGTCTGAGCAAAGAGTCATACTTCTAACACAGATGCATTGAAAAGCCCTCTCTGCTCTGCCTGCAAGTAAACATGTACTGTCTTTCAAGGTGTAAAAAGAACCAATACATGACTTATAATAATTATTTTACATTTGTGAATATACCAAATGACAGGGCATTCAAGTAGGAAACTTACCGTGGGTACTCTGTATAAACCTGATATTCTAGAGATGGCAATAGCACTCGATGAGCTACCAGGACCCACAATTCCTAGCACGGGAGGAGACCCAACACAGCTCTCATGCAATTGAAAGTGCTCCTCTCTCCCACTGACCAGTGACATGGCTCCGCGGAATCCAAGTTCAGCCGCATTACATTTATCATAGATAATGTATCCCAGTGTCACATTGGGCAGTAAGCTGGGGTTTCTGTTGATTTCAGTTATGGCATAAACCTGGGCCTGGACTACCCTGAACCCTTTAATGTAAAAACTAACACACAAAATCACACTGTAACCATGTATATTTGTCTATGTTGAAAAATACAACATCTCCTAATTTGCTAATCAAAATCATATATTTTAGTACTTCTTACTTTATACTTGATCAACTATTCAAAAGTAGGCGATCTACAACTTGTAAATTGGCTATTTCGAAATAAATTCTGGAAAGTCTAGACAAATTGTGAAAAATGGGGTATACATTTGAAAAACATGACAAACATTTTCTTTCTTCGGTGGTCCCTGGCACAAAAGCTTTTCAGATGAGATTCCACAGCCAAACACATATAAATGTCCAACACATTCTCTCAAATATAGGGGTCCATGACAAATGGCAAGAAAATGTTTGAGAATCCCTGTGACTGTGCTACTGAATGTGTGCTACTTACCGATAGCAACTGTACTTGTGTGGCTTGGAGGTGAATGACAACTCAGGGAAGACAGAGGAGCGATGGACCGGAAACAAGCCACCCAGAATGACGTCCCCGGGCTTGTACATTCTGTCCAGCTTAAACTGCGCGTGTATCTGACATGAAGAGTTAGGTGAAGAAGACAAAGGAGAGAACGAAGAGAACAGCGTCAAGTACAGGTAGGAAAGCAGGTGTGTGCCTAGACAAGCCCTCATGACTGTCCTCCTTGGTCTGACCCCCTCTCCCAATTCCTTTGTGCAGTTGTTGCATTTTATAAACGGAGCTATGTCAAATCATGCCATTACGTAATGTGTTACATCTGGGCAGAGAGATTCCGTGATTTCCCTTGAGGAACAGGTTTTTTGTGTGCTCCAGCATCTGGAAAATTACCAGAGAGTCTGTAATAACTTCACTTACATAGAGAATGATGCAATCTCTCAGCCAGAGGCGGACTTAGGGCCGATTCATACTCCTATGTTAGAGCCGAATAAAAGTCGGTTCGGCTCTGTAGAGCCTACAATGTGACGTCATTTGAGGTTCGGGGGGGCGGGGAGTCGGGGACTGTCCTAAAGTCGGCTCTTCGGTGCTACTGAAAATTTCTGACGAGCCGAAATCATTTCGGCACTACAGCGCCGAAACAACAGTAAAATAGGAGTATGAATCGGCCCTTACCGTTTGGCTAGGGTGGGCTGCAGCCCGAAAAATATTAATAAAAAAAAAAATAATAATAATATATTGTAGTGACTTTCTAGGGACATAATTCACCCTAAGAGAGTGGGCGGGGGTTCGGGGTAAACAAGGAAGTAGTGTGTGTGTTGTGTTGTTAGTATTATTGAAGAGTGTGAAATAAACAGACGTGCCGTGCCGTTCTGCACATTCTGATTCAAAGATAGAAATAGCAATTCGTCTTACTTTCTATTCCTACATTGGTGACCCCGACATTCGTCTGCTGGTCGTTTCCAGTGACTTGACGTAACCTGAACGTAACCATGGCGACGAACGCTCCGATCAAATTACCGGAGTTTTGGGAAGCTTCTCCAGCAACATGGTTCGCACAGACAGAAGCTCAGTTCGTGTTGCGGGGCATTACCGACGACGTTGCTAAATACTATCATGTTGTATCGGCCCTCGGAAGTTCGACAGCACTGAGAGTGGAGAGTTTAATGTTTCTCCTCCTCGGGCGGCTAAATACGACGCGCTCAAGAGTCACCTGCAGAAGACATTCCAGCTTTCTGATGCGGAGCACGCCGACCATCTCTTCTCCCTGCAATGTCTGGGGGATAATAAACCGTCTGAACTGATGGATAGGATGCTGAACCTCATGGGACCAAACAAGCCAGAGTACCTCTTCATCCACCTCTTCCTGCGACAGCTGCCTTCTCAGGTACGGGCCGCTCTGGCCAACACTAAAATAACAGACTGCCGTGCCCTGGCTGCGGAGGCTGACACGTTTTTCCTCGCTGGCCAGCAACAATGTGCAGCGGCGTGGCAGCCTGCCCTGCCCTCTTCACCACTGCCCCACGCCTCGACAGTCTCTGTTGCAGCGACAGCCCCACGCCAGGGGCGGGACACTGGTTTGTGCTATTACCATAGCTATTGTGCTATTACCATGGTTTGGCCCCAATGCCAAGCGGTGCCGACCACCGTCTTCTTTTGACGCATCGGGAAACGCCAGAGCCGGCGCACGGTAGTGGCCCTGTGTGCTGGCAGTCCTGGCAGGCTACTTTTCATTCAGGATACAAAATCCGGACGGCGGTTCCTGTGTGACTCGGGTGCGCAGAGCAGCATCCTACCCGCTACTGCGGCAGACATGCAGGCCGCCGGACACGGCCCCTCGATGAAAGCTGTTAAAGGGGCATTCCACTCATTTTCAACATTTTACTATGTCATTAATGTACCTTAGAGCTGTTGTGTGGAAATAATAAAAAAGTTCCCCCATTCTGTGTTTCCTAGAACTGGAGGTCTGAAAAAATCCTTAACATGGTGAAACACATCTTGATGATGTCATCAAGATGTGTTTCACCATGTTAAGGATTTTTTCCATAATTACAGTTCTAGGAAACACAAAATGGGGGGACTTTTTTATTATTTCCACGCAACAGCTCTAAGGTACATTAATGACAGTAAAATGTTGAAAATGGGTGGTTTTCCCCTTTAATGGTACACCACCTACGGCACCAGGCATGTGTCTCTGGGTTTCGGTGGGCAGAAGTTCACCTGGGACTTTGTGTTGGCGGGCGTGTCCTTTCCTCTCATCGGCGCGGATTTCCTGTGCGCTTATGGACTACTGGTGGACGTGAAAAACTGCCGTTTAATCGATGCGGCCACCTACACTTTCGGTGGGGCAGATGCTGTCGGACTGTCCAATGTGCTCTCCACCGCAGATGAGTACCTCCCGGCCCTCACACAGCCTACCTTCTCGTCGTCCACGGCAAAGCATGGTGTGGAGCATCACATGGCCACTGCTGGTTTTCCGGTCTATGCTTGGGCTCGGCGTCTCGACCCTGCTAAACTTAACATCGCCAAAGTGGAGTTCGAGTCCATGTTGCGCCTCGGCATCATTCGCCGCTCCAGCAGCCCGTGGGCTTCCCCTCTTCATATGGTCTCAAAGCCTGGCGACTACGCCGGATCGTTATCCAGTGCCGCACATCCAGGATTTTTCCGCCCACCTGGCCGGGAAGGTCATTTTTTCCAAGGTGGATCTTGTACGTGGGTACCACCAGGTGCCTGTCCACGCGCTGGACATCCCCAAAACGGCTGTGATTACTCCGTTCGGCCTGTTCGAGTTTCTGCGCATGCCGTTCGGACTCAAGAACGCTGCACAGACGTTCCAGCGCCTCATGGACTCGGTGTTCCTTTTCGTCTTTCTCGATGACATTTTGATTGCTAGCACCTCCAGGACTGAGCACCTGTCGCACCTCCGGACTGTGTTCGAGCGGCTCAGCGCACATGGCCTCATCATCTACCTGGCTAAGTGCCAGTTCGGCCTGGCGACCATTGATTTCCTCGGGCACCGAGTTACACGTGAGGGAGCTGTTCCCCTCCCATCGAAGGTGGAAGCCGTCGCAACCTTTCCCAGGCCACATACTGTCAGATCTATCCAAGAGTTCATCGGCATGGTAACGTTTTATCACCGTTTCCTGCCCCGGGCGGCCCATGTCATGCGACCCCTGTATGAGGCCCTTAAACGCAAAGCCCCCAAGCATGCTGTGGACTGGTCCCCGGAGAGGGACAGCGCGTTCACGGCTGCCAAGGACGCTCTTGCTACTGCCACCATGCTAGCCCACCCGTTGCCCGGGGCTCCCATCGCCATCACTACTGATGCTTCGGACTATGCCGTCGGTGCAGTGCACGAGCAGTGGGTCGACGGTGCCTGGCAGCCCCTCGCCTTCTTCAGTCGCCACCTGCGTCCCAACGAGCGCAAGTACAGCACTTTCGATCGGGAGCTCCTAGGCCTCTACCTGGCTGTCCGTCACTTACGGTTCCTGCTGGAGGCTCGCTCCTTCACAGCGTTTGTGGACCACAGACCGTTGACTTTTGCCATGGCGAAGGTGGCTGAACCGTGGTCTGCACGCCAACAGCGTCACCTCTCCTACATCTCGGAATTTACAACAGACATACGTCATGTCGCCGGCAAGACCAACCTCGTTGCTGATTGCCTGTCCCGTTGTTGGTACCGTTCGTCTGGGCATCGACTATGCCCGCATGGCTGCGGATCCGGACGTGCAGGCTTACAGGACGGCGATCACAGGGCTTCAGTTGCAGGATGTTGCCTTCGCCGGCGCCGGTGACACACTCCTGTGCGACGTCTCGCTGGGCCAGCCTAGGCCTGTCGTGCCCGGTGGGTGGCCTCGGCGTGTTTTTGACGCTGTCCATGGGCTTTCCCACCCGGGCAGGAAACCATCACAAAAACTGGTTGCAGCCAAATTCGTCTGGCATGGCCTCAATAAGGATGTCCGGGACTGGGTGACCACCTGCGTGGCGTGCCAACGATCTAAAGTGCACCGCCACACTAAGGCCCCCCTGGCGCCGTTCCTGGTGCCAGAACAGCGTTTTGACCACATCAACGTGGACCTGGTGGGTCCTCTGCCTCCTTCCCACCTCACCTTCTTACCATGGTGGACAGGACAACCCGCTGGCCGGAGGCCATTCCGCTGTCTTCGACGACGACTGCTGAGGTGGCCCGGGCGTTCATCTGGACCTGGGTTGCTCGTTTCGGCGCCCCGTCTGACCTGTCCAGTGACCATGGTTCCCAGTTCACGTCTGAGCTGTGGACCGCTGTTGCTGAGGGCCTGGGCATAAAGCTCCACCGCACCACTGCATACCACCCGCAGGGCAACGGCATGTGCGAACGTTTTCATCGCGCTATGAAAGCTGCTCTGAGGGCCACCCTCACGGACAATGCCTGGATCGACAAGCTCCCGTGGGTTATGCTGGGCATCAGGACAGCTCCCAAGGAGGATCTCCTGTCCTCATGTGCCGAGTTGGTTTACGGCAGCGCTACTCAACCCGCGGCCCGCGGGCCGCATGCGGCCCGACCAACAGATCTGTGCGGCCCGTCATGATAATGCCAATACAAAGATTTTTGCATGTAGAAAAAATATTTCTAGCGTTTCTAACCACAAGAGGGCGATCATGTGTAAGCTATTGAGCTGTTCTACTCTACCTGACAAAAAGTGGGCGAGTTGTCTTCATTCATGTCGATCTACAAGTCCACAAGTAGTGTATCCACAACGCGTTGATAATTTGTAGATCGGCTCGCGTTCGGCACGCAGCGCCGTCATACGAGGAAGTGAGTGCACAACAAGTCACAGGGCGCGCAAACAAAACAGGCTGCATGTAAACAGGCTGCAGCAACATGGCGAAACGAAAACTAGCAGATGAGCACAGAGTGTTTCAGGAGAAGTGGGAAGAAGAGTTTGCATTCGTGGAAATAAACAACAAGCCAGTGTGTCTCCTTTGTCAGAGGCCAATTGCAGTCGCAAAACGTGACAATATTAAGCGTCACCATACCACACTTCACGGGGATTTCGGTGACGAATACCCACCAGGTACCAACATAAGAAAGGATAAAATACGCTCACTTATTGCAGCCTTACGTGGGCAACAAAACACGCTGAGAGTCAGCTGTAAAGAGAGTGACAGAATTACAGAGGCGTCATACAAAGTGGCGTGGAATGTGGCGAGAAGCAAAAGACCTTTCACTGAAGGAGAGCTCATTAAAACATGTTGGCTGGACGCGAGTGAGTCACTGTTTGCCGATTTTAAAAATAAGGATGCTATCATCAAAAAAAAAAAGCAGTTTTCTATGCATTTCAGGGGTACTGTGGGGTTTGAACCCCCAATGTTTTTATTGGCTGTGCCAAAAAAAAGCAGTTTTCTATGCATTTCAGGGGTACTGTGGGGTTTGAACCCCCAATTTTTTTATTGGCTGTGCCAAAAAAAAGCAGTTTTCTATGCATTTCAGGGGTACTGTGGGGTTAGAAACCCCAAAAAAATTTTGGCCGAGCCGCTTCGCGGCGCGTCCTGGTGTCGCCGCAGAATGAAATTTCTGGGAGATCCTGTAAGAAAGGAAAGCCACTTTCACCCCTGGGCTTGCGGCCCTTGGACTTCTGGCATTTTGCTGAGTGGCCCCTGGGCCATCCAAAGTTGAGTAGCCCTGGTTTACGGCCAGCCACTGCGGGTCCCGGGGGATTTCGTCCCCTCAGCCACGACTCCCTGGTCAGCTCCTCGTCAACGTTCCTTGCTTCTGGACCAGGCAGTGACCTTTGCCCCCATCCCCCCTGCACACCACGGCCTACCTCGGTCTCACGTTCCTGCCTCCCTGCAGTCAGCGGAGTACGTTTTCGTTCGACATGATGCTCACCGCGGACCCCTGAGGCCCCCTTACGATGGCCCTTTCCGGGTCTAATTTCTGTGGATCGTCTTAAGCCGGCTCACCTGGATTTGGATCGGCCCCTTGGACTGGCACAGCCTCCACTGTGGGGATGCCCTCCCGCCCCTTCCCTTCCCCCCCCTCCCCGCGACAGGCCAGGCTTGGCCTCCCAGCCCCCCTCACGCGCCCCACACCTCCACACGCCGGCTACTGCGCCCGTCCGGCGGAGCCGTGGAGGTCGGGCCATTCGCCCCCCTCTTCGTTTACAGTGACTTTCTTTTTCTGTTCTATGGTGAATTCTGGGGGGGCCTGTGTAGTGACTTTCTAGGGACATAATAAGCCTATCTCACAGAATTTCCCCGCCCCCCTAAATACGCCCCCTTTCGGGGTTAGTGGTGATAGCGTGACGTCACTCCATAGACGCTCCATGTTAACAGAGGTAATTTAAGAAGTCTACAACTTTTGTTTTCTCAAGGTAAGGTTTTTTCTATCTGTTCGACCTGATTTACCATCTTGTTTGCTTCATAATAATATTGGTCTGTCACATTTTTACATTAGAAAATGTACTTAGATTCTCCAGAGAAAAAAACGTGTAAATGCTCATGTTAAAGACACCACTATTTACCGGAAGTGGGCGTGGAAAGCGGGCTGTGAGATAGGCCTATTCACCCTAAGAGAGTGGGCGGGGGTTTCGGGGTAAACAAGGAAGTGGGGGTGTGTGTATAGCAATTCGTCTTACTTGCTATTCCTACAATATTTTTGTTTCTTTAATGATAAAATTGTAAAGTATTGAAATCCAATTCAAGTGAAATGTGTGTATAGTTATTGTATTTATAGTGGTATTATGGTTAAACCATTGAGAGCTTCTGTCTGCACTGCAGTGCCCACTGCTGTGGGGTAGCTATAGCCGTGGAAAGCCTGATCCGGTTTAAAGCCCGCCTACTGTCTGTGTCCGGTATGCCCCCACCCCCCACACACACAACAGCAGTGACACCACCAGACAATCATCATGGCGGATAAGAAGAAGAAAGACAATTAACCGAGTCGTCCTCGTCCGACTGGTCCGAGTGGATCACAAAAAAGAAAGAAGAAAAAGAAGAACGTAAAAAGGTGACACTGAGCGAAATGAAGAAACTTACGGGATTATTCACACCAGTTAATTTAGCGACAGCTTCAGCGCCTGCTGCTGGCGCAACACTGCCGACAACACAGCATGAACGGTTCGACCCCAACAACAACTATATCTCCAGTGATGAGGAGGAGGTGGAACTGGGAACAAGTCCCCTACCTGCTCCCGTCGCTCCCGATGATGATGAGCAGGTTGGTGCAAAGTGTCTAAACCTAAAGCCTTGCTCAGAATTGTTTTGCTTTGGAGCCTGGCCTGTAATAAATGCACCAAAATGACCATTTAGATGGTGGTGGTGGTGAATAACTCCAGTGGTGAGGAGGAGGAGGTGGAATCTTCTCCCGATGAAGATGATGAGCAGGTTGGTGCCTTCATGCCTATAAGCCTTAATTGCATTATAGTTGCATAATTGTTTTGTTTTATTTTGGCGACGGGTGCAGTGTCTGTGTGGGTAGCCTATATCAGTTTGTTGTAGCCTAATTATGCACTATATATAGGCCTAATAAGTAGCCTAATAAATGCACGGATGCACCATTTTTTAGGTGGTGATGGTGAACCTAGGCGACGAGGGGGAGGTCGAGCCGGGGCCCTCGTCTACCCAGTCACAGTCTGAAGCAGATGAGGGTGAAGCTGGCACTGCCCAAATAGACTGCCCAACACTGAGGATTCCTATAACAGTGACCCTGCTCGCTGGGGTAACATTGATGACAGAGTTCAATCATACTGGGCTAAGAAGGGACCCGAGTCCTGTCAAAATAAGGAGGCGGACACCAAATCATCTGAACGTCAATATAAGGATCAGAGGAGATTTTTCTCCAAATCCCTTTTCAAACGTGAGCTCCAAGTTTCCGAGCTCCGAGTTTGTGCCCAGATAATGGCTTCTTTATTCCCCGTCCACTGGTTCCGTTTTTTGTTTTGCTTGCAGACTATTTGGTCGTGATAGAAATACGCAGCTGGGCCCTTTTCAATCATGTGGTTGGAGTGACTGGAAACGTGCCTCGGACAGCATTCTGAAACATGAGAACAGTGACAGCCACAGGAATGCAATGTTAGCATACATTAAACGTGCTTCAGATATTGATACTGAACTGAGAAAACAGCTGGAGTTGCAGTATACATACTGGACAGATGTATAGTGTCAGAATATAGTGTCAGTTGTACAATTTTTGTCAGAGCGGGGAATGGCTTTACGGGGCTCTAGCGAAATAATTGGCAGGCCTGACAATGGAAATGACCTGGGCATCATGGAGGTAATAAGTCAGTTTGACCAATTTTTGAAGTCACACATCGAAAAATATGTTGGATCAGGTAAGCCATCACATCTTTCCTCGACCATGTATGAAGAATCTGTTAGGATGATGGGGGATCGAGTATTGTCAGATATTATCAGTGAAATTAAAATGACCAAATACCCCCGATGTGTTGCACGGATCAGCTCACATTCATGTTGCCTTATGTGTCACCCGAAGAAGGTGAAATTCATGAACGCTTCATACAATTTCTTCCTATACAAGACCTCACAGGGGAGGGTCTCTGTGAGTCCGTGATCACGGTTTTGAGATGGGTATTGGAATAAGCAATTGCAGGGGGCAATGCTACGATAATGCTGCAAATATGTCCGGAGTTTATAAAGGCTTACAGTCTCTCATGAAAGCGATAAATCCGCTAATTGAATGGATCCCATGCGCAGCTCGTTGGTGTCAACAGCGTCACCTGCTGCTTAGAGCTGAATTTTTCAACTTTGTACAAAAGTTGTTCAACTTCTATTCCAAGTCAACAGCAAGATGGGCAGTCGTAACTGCAGGACTGCAGGCTAATGCAAATAAACGCATTGAAACACTGAAATCTCTCTCAGACACCAGATGGGCTGCACACGCACAAGCGACACAGGCGCTGTGCAGAAATTATGCAAATATTCAAGACTCACAAAGAGCATTGCCGATAACGAGGCCCAAAACCATGCAGTTCGAAATGAAGCAATGTCGCTTCACAACAAAATGAACAAACTTGATGTTGCTTTTCTGTGCAATATGTGCAATATGTTGTATTCTCCAGCGTTTTCATAAAAAAAGTGAGGCGCTACAGGCTGTACGTCTGGACCTGTGTAATGCAGTTGATTTGGTCAGATCGCTGAGAGGTTATGTCGCAGGCTTGCGAGATAATTTCAATGTATTTGAGGAACAAGCTAAACTTATGTCTCAAACAGTATCACAATAAAACTGCATTAGTGCACTACTAGTGGCTGCATTCATTCAGCACTAATGCACCATGGGCAGATACTATAGTCGGTATAGTCTGCCTGCCTGCCTGCCTGCCTGCCTGCCTGCCTGCCTGCCTGCCTGAACAGTTTCGACACACGTGTTCCACACAATTCATTATTATACTCTTCATGTCACATGTAGGCAGGCCAACTTCGAGATCTTTATTAAAGGTATTAGACTTACACTATTGGCAACCTTGTGAAGTAAACAATTGCATCAGAACAGCTAATTTAGCAAGGCATTGACCCATGTGATATTTAATTGGTGTTATTGTATGTTTCAACCTTGTGGTATTAAAATGGCCTCTAAGGCCTGGGTTAATTCAATAACACCACTGTTTGTGTGGGGGGGCGGAGGAGGGGCGGTGAGGGCTGCCTGGCTAATGACATCACTCAGCTAAGGGACTGTCATTTGGGACACATCTGATGAGTTGAAGATGCCTTTGGGGCACGGTGGCACAGTCGGTAGCGCTGTCGCATCACAGCTGATTACGTAACAGCGTTACATGTAATGTGTTACTTCCCAACCCTGTTCACACGGCAAATATGAATTTGAATACTAATAATATTAGTCTACATATCCTGCCACACTAATAGCCAGCGCAACACGCCGTCCTTTGTCCGCCTTCTCCTACCAAACCACACCGTTTGCACACATCTCACCATGCACTACACCAACAGCATGCCTGTCAGTGGCGTGCACAGATAGACACTAGGGGGTGCTAGAGCACCCCCTACCCTTTTGGCAATGTGCCCTTTTGAAAAAAATAAAATAAAAAAAATCTATTTTTTTTTCTTTTTCAAAAATAGCAGACCTACAAGCTCGTAGCGCGCCACTCGGTGGCGCGCTATGAGCTTGTAGATCTGCTATTTTTCAATAGCTAAAGCATAACATAATGCTAACACCAAAAGGGGTTCCCGCCCAAAATGGGTTAAGGCAACCGGCCGGTTCCACGGGCTGCACAAGGTGCCCTTTTTTTACTTGAGCACCTGCCCCTCTAAATGTCTGTGCACGCCACTGATGCCTGTCCAGACATCAACCACTACTTTGCATCCACGCAACTGTCATATTTACTGTACAAACATTGCTTTTGTCAGACACACTGCTATTGCGCAACATTTCGCTGTGATGCAAATTACATCACAACTTCATCATTCCCCGGCACCTCCCCTTCTCACTGCACACACACATACACACATGTACGTGCGCACACACATACACAGGGCACAGCAGCACGGTACAGCACAGTATGCTACAGTACAGTACAGTACAGTACAGTGGAGTACAGTACAGGACAGTGGTACAGTACAATGGAATACAGTACAGTACAGTAGAGTAGAGTAGAGTAGAGTAGAGTATAGTAGAGTAGAGTATAGTAGAGTACTGTACTGTACTGTACTGTACTGTACTGTACTGTACTGTACTGTACTGTACTGTACAGTACAGTGGAGTACAGTGGAGTAGAGGACAGTGCAAAGGACTACAGTATACTATTCCCGCTAGGTTGCCACATTTACGACATCCAAGCAACTTGGTATATAGAAACATTGCCACTTGCCATGCTTGCTTTTAGATGGTGATGGATATTTTATAGACAGCTAGGTGCATCGACTGTACACAAGAGGAGCTCTGTAAATTGAGACGAGCAATACTGTGGTGACACAAAGACACAAACTGCTTAGGTATTTACAATTAGGCTGTAAAGACGAAGCCTTTGTTAGAATGCCGCCAGGCACCCCAGGGGTCTGGGTGCTGTTTCTAATCTGAGTAACATCTCAAACTGCTAACCAACAGCTGTGGGTGTGTGTGTGTTGCAGAGGGCTCCATCCTGATTGGCTAAGATTGGCTTCCAAAGTTCGCAGGAGTGCTCCGTTTCAAACAAAATGCTGCAAATCATGAACACATGGTGTGATTTCCGTGCAATTTTGCACGCACATTCCCACTAGGTCGAGGAAGAAATGCCACTTGAATATTTTCAACTCAGCCTCATGGTGGCGCTATAACTGGCCGATTTGTGTTTTACCTATAACTGCACCGATCTGTGTCAAACCATGTATGCACACTCCCTAGAGGCCAAGGAAAAACCTTTGCCTGGAATTTATTACATCTGCTCTTTATAGCTCCACCAGGAGGCCGACATATGTAAAACACATTTTCTAATATTACCAAATTTCATGCAAGTCGGTACACATGCTCTCCATAGTCATGAGATCATGTGATTTGTTGGATTTCTCATAATTATCCATCCTGATTGCCTACGATTGGCTTCTAAAGTTTTCAGGAGTAGCCCGTTTTGTACAAATTGCCACAACTCCGCAACGCAGCGTCCGATTGCGGTGAAACTGTGCATGCCTATTCCCACTACTAGGCTGAGGAAGAAATGCCACTTGACAGTTTTCAAATCAGCCTCATGGTGGCGCTACAACAGGCCACGTCGCGTCACACACACACACACACACACACACACACACACACACACACACACACACACACACACACAGTACACACACACACACACACACACACACACACACACATGTTTATATTACTCCTAAACATTTTGCCAAACATCACACACAATCCTATCCTCCTGGTGGAGACCTGTGCCCAGAAGGGCACTTTTTCTAGTTTGAACTATTTCAATACAGGTGTTAAATAATGTTCTGTACATTTTATATGGTACATTCATTCTTATTGGTATTGTTTCATCTGTTGCTAGTTCTCATAGGAAACCTTGCATGACAGTCCTTGCTCACTGATTGGCCAGTAAGTAAGGACACTTCTAAGTCCCACCCTCATGAGAGGGAGGGAGTTTTCAACTTTCATCAGTATATAGACAACATGCTTTCGTTCCTATGGTGCTCACACGTGTGTCTGCTGATTCGACCAAGTAGATCCTTGTGTGACTCCATCGTGGGCCATTTGTTCCCACGACTGCCTTGTAACTGAGTGTATTTTGGTCATTAAAACTTGATACAAAACTATAGACTGGAGAACTGTTTTCGCCGAGACTTCTGTTTCCCGTCTGCTCCACACAGCCGTTCGCACAGTACAGACGCTGTTTTCAGATACATCAATGGAAATAAAAACAAGCAAAACAAACAATAGGGCCACTCAGCCAGGTTGCCAAGTTTGCCCTTTCCAACCAACTGGATATATGAAAACATCATGGGTTGCCATGTTTGCTTTTCCAAGCAAACATGGCAATCGACTATCGCCCTCCCGCTATTGTCTTCTTCCCATTTGAGACGCGTGGCGCTAGGATGAGCGGGCCGAAGGCCCACGAAATTCTAGTATCTACAATTGCCAAGCTTGTAAATTGGCTATTATAGACTTTTTACAAGCTTGGCAATTTTCGCCAAATGTTCGCCACATAATACAGAAGCTATAGTGTTGAAGTGGTTACCATAGTGTCAGTGACATAAGTTATATTATGAACAGATAGCAATTGTGAATATGACACCTTCCATCCATACATGGATTTATGAATGAAAATTTCAAAAAATAAAAATAAAATAGACATTTCCAGTTTTTATCGAACAAATCTCCTTGAGACACAGTCAGTTGATGGTTGTTCGCTTGTTTCCAAGTTGACATTGACCCCCGAGGTCGGAGGTCAAAGGTCACAGTAACAGCACCAGTATCCTCGGTTTCAACAATTTTCCACCAGCGCACAGCCCTTCTCTGCACCGCCATCTGTACCACACACATGCACGCACGCACACACGCAAGCACGCAAACCCCCCCCCCCTTTGACCTGTAGACTTGGGAAGTAAAACCCCTTCCTTCTTCCCAGTCTACGTCTTGAATATCACATGGTAGGCCTAGGTTGAGAAATTTGAGCTCCTGTTTGGCGTGACAAAAGTTATATTGTATTTAAGTGAATCATCATCATCATCATCATCATCATCATCATCATCAATGTGTGTCTGTCAGAAACACCGCCATATCTCCTCACCGTCTGCACCAATCGCTCCCACTTTTCACACAGGCATTGACCATAATAATATGGAGGTCTTAACGAAGCCCTTTTTCCAATTTAACAAATTATACATTAATAATTAATGTATTAGTGAATTAAAAATGTGAAAACGCACCCAGGGCGCAGTACCCCCCGTGGCCACAAGGGGGGGGGGGGGGCAATATCGCACAACGGGTAAGGGCTAGTGTAACCTAATTCATGGCACAAGGATGTGAACATCACTGCACACACCTAATGTGTCTTTTCTTTTTGGTGTTTAGCTGTGATTCTGAAACGATATGAAGCTGTGCTGGTTCTGACAGTGTCATTAATTTCCTCATTTATCGCCAGGTACATGTTCCTTTATTGTTGTGTTTAAAATAAGAAAGTGTCCCAGTCTAAGTCTTGAATATCACATGCTGTGATTCTGAAACGATATGCTGTGCTGGTTCTGAAAGTGTCATTCATTTCCTCATTTATCGCCAGCCTGATTGTGAATAAATGGCTGCTGCCGATGCTGTCTGAAGACTTGGGCGAATTCATTTAACGTACAACGCAGGCGAACCGCTACACACGCACGCACGCCCGCCCGCCCGCCCACACAACACACACACACACACACACACACACACACACACACACACACACACACACACACACACACACACACACACACACACACACACACACACACACAACACACACACACACACACACACACAGATGTATTTGGTTCCATTTGTACACTCTGAGTCTGAGTTACAGACCAGTTATGGTCATTCATCTCTTTCTGTGTTTTGGTTATATTATTGTACACTTAATTTGTATGTCCCTGGCCAAAATGTAATTTTGACAACAATGTCCACCACAAGCCTACATGGCGATGACCCAATCCAATCCAATCTTTATTTATAAAGCACATTTAACACAACAGAGATGAAACAGAAAAAGGAGGCACTCAAAAGGGTAATAAAACAAAAGGCCAGCTAGTACAGTGACTTGTTGGTCACAATATCTTCTATCTTCTTGCTGCTCTTGCACAAACCAAACGACATACCAGCATGATAGGAAGAGGAATATGTGTGGATGCGTGACGTCAACTCACGCATGTCCTTTCAATGAGACCTGCGTTTCAGGCGACAACGCAAGCGTATTTACGTGCAGGGCGCGGTCCCGTGAAATTGACGCCCGCATGCTCGTTTCGTGCACGCGCCCGCGACTCACCAGACCTGGATTCTGTTTAGCTTTTTTTTTTACACTTGCGTTGTTGCGCACCTCTTGAGCAGACCTGTAGCAGACCTGTCGTTGATCCAGGCGTGTGCGTTCATCGCTGCCCATTTGAAAGGACCTTATGAGTGTGACGCCCTGAGGGCGAGAAGCCCCATTCCTTTCATTACAATTTAGAGCCCTTGCAGCCTCTCAAGCACATACCAGGGCTTAAATGTTGCATTCACATGGGCAGATGCAAAGCTACAACAGTCTGTTCATTGTCAATGGAAGCCAGCAACATGAAGATGCAAAGATGCATCAGACGTTTGTAGCTGCTGCAAAAGCTAGAACAGTTACAATTACAAATACATATGCTTCAGGACCTCCTTATATTCACATCTAGACTCAACTTGTCTATGCTTCTAACCTGACGGTAACCAATAATGACACTGAAGTATTTGTACTGTGACCTTATGTCCATTGTGTAACAGCTGATTATGTGGTGGTTGGTGGGGTAGGTGGAAGAGGGTGAGCAAGCTATTTGTGTACACTGTATATGTACATACATATACAGTGTACACAAATAGCTTGCTCACCTCCGTTTGTTTGTTTGTTTGTTTGAGTAGTTCCGGTTGTTGAGATGGATAGACGTGTTTCGTTCCGCTCGTGCGCCAAGTCACAGAATGTTGACAAAAAAGCGTATTTTCGCGCTCATTTTCTCTTTCTACTCTTGTGGATTATGGACTTCTACTCTAATTCACCCTGGTTCTACCATCACGTGGATATGAGGATTACGAGAACAACACCAGCGTAACCAACGAACAACACAGCGTGTTTTATCTCCTCTGCAACAACAATGGAACTACCGGTAAACACTTTGGTCACGGCGCGGCTGGAATTCACGCGCTGTTAACCTGCAATCCGGCCAGAAGAAACAAACCCCTGCTTGGCAAGATCGACAGACGACTGTTTTGTTGTATAATCTTGTTAATGGCAGGAGACATCCAACCTAATCCTGGTCCTGTATTCACTAGACTTCAGGCGAAGAAACTATTTTGCAGCCAGGAGGACACGGACACAAGGACGACACAAGGGACGGTCACAGCCACACAGCCAACCCAAGGTACGACCACACAGTCAACCTGGGGACCCTACGCAGCTGCAGCTCACACGGACACAAGGACAACACAAGGGACGGTCACGGCCACACAGCCAACCCAAGGTACAGCCACACAGTCAACCTGGGGACCCAACGCAGCTGCAGTTCACGCTACTTTCATGGATTTTTCCATCACTTGGCACCATGGAACACAGCGCCATCATCGACGTTCGCGCTTCCCCTCCCCCCTCCTCCAAGGCAAACAAACAAAGGAACCGAGCTGAACGTGAATCTTCCCCCCCCACACCCCCACCGAGGACGCCCGGTTTTTTTAAACTAGTTATGGTAACAACTGATGAGGTACTTAAGAAACTGAGTGCCATCCAACCCCACAAGGCCACTGGCCATGACAATATTCCCTCCACATTTCTCAGAGACTCAGCCATCTCTATAGCTCCAATCATCACCCACATAGTAAACCTCTCCATCAAACAGGGACAGGTCCCCCAAGATTTCAAACTGGCCAAAGTAACCCCCCTGCACAAGAAAGGGAGTAAATTAGACCCCGGCAACTACCGCCCTATTTCTATTCTAAGCTCCATCTCGAAAGTGATGGAAAAAATAGTCTATGAACAGGTTGAAAAGTATCTTGCCACTAATAAATTAATGTACGAGTTCCAATCTGGCTTCAGAACATCCCACTCCACTGACACATGCCAAGAGGTGGATGCTGGCAAATACTGCGGCATGGTCATGCTGGACCTCCAAAAGGCTTTTGACACCGTGAACCACTCCATACTGGTTAACAAGCTAAAAGCAATTGGTTTCGATAGCACATCAGTGAGCTGGATGCAATCCTACCTGGAGGGGAGAGAACAGATGGTGGAAGTGAACGGTAATAAAATGGCCACCAACGTAATCAAAAAAGTCAACCAAAGAACAAGATTCCTTTACAGGATCTCCTCACTGGTCAACAAAAAACACCTTGAAGACCTTAACAGGAGCCCTCGTACAAGGTTTCTTTGACTATGCATGCAACTCCTGGTACCACAGCACCTCAAAGGCCCTTAAAACTAGGCTCCAGACTTCCCAAAACAAACTGGTCAGGCTCCTACTTGGCCTCACCCCCCGAACCCACCTCACCCCTGCCCCCTTTGACAGACTGGGATGGCTTAGGGTCAACGACAGAGTACAGCATCTTGCAATGGGTCTGGTCCACAAGATTCGATACTCCACCAAGATATCCATGTACCTGTCTAGATACTTCCTTAATGTTAACGAAGTCCACACCCACAACACCAGAGGGAGTGCAACGAACCATGTACAACCCAGATTCGGCACAAACAAGGGACTAAATTATTTTCGCTCCTATGCCACCAAAATGTGGAACGCCCTACCAACAGTCATTAAGACATGCAAATCCCTTGACTCCTTCAAAACCGCTCTCAAAGGGCACCTACGGACGGCTGCAATTCAAAACTGGCCCCCGTAAAAATCTGAATCCCCCCCCCCCCTTTCCCCCCTCACTGTATATGTTTCTTTTCCCTTTTTACCTCTATGATTAATTCCTGTCCTGTTCTTTGACTATATTTGTCTATTTGTACGTCTCTAAATGTTTTGATGAATTGAACATGGTGGACCCTCTTGTAAACAAGTGTAATGCTTAATTGGGTCGTCCACTCACAGTTAACAGTCTTTGTATTGAGTTGTAATTCTGCAAACTGTTAATAAATATTTCAATCAATCAATCAATCAGCATTGCATCTTAATTTGTATCTGCATCTGGCATCTGCCCATGTGCAGGATTAGGCCTTGACATGGCTCCAATCAGAGCCATAGAGTAAGACTGAGTTACGACAACTCCGTTCACTTCATGGGGCCAGTCCAATGGCGGCTCTTCTACATGGACCTCTATTGGCGAATAGGGACACCGGAAGTTTACGGAATGCATTGGAGTCTATGGGCTCGCACGAGTAGGCTTCATGAACCACCTGACCGGGCTGTTTTCTGCCACCTCAATGTCGCAACATTGTATCCAGCTTTGGCTCCAATGCGCTGTAGCCAGGGTTGCCAGGTTTTGCGATAGAAGCAAGCAACCAGGTCTATGAAAACAAGCCCAAAAGAAGTGAGGTCTGTTGCACCTATAGGCTATTTGAAAATAGCAGATCTACAAACTCACAACGCGTTGTTAGCTTGTAGGTCTGCTATTTTCAACAACAACAAAAATCTTGAGGACATTTTGAAATATGAGGGGTCCCTGCCAGGGACGTGTGATTTGGAATCCCACAAAGCTCCAGCGTCCTACTAAAACATGTTTGCAAACAAAGAATGTTTGCTTTCGCCATCTTTGTTGAAAGGTTAGGTTTGGTTTAGGCATAGTTTTACTGAGGTTAGGTTTAGGGTTAGGTTTAGGCATAGTTTTACTGAGGTTATAGGGTTAGGGACGCGTTTGTGTTAGGTTTAGGCATAGTTGCAAAAACGAGAACTGTCAATCACAGCGACTGTCTACTGGCCAATCAGAAACAGGGTTTCCTGGAGCTGAGGTGGGATTCCAAATCAAGCGCCAGGGACTCCCTGGCATAACAACATGTTCTCGTGGGTCCGCAGACACACATATTCACGTGGGGGTCCTTGACATGAAAATTAAACACTGGTGTAACGAAGACTCTCATGTCTATTCATATCAGGAGGAGGGAGAGTTGGTCATTGGACATTTAGGGCTCCATTTTCATCACCGCTAAACCCCTTATCCCTAAATTTCTTTGCCCTTTTTTACTATTTTGCAAAACATTTTTGAATAGTTAAAATGGCCAGTCTAGCTCACAACGTGTCAATGTAGATTGGCTAGTTGAACTATTCAAAAATGATTTTCAAAATAGTAAAAAAAAGGCAAAGAAGTTTAGGGATAAGGGGTTTAGCGGTAACGAAAATGGAGCCCTTAAAGCCTATTCATAGTCTGGATTTTCGGTGGTGAGCTGACCACCGGAGCTGAAATAACGTTGAGCGGTGGTGAGTAAAAACAGAGAGAAGGGCTGGAGCGGTGGCGGTGGTTTGCTCTTCACCGCGGCTCGTGACGTCATGTTGTAGTTCGGTGGTCACCTAACCACCGTAAATCCAGACTATGTACGAGCCTTTAGTCTTCATATATGGGGATATTCGACTAGGACGTTGGGTTATGACATATGACATGTCTAGTATGACAATCCCTATTTGGTCCGGGACTCCGGGTTGACCTTAGGCCAGGGCTGGACTGGCCACCGGGCATACCGGGCATTTTCCCGGTGGGCCGCGACCGTAGGGGGCCGCCATGATAAAAAAAAAAAAAGGCCACCAGGAAAGGTCCGGGCGTGCTGCCATTCTGGGGTAGCGCCCCCCCTGACCCCCCCCCGGCGGTGCAGTGCAGGGGGGGGGCCACATAATATTATGTTGCCTATCTGCGCGCTGGTTGTGGTGGGCCGGTCTGGGCCAAATTCACGCGAAAATGCCCGGGCCGAATTTTTGTCCCAGTCCAGCCCTGCCTTAGGCTAATATCAGATCGATATGGTAGAACCCATATATGGATCTTATTGCCTCAGTCATCCTGACAAAGCCTAATCGGATAATATATAATAGAGGTCTGCTCAAGGCAGAAGGCGAAGCATCCTGGTTTAAGTTCTAATCGGACACCACTGCGGCGGGTCCTAACCCAGACAACCAGCATCAGAGCTATGAGCTATTTTATAACTGGTTTAAACAACATTAAGCCCAACAAACGCAACCCAGTGCCCACAACTACTCGCTTATAATAAGCGGACATGGCAACACTGACGTGTCAGCTGGCGAAGGGTCGCGTTTCGATGACGTCAACGTAGCATGCGACGAGTTGAACGTGTGTTCCCCACGCTGTTTATGTTCCTCCGAGTTGTTTTGGTGTAAAACATGGATATAAAAACGCAGCTGATACTTTGAATACAAAAAAACAACGATACTTTGAACAAAAGTAAAAATGGCGTCGCGAGAGTCCGGCGGCGGCGGCGACGCCGTCAGAACGTTCGAGAAATGGAAGAAAAAGTACAACAGGAAGAAAACACGAGTCGACAAACAGAGGAAAGAGAAACACAAGCCCGAGTGGCAACTGGAGCGAGAAAACATCCAACAGCTGGTCAGCAAGTACGTTTACGATGTACACATTACTCTGTTACAGTGTACACATACTCTGTTACAATGTAAACATGTCCGTCTGGTACCATGCACTAATGGCAGTGGTTCCCAAAGTGGGGTCCGGGGACCCCCATGGGTCCTTGAGGGAGTTCCAGGGGGTCCCCAGCTTGATATTTTGGAACCAAATGGACCCTTATGGGTCTGTAACTCAGAGGGTGTACAGATGGAACCAGATCGACCCTTATGGGTCTGTAACTAGAGTGCATTTGACACTCTCTGGCTTAAATCAACATTGATTCTTCAATATAAATTTGGGGTCCCAGAAATATAAATGCCATTAAATAGGGGTCCGTAGACTAATGCATGTCAAACTGGGGGTCCTTGAAAGCACTTGCCAGAGCCGTAAAACTCTTCTCTTATGGGGGTCCCTGGCATATCTTTTCAAATGGGTGTCCGCGGGCTAATTAGTGTCAATTTGGGGGTCCTTGACATGAAAAAGTTTGTGAACCACTGTGCTACGGTTTCATTGAAATACTTTTTCATTGAAAGATGTTAAGAACAAGCTCATAACATAACATTCATTCCATACATAACATTCCAAGCTTTCTGTATGTCGTTTCGTTTAATACAGTCAGATCAGACTATTCTGTTTGGATGCATGGACTGTCAAGGGTTGGAATTGCAAGTCAACGCTTGATGACAGATAACAAAAAATGGCATCTAAGAGTTGCTTGCGGCCAGCGAGAGCGGGCCCCTAAACATTGGGAGCTTATATTGGCTATTCTTTCCAAAACGCTAACTAACTAATACTAACTAGCTCAATCATCTGAAATAATGTCAAATATCTGTCTTAAACAATATATATGTCTTAAACAGGTACACTTGTACATTATTATGAGACCAAAATTATACTTTTGTAGCAATTAGTAGGAATATTAATACTCAAAGCATTCAAATCATGCATACTTTACGTTACTTAAAACCATTTTCTAAATCCTTTCTTTATTGTTTTACATTTCGGAAGAAAATGGCTAATTCAACACTCTTTCTACCACTGCAGGTACGAGCAGATCAACGTGCAAGACGCAGTGAAGTTCTCCGATTTCCCCATTTCCAAGAAGACTTTGCGAGGTTTGATGCAGATGCAACACCGACAGCCCACCGAGATCCAGCGACAGACCATCGGCTTCGCCCTGCGAGGAAAAGACGTCCTGGGAGCCGCCAAGACCGGCTCTGGTAAGCCTAGGGCTGAAACTATCCAGGGTTGTCTTAGTGATTATTGATTTTATCGACTACTTTTTCGGTTAACCCATTTTAGACCTAAGGCCGATTAACCCGTTTTGACCTGAGATCAGATTCTAAAAATGTCTTCTACATCCTGACAGTTTTCTGAAAAAGCTATGTTTCTATGTCAGTCGTCAGTCCTTTTTCAAAAATAGCAGACCTCTTTCAGACCTTTTTCTAAAAAACCTATGTTTCTGTGTGAGTGGTTCTCAACATCTTTCATGTCAAGGACCCCCAGAATTATCTGTATTTGGCCCAGACGCCCACGTGGAAATATGTTGTTTCCCAGAAGCAAGACCTCCCAGAAGCAACGATAAGAGTTAAAAACGTTCACTGTGAAAGAATATATATTCAATGATTTGCACATGTTTTCACTATTCTTCAAAAATAGCAGATCTACAAGCTCGTAGCGCGGCACTTGGTGCCACACTATGAGCTTGTAGATCTGCTATTTTTCAATAGCTAAGGTATAACATAATCCTTAACACACTAACAGGTGTTCCCATCCTAAATAGGTTAATTGAAGAACGAGAAGCACCTTTTTTGACAGTTGATGTTTTGATTCATACATGGGCAACTGGTGGCCACCCACGCCTTCACTTAATGCGGCCCGCAGGTTAACACTCTGGCCGGCAAAAACGGAGATCTCCGTCCTATTAAATTATTACGCCCAACGCCCAGGACGGAGAATAATCAAAAGACGTAACATTACTCGTTTCATAACAGAGCGCACCAGTCTACAGCCTGGTTCCAACTAAATGCATTTGACATTAAGTAAAATGCACTCGGTGCCACGCTATGAGCTTGTAGATATGCTTAACCTAAAAAAACAACACATACTTTTTTTTTAAGACCTGGCACGGCTCAGCCTGAATTTACAAAAATAGCAAAAAAATAATAATCAATCAGGATTTCAATTCAAATAATAGCAAAAAAAGCAGATCTACGGGCTCATAGTGTGTCGCAGTGCGACACGCTTTGAGCTCGTAGATCTGCTATTTTTGATACGACAGCATATGCAACGTGGCTCTCTGGAGTGAGTGTGGAACTGTAGTGGCCCTCTCCATATTCAAAGTTGCCCACCCCTGTTTTGATTCACGAGTGACTGTTGAACCCCTATAGGTAAGACGCTGGCCTTCCTCATCCCTGTGTTGGAGTGTCTTTATCGGCAGCAGTGGAGCTCTGTGGACGGCCTGGGAGCTCTCATCGTCTCCCCCACCCGAGAGCTGGCCTACCAGACCTTTGAGGTGCTCCGCAAGGTGGGGAGGAACCACGAGTTCTCCGCAGGGCTCGTCATCGGCGGCAAGGACCTGGAGACCGAGTCCCAAAACATCCACCGCACCAACATCATCATCTGTACTCCAGGTGGGTCTGCAAATAGCCATTATTTATCACACTCGACTCGTGTGAAGTAAGACTATATTTGTTCCATGATGGAACTGAACAATAGCACCTATCAGACCCACTCTAGTGATTTCTTAAGGCTCAAGGTTCCTCAGACCCAGACAGAGTTGGGCAAGACAGCTTTTTCTGTCAATGGCCCAACTTCATGGAATGAACTCCAAAACTCTTTAAAACTGAGCTCCCTGCCATCCTTCGGTCAGTTCAAAGGAATGCTCCAGAATATTTTTCGCCGTGATTGCTCCTGCTTCAATTGATTTATTTTACTGATGGTTGCTCTGTATAAAGTTCCTTTGTAATTTACCCTGATTTATAATGTTGTGTTTGATGTATTGTTTTGTGACTATTTTGTGTATTGTAACCTCGGCTACGTTGAAAACGAGGGCTTGCCCTCAACTGTATTTCCGAGTATGAATAAAGGTGAGAAAGAAAGAAAGAAAGAAAGAAAGGTGCGCAAGGGCAGTGTCAGCCAGATGGCGTCTTAGCTTGTCATTTACTGCACTAAACAAACATTAAAGTCCATAGGACTTGGCTGGCAATCGTTTCTTGTTAACACAAAGTATGCCAAGAACGCGGGACCCCGTTCTTCTCTCCACAACCCGCCTTTGCCAGGAAGAGTGAACTCGCCTTTCTTTCTTTCTTTTTTTTTTTTTTTTGCACTTCCTGGTTGCCCAGGATCTCCTCTTCTACTTTGGTATTTTGTGCATTTGACTGGCACTGGAGGGAACAGGAGGGAATGTGTTAACCCATTTAGGCCTGACGTCAAAATAAGAAAAACGTTCGCTCTGAAAGAATATATATTCAAAGATTTGTGCCGCATTTTTACGATAAAAAAAAATAGCAGACCTACAGCTATGAGCTTGTAGATCTGCTATTTTTCAATAGCTAAAGTATAACATAATGCTTAGTTAAAACACCAAAAGGGGTTCCCGTCCAGAATGGGTTAAATAGGCTCTAAAACAGACAAAAAGTCTAGTCTTTAGTTTAGACACAAATTGTCCTAAGACACAATTCCATTGTGGTCCCTCTCACAAGTTGCAACAATTAGTAATACGGTAAAAAAACAATAACTTTACCGCACAATACAAATGACAGTGACATCAATTTAAATTAAGAACGATAATGTATCTACCCCTAAAACAAACCACTTTTTGCCTGGTGCTTAGTAAGTTGTCAATTTGACTGGTATCCAAGCGGTTCCACTGCTGAGTAGCACCTAAAAGTAAGGTTGAAAATTAGTGCTCTTTTTTCCCACTTAACCTCTTAAACCCCAGGGGGGTCCAGGAGGGAAAATCAAAAATATCGGAGTTGGAACCTAAGACCTTGACCAGCCCCATTTACCCGCTGAGAGCTGTTCATGAGGTGGGAAGCCTCTGCCCCCGCCGGCGGGGGATTGGGGCTCAAGAGGGGGAAAAAGCCGATGGACAAGCTCACTGTCGCACGTCGCAAGAGCTTGTCGATTTAATTGAATAATTTAATTTTGGCCCAAAACAGAAAAGCCACTACTATAGAGAGTCACAGTCCCGCCCCCTTTCATGACGACGACTGGCCCAGGAAATAATTCCCCATTCATTTTTCTCATAGTAATTTCAAAAAAGTATTTATTTAAAGACCTTAAAAGCCGGGGACAAAGCCAACTCGGATCGTGACAAATCATGACAAGAAACACAATATTTTGGGCCGAACAAATAATTACAAAGAAAAAAAAGTGTTTTTTTTTTCTTTTTTCGAATTATTTGTTCGGCCCAAAATATTGTTGTGTGTTGTCATGATTTGTCACGATCCGAGTTGGCTTTGTTTGAGGCTTACAGATCTTTAAATACATACTTTTTTGAAATGTTACTCTGGCATTCTGCTCACCAACGTATGGGGTTATAAGTGGTTGACCTGTTTGACCCGTTAACCCCAGGCAGACTGTTGCAGCACATGGACCAGACCGCCACCTTCCACGCCACCGATCTACAAATGCTGGTTTTGGACGAAGCGGACCGCATCCTCGACATGGGTTTCACCGACACGCTCAACGCCATCGTGGAGAACCTGCCCAAGACACGCCAGACGCTGCTCTTCTCGGCCACGCAGACCAAATCAGTGAAAGGTATATTTTTTTGAGTGGTGCAACCACTCCTATAGACAGCTATGTGTGTGTGTGTCCCTGTGTCCGAGCATGGAAGTAGGATATTGTCACCACCAAGTGTCACTGTTGTGCAGCCTAACACACAGACAGAGGCCAGGGAGCAGAGATTGTACTGTACAGTACAGTACAGTACAGCAACAAGTACAGTACAGCACCACTCACTTCAGACGGGTCTGATTTTTGTTAACCCATTTAGACCTGAGGCCGATTCTAAAAACCTTTTTCATGTCAAGGACCCCCAGAAGGAAATGTATTTGGCCGCGGACCCCCATGTGAAAATATGTTGTTCCAGGGACCCCCCCCTCAAAACGTTCACTGTGAAAGAATATATATTCACAAATTTGCGCCACATTTTCACATTTTACAAGCTACAAGCTTGCAGCGTGGCACTTGGTGCCACGCTATGAGCTTGTAGATCGGCTTAACCTAAAAAAAAAAAACACTTACTTTGTTTTGTTTTTTTGAAGACCTGGCACGGCTCAGCCTGAAGGACCCTGAGTATGTGTGGGTTCACGAGAGAGCCAAGTTCAGCACCCCCGCCACCCTGGAGCAGAGCTATGTGGTCTGTGAGCTCCACCACAAGGTCAACATGCTTTACTCCTTCATCAGGTAATAATAATAATAATCAGTGGTGTACTGTACATAAATACAATTTTTAGGTATTTGTACTTTACCTTGAGTATTTCCAACTTCCAATACTTTTATTTCTACTCCAATACATCTCAGATCCAAATGTACTTTTTTCTTTCTTTTTATTAACAGTTTGACGGCCGCTAATTGTTTAATCCAGTGTTCCACTGCGCGTAAAACGCTATACCCGACATTTGTTTAATGCGTTTAATTAAAAATAAACAGCGGATTTATCCGGGACCTGATGACGAGGCCGTCGCGTTATGATGACGAAACCGGAAATCAAGTCATCATCTGGGCTGCTAGGGCTTCTGGGAAATTGAGCTCAATGTAAGAGGACGGGGGGTTTGTTTGGACTACAATGCCTCATAGAGGCGGATCCTGTAGCCTATTGTAATGGCCGCTGTTGCGGATGCCGACGGACCATTATTCGCCGGATTTTCGTCGTTGAAAGCTGCAAATACTTCAGCATATGCTCTAAAGGTAATAAAACAATCTCGGCAGCGTAGAATATTTGATTAAATAGCGGGTAACGCGTTTTATGGAGTCAAACTGTTAAAGCTGCTATAAGCAATAATATGTCAAAATTTCAATGACTTTGTTTTTTATTTATTTATTGGTATTCAGACAGCCAGCAATGAGTAAAGCGCTCCCAAACAAAACATTAGTCTCTGTGACACATCTAGGGGCCACAATCTGCATTCAATTATGTTCCTAGAAGCTTTGTCATTGGTCGAAAAAACCAGGCAAATCGAGTAGACAGTCAAATCGACCAATCACAAAGCCTCTAGCAAAATCTTTAAATGCAGATTGTGGCCCCTAGATGTGTCACAGAGACTAAATTGTTTTGGGAGCGTTCTACCCATTGCTGGCTGTCTGAATACCAAAACAAATAAAAATAAAAAGGTCATTAAAATGTTGACACATTTCTTATAGCAGCTTTTACTTGACACATTCACAGCATAACCCGCTAAACCCGCGTTTTATTCCATTGTCATTTGCCAATGTTTGACCAGTTTATATAGTATAGTTTGTTAGTTTTCCTGTAGTGATGGTCAATATGAATTTTATTTATTTGAATGTAGGGATCCCCCTGGGGGGTTCCGACCCACAGGATCCCGACCACTGCTCTAAAACTAAACATGCTCCACTCCTCCATCAGGAGCCACCTACAGAAGAAGATCATCGTGTTCTTCAGCAGCTGTAAGCAGATCCAGTATCTGTTCCGGGCGTTCTGCCGCCTGCGCCCGGGCATGCCCATCCTGGCCCTGCACGGCAAGCAGCAACAGATGAAGAGAGTGGAGGTTAGATTCATTGATGTTTGGATTGATAACAAATCAGTGTTCATTTCCTCGACGAAAACTATGACGGAAAATGTTCATCGTCTACCTTTTTTCACTGACAAACTATATTAAATCCAAGCTATCATGACTAAACTCGGACTATATACCGTATATTGACAATTTCGTCCACAATATGTTGTTATGTTAATGTTAGGGAGTGACTAGGGGATGTGTCAAATCAAGTGTCAAATCAGGCATTACGATGCCACCAAGGACTGCCAAAATACATTTTTGGTGACAAAATCATCTATAGATTTACTGGTAGTTGAAAGTCTTATGATTTAGTCAACTAAAACTAAACTAAAACTGAACACTTGTGGCAGCGGTGGCCGAACGGATAGCGGCGCGGTCTTGATACCGGAAGGTTCCTAGTTCGAATCAGCCGTCCGACACGTTAAAATTACCACCGCTGAAGTGCCCTTGAACAAGGCATTGAACCACTACGATGAAATGTGTTCTATGAGCAGGGCCTGGCTGGAAACAAGTTCTTGAGCTTAGCCCAGATACCCTGGGTAAATATAGATTTCATTTCATTTCATTTCATTTCATTTAATTTCAAACATTCATTCAGATGATGACTAAAACTAGATGAGACTCAAGTGAGACTCAAAAGACTATTACTAAATGAAAACTAAATCTTAATCTTGCTGTCAAACATTAACACTGGTAGAAATGCACAAACATGACCATAATATTGTCGCTGTCGTATATAGCCAGACAACTATTCCACAATCTACAGTCCAAATGCAATATAGAAGCTGAAACTACACCTCCCGAAATCCGAGCAAGGAAGCTGCCATTTCGTTTCTCACCAGATCTAGGTGCTGGAACCACTGTGTCTTTATCTCAAGATCTCACATCTTGGCCGTGAGGTTCAATGCCAAAAGATAAACACTGTACACAGCACTGTACACCCTCCCACACCGCACTTTGAGAAGCATTGCTGTGGTGCAGTGTGGATTTCGTCGACTAAAACTAAGACGAAAAATGTCCGTCGACTACCTTTTTTTCACTGACGGAAACTAAATGGAAACTAAATGAAAGCTAAGCTATGGTGACTAAAACTAAGACTAAACTAACCGCGGAAGGCCGTCAAACACAGGATCTTTTTTCAGAATTAGACGGGATGATTTAGATCGGGAGTTATGATCGTTTTAAGATTTTCGTTTTCGTCAGCTAAACAGGCAGGGAACATTTTCGATGACGTGTCACTTTTTGACACGTCATCGGATCGGGCAACAAGCGCTCCTAGGCTCTAGAGCGATGCGAACGGTTTTGTTATCATTAATCTCCGTCCTATTTATCAATCTCCGGCTTGGGTACTTGACCATGACCTTGAACTTGACGGAGAACTCCGCCCCGGGCCTCCATGGTGTTAAGAAGGGACTAGTGGATAAAGAGATCCAGTATAAGTCACTTTACACTTGGCTGCATGCTGAAAATAGCCAATCTACAAGCTTGTAGATCGGCTATTTTCAGTGTATTTTTCATTTTCAAGTGTAAAATCAGCCATTACGACGGCATCAACGCCCGCCAAAGTACAATTTTGTCGACTAAATCAACTGTAGATTTAGTCGACTAAAATCTTATGACATTTAGTCGACTAAAACTAGACTAACACTGAGACATTCCAGGTGACTAAAACTAAATTAAAACTATTCAAGAGACTTGACTAAAACTAATATCAAAATTTGCTGCCAAAAACAACACCGCTGTGCCAGCTGTTGGATATTAAACTCCTCAAAACCCCTGGCTACAAGCCTAGCTTTAGGTACAATACCCTTGTCAGTTTCTTTTAGACTACAGACCCAACGGGTGGAAACACATTTTCGGCCTGCATCTTCAACTTCTTCAAAAACATCATTATTGATCCAGTTATCAATCTCTACTTGTTTGGCTTCATCAAATGATATGTCTTTTGTTATAAGTACATCAGCATCCCTGACTTCTGAATTGGATTCAATGCTGAGACTATTCACACGTGACAGATCAACTGCCTCCTTTTGACCATGACCCCCATCATTTTCAATAAATTGCAGGTTATACCAATTGTTGTACCCTCCTGTGGCTTTGCCTGCCCTATTTAGGACTTTAGCTCTACATGGAACACTTTCACCTCTTTTCATAAAAGTTACAGTCTGTCCTGTTTTTACATTGACACTTGCAGAAATAACAGGGTTATCATCACAGACATTGTGCTCCATTTCATTTTGTGTCACATCATTTTGAGTCACTAATGTATGTGCTCCCTCTCCTGCATTGGACTCCCTGTCACTTTCCTGTTCGTTGTCAGTGTTTTGTTCAGTAAATGAACTACCCGTGGCTCTGTTCACTACATCTGTATTTTCACCATCTGCTGCTTGGTTCTGTACCATCGTCTCACTGTTTGTGTCAGTAAGAACCTCATCTTGAACACGTGTGTGTACCTTATTAAGCCTTAAATGATGTACTCTAACAAGGATACCACCATGTCTTACAAATACAACAGCTCCATCCTGACCAATAACCACCCCTGGTCCCTTCCACTCTGTACTGTCAGCGCGTTTGTAATAGACTTTGTCTCCTGTCTCATATTTTTCACCTGTGGGTCTGAGCTGCTTACGTAGTGCTCTCCTTATCCTCTCTGAACATTCAGCTTCAGTGAAAGCTTTCCTAGAAGCATGCAACGCTGATATGTGTTGTCCTACCCTTGCACTTACTGTAGTGCCTTCCAGTGCAGGCAGTTTATCAATTAATACAGATGGAAGATTAGGATTTTGACCAAATACCAGTTGATGAGGGCTATAACCATGAACACTGTGCATACAGTTCTTAGCCATAAGAGCCCAGTCTAGGGCAGTGTGCCAGTCACATCCGTTTTCCTGTCTCACCTTCAGAAGGTTGTCAGTGAGAGTCTGATTATGTCTTTCCAACAGCCCGTTGCTCCAGGGACTGTATCCTGCTGTCGTCCTCGTCTCGATGTTGAAGTTTTCCGCCATGTCCCTGAACTCTGCATTATTGAACTCACCACCATTGTCGCTGTACAGAATCCGAGGGGGACCGTGAACACTTATCCATGTGTGGATGAGGGAGTTGACTATTTCAGAGGCTTTCTTTGTTTTCACAATACTTCCTGCGCTGAAGCGTGTGAATTGGTCAATCACATGTAGATACCATACTCCTGGTTCCAACTCGTGCAGGTCCACCGCCACCGTTTCATTATACTCTGACGCTAGAGGCAGACCAACAGCTGGCTTCGGCTTTGCTTTCCTGTATCTCTGACATATGTCACAATCATGTACTATTTGTTGCAAAATAGTGAGGCATTCCTTGTCTTTGTTTCCCGAGCTCTGGATTAGCCTCTGCAGCCTGTCTGCAGATGCGTGGCCAAACTGTTTGTGTAGCTTGAGAAGGACTTTGCGCTTTTCGGCTGAAGACATGTTTTCCGTCACAGTCAGGACTTCATCTTCAGCTGTCGCTGCGAGTATCACGTCATCTTTCATTCGCCGTGTTGTGTCGTCATTGTCTCTTATGTCCACACAGTAGTGTCCTGAGCTAGTGAACTCAAGAGGAATCTGCTGCTTAAACATTACTGCTCTGTCATTCTCCATGTCTAAAACTGTTCCTGCCTTCTTCAGTGAAGATTTACTCAGTAACAGTGGAATGTCAGCGTTGACCACTTCTGTCTCAATGTGACATTTTGTGTGTCCTATTTTGGCCGGTAGTTTCACTCTTCTGGTGGAATATACCAAGTTGCCATCTCCAAAACGAAATGGTCTGGAACTGGAATTTTCTGTCTTCATCATTTTGTCTGCCTGCTCTTGACTAAGCCCATTAACATAACTGTCAAGCCATTTCTCCCCACATACAGTACGAGTGCATGCAGTGTCTATGATGGCGGATCCCACTGATTCAGTTATGAAAATCTCTGCGTCAGACATGTGGTTATTTGTCAACAACGTGATGTTAACTTCATCTACATTTTCGTCTTCAGTTAATCTTACTTGTTCGTTCTTCTTGTGGGGACAGTCCTTGGCCCAATGAAATGTGCTTTGACACACAGCACATCTTGACCGTTTACCGAACTTATCCAATGGGTTGGTGCCCGGCAACAATGTCCTTTCACTCCTTTGTTGAAATGTCGTGTTCCGTCTTCCTTGTCCTTGTCGTTGTTCAGTGAAGAAAGCTGCATCCTGGTTTAGGTGTATCCCGTGTGACGAACCTGGCGCCGTCTTCCCTCCAAAAATCCGCTTGAGTGCTGACTTCATCGATGCCATGGAAAGCGAACTGTCTTTCATTAAACGATCAAACTGGGAATACGCTTCGTACGCGCGGTCCTTTTCTTCTTGCTGAAACACGCCGTCCAGTTTTGCTAATGTCGCCATACCAGCATCATTGTCCAAGTCTTCTGCTGATATCTCCATAGCGATTTCCCTGGCTCGTCCTTCCAGCCCCAAAGCCACTGCTAGCGCCTGCTTCTTCTTGTCGAGTTCGGTAACTCGCGACCATATGTTGATTTCGTTTTTCCAACATTCATACGGCCTGGTTTCGTCAAACTTCGGCGGTACTCTGTAGTTTGCAGCCATCTTCAAACCATCCTCTGCTACCAATGTTAACTAGGTCTTAATAAACACAACGTTTATTCAGTTGTAGATCACTTTATTCACCGTTCACTGACTCGACATGTAAACGCTGTTCCCTCCACAATTCACATCTGATTACCTGCGCCCACTGCGCATGCGTATCTCCCTCAGAGGGTCATTACCGTAAAGGAGTACTGTCGTAAAGTGGAACACAAGTTAACAGTGCACACTGTATCACGTGACACTAACCTTCCGTCATTCTGCTAGGTGTACAACGAATTTTTGAAGAAGAAGAGTGCTGTGCTGTTTGCCACCGACATCGCTGCCAGAGGCCTGGACTTCCCTGCCGTCAACTGGGTGCTGCAGTTTGACTGTCCAGAGGACGCCAACACCTACATCCACAGAGTGGGACGCACCGCCAGGTAAAAACCCAAGACAAAAACAAAACCTTGCTCTTTACGTTTCGGTCGCTAGACCTTCATCCGGACCGACTGTCTTGTCTTAACGACGGAAACGTTTTTCGTCAACTAAACTAGATCTACAAGGTGCGCTGTGACACGTCGTGAGCTTGTAGATCTGCTATTTATGGCACACAGCGGAGTATAAATCAGACATTTCAACCGCCATCACGGCCACCCCAAAATACATTTTAGTCGACTAAAGCTGATGTGTTTTTTAAACTTGTTACATGCACTGTTTTATTGGTTTTACTCTTTTCATTTTTTTTTTCTAATATAGTTGTCCTTTTTCTTGTTCCCCCCCCTGGCCCCAACACATGTAAAGCGTATTTGAGTGTCACGAAAAGCACTATATTATATATCCCAGATATTATTATTATTAAATCAACTGTAGAAATGTTGTCAACATGACATGATATTGACAGGTACAAGGAGGCATGGGTACATCTCTCATGGCATGTTGATATTGACAGGTACAAGGAGGCATGGGTACATCTCTCATGGCATGTTGATATTGACAGGTACAAGGAGGCATGGGTACATCTCTCATGGCATGTTGATATTGACAGGTACAAGGAGGGCATGGGTACATCTCTCATGGCATGTTGATATTGACAGGTACAAGGAGGCATGGGTACATCTCTCATGACATGTTGATATTGACAGGTACAAGGAGGCATGGGTACATCTCTCATGGCATGTTGATATTGACAGGTACAAGGAGGGCATGGGTACATCTCTCATGACATGTTGATATTGACAGGTACAAGGAGGGCATGGGTACATCTCTCATGACATGTTGATATTGACAGGTACAAGGAGGGCATGGGTACATCTCTAATGACATGTTGATATTGACAGGTACAAGGAGGGCATGGGTACATCTCTAATGACATGTTGATATTGACAGGTACAAGGAGGGCATGGGTACATCTCTCATGGCATGTTGATATTGACAGGTACAAGGAGGGCATGGGTACATATCTAATGACATGTTGATATTGACAGGTACAAGGAGGGCGGAGAGGCCTTGCTACTGCTGCTGCCGTCGGAGGAGAACGGGATGGTCGCTCAGCTGCAAGAGAAGAAGGTTCCAATTAATAAGATCCAGGTCAGGATTGCATGGCTAATGTGTTTGCAGTTTCCCCCACTTAAAGGAGGATTCCGCCCCAAACCGATTTATTAATTCTTTAAACTTAAAAACAAAAATCCCTGACAGGATTAATTAATAACATGCCAGGATATCGCGCTGTTGACTCTCGACCGGTTGTTATTGTCTGCCTGGAGCTTGATAACTACTGGCCGGCGCCATTACTACGACCGCCAGGCTCCGTACAAAAAGCGCTGTTTTGACCAGAAATGCCGCCTGGGAGGGGCATTTGGCGACTAAAGCGACTGAAAGTGTGCGTGCGCGTGCACTAATGAAGATGGCGCAGCCCAGGGTCTAAGCTAACAACAGATAGCCATCTGAAGCAAACACATTTATACAACTGAATACACATAGACTACGCATTTTGGCAGTGTCGCTTCCCGACAAATAACGCAGACTACGTTTTTTTAGCAGGGAAAAGGTTAACCCATTCAATGGTCGATTCTACAAATGTCTTCTAAATCCTGACCGTTTTCTGAAAAACCTGTTTCTATATCAGTGGTTCTCAAACTATTTCATGTCAAGGAGCCCCATAATTATATGTATTTGGCCGCTGACCCCCACCTCAAAATGTGTTGTTTCAGGGACCCCCCAGAAGCAAAGATTTGAGTTAGATTTGAAAGAATATATATTCAAAGATTTGCGCCACACACGCACACGGACAGACACACACACACGGACAGACGGACGGACACACACACATGGACAGAGTGCAAAACATACTTTCTCCCCATGCCTTCGGCCTGGTGGAGACAATAAATAGTGAAACCAGATATAATCATTAAGGAAAGTTTATGCATGCACTATGTGTTACTATGTAAACTCTTAATTTCCATTTTCCAGCCATTCAGTTGCAAAAATGTGGCAACCCCCCGGGGCGTCACAACCCACGGGTTGAGAGCCCCTGGTCTAACACAGCGTTTCTCAAAGTGGGTGCTGTGACGCAAGTCCAGGTTAATGCACTGCATTATAGGCTACTCACAGGTTATACTGTATTAGAAAGGTAGTGCATGCCATTCATGCATCTGATTAGGACAGCCTTTTGGTAAAAATTGCATTAAGCATTTGTGGGGATTCGTGTAGTCTCCTCATAGAGCTTTCCAGTTCAAGTGGTAACGTTTCAACATGTGTTACCGATGATACTAACTAACGAAGGCTCTGTTCCATTCTGGTCAAACGGAGCCAAGGTGCTGCTATTGTGCATGTTGGCTCACTGGAAATACTGCTACACCATCTGTTACACGGGTGGGTAAAGGCTCATTCATAGTCTGGATTTTCGGTGGTGAGCTGACCACCGGAGCTGAAATAACGTTGAGCGGTGGTGAGTAAAAACAGAGAGAAAAGGGCGGTGGCGGTGGTTTGCTCTTCACCGCGGCTCGTGACGTCATGTTGTAGTCCGGTGGTCACCTAACCACCGAAAATCCAGACTATGTATGAGCCTTAACTCTGAGAGTGTATGTACAAATGGAACCTTACAGGTCGGAGTTATGGGCGTTCTTGAAATGTAAAAGTTTGAGAACCACTGCACACTAAATGGAACAGAGCCTTAATTAGTATCATCGGTAACAAGTTGGACGAGGGCCCCCAAAGTAGGAAGAGTTATTTCCAAAATGGCGAATGTTGCATAGAGCCTTTTTTCGGTGTTGATATGTTTTTGCCCCGGCCTTGACTTCCAGGTGAACCCAGAGAAGTTCCAAGACGTGCAGCAGAAGTTGTCAGGCTTCCTGGCTCAAGAGCAGGACCAAAAGGACCGGGCTCAGCGGTGCTTCGTGTCCTACCTGCGCGCCGTCTACCTGATGAAGAACAAGCGGGTGTTCGACGTCTTCCAGCTGCAGCTGCAGGAGTACGCTCTGTCCCTGGGCCTCGCCCTGCCTCCCAGGTGCACCAGCTTTAGAATTATGTTTCTGTATCAGCGGTGCTCAATATTTCATGTAAAGGACCCCAAAAATTATATGTAATTGGCCGCCGACCCCCATGTGAAAATATGTAGTTCCAGGGACCCCCCCAGAAGCAAATTTGAGTTAAAAACTGAAATCTTTGAATATATATTCAAAGATTTGAGGCACATTTTCACGATTTTTCAAAAAAGCAGACCTACAAGTTCATAGCGCTCGGTGCCGCGCTATGAGCTTGTAGATCTGCTATTTTTCAATAACTAAAGTATAACATAATGCTTTAAAACACCAAAAGGGGTTCCCGCCCAAAATGGGTTAATTACGTCGTGTAACACTACGACGAAAAAAATAAGTTCCTCGACTACCTTTTTTCACTTGACGAAAACTGGATATAAACTAAGCTATGATGACTAAAACTAAGACTAAATATGCTGCAGTTTCGTCAAATGGTGCAATTATATACAGTAGTGCCTTTATCAAAAGTGCTTTGCAATGCATTCACTCATTCACATGCACATTTACGATGGCGGAGGAAACCATGCATTAAGGCACCAACCTGCACATCGGGTCAGATCATTAGGGGTTCAGCGTCTTGCTCAAGGACACTCCCACACTAACTCTGGGGGAGCCCGGGATCGAACTCGTAACTTTCTGTTTCCCAAGTGGCCGCTCTACCATGACCGCCGCCTCAACAAATTAAAACTAGATTCAATGTTAGGTAGGGACTACATGAGAAGAGATCCAGACCAGTAGAAATAAAATAGAAGTCATTTTATATTTGGTTGTGCTCAGTTGCTGCGCTCTGAAAATACAGATCTAACAGCGTTGTGAGCTTGTAGATTGGCTATGTTCAACATGTAACCAAGTAAAGTGTTCATTTAAGCCCGCCAAAATCAAGAACAACACATGGTAATACATGAAATACATATAAATAGCAAGCTAAGAACATAACATCCGTCTAACAACAGAATATCTGTACAATGGAACGATGAGTGTACACTATAGAGTGCTGTCTACATAAAATGCTATCTAAATGACATAAGTTTAGCCTTTGCATACGCCTGTAAGGTCGTCGAGGCTTGTGCAAGTGCTACGGCAAGTGCATGGATCACCTGCATTAGTTAAATGAAGCGTTGTAACTTCCCAGGGTGCGCTTCCTGAAGAGCGTCCCTCATAAACGCATGGCGGACACAAAAGAAGATGCGCAGCGAGATGGAGATCAGTCTGAGGAAGAGGAGGAGGAGGAGGAGAGCGAGTTGAAGAGCTTCAAGGCCAAGCTGAAACGTGCGTCTCACGCAGAAAGCCAGAGCTCAGACGAGACGGATGGTGAGAGTGAAGATAGTGGTGATGATGAGCACAAAGAGGTGCTGCAGTGTGACCACAGGTAAGGCTAAGGCACATGTATTTCTATAGCACGCTGCTTCCCAAACCTTCCCAAGCTCGAGGCCCAAAAAGAGAAATGTGATATCATCCCCAGGACCCAAACTAGTGAAAATACCATAGCAGATCCTAAGGAGCTTGTCCTTATATTAGGAGGAGCTTGTAGATCGGCTATTTTCACTACTTCTTTAATCATTTATCTCATTTTTAAATCAAAATGTATACTTGGGGAACAAAAAACATGAAGGAATATGTATGTACTCGTGACCCATACCAATTTGTCCGTAGCCCGCTGTTTGGGAAGCAGCGGTACTGTATGCACATTTCAACAGGCAATTCAATGTGCTTTACACGAAACCTCAAGCAAGGGAAACGCACTTATAAAATGGCATTAGGAGCATACAATGAAAACAAGACAAGATTATCTTCAAAGATATTAAAAAAATACTCAACTTTTGGGAGTTTGGCACATAATAGCTAAATGCTGCTTCTCCAGGTTTAGTTTTGAATCTTGGGACAGAAGGCAAACCTTTAACTGAGCGGTCTGGATGGTTCATAATGTCGCACAAGATCAGAAATGTATTTTGGTTGAAAAGGTTTGAAAATATATTTTATAATTTGTCAACATGAAAATGATTATGGCGATGAGGATGACGCCCGATTTTGCAATAATTGTGACGGGCCTATTTCCCATCCCTATCCTCCTTTCACTGTTGAGACAAAATAGCAGATCTACAAGCTCACAGCACGTTGTGAGCTTGTAGAGCGGCTGTTCATGTCAGGCAACACGGTCGTCTGCCAGGTCTTCTTAGGCCGACCACTGGGTCTCGTCCCCTCTGGATTAAACAATATTACCGTACTTTCTTCACCCAATCGTTCTCTTCCTTCCTTACTACGTGGCCATACCATCGCATGCATTTGACACTGATCCAAATTGTGTTTGACTCCACAGCGACAGTGAGGACGATGACACTTTGAGGGATTTGGATTTGCTGACGGTCAAGAGGAAAGACGTCTTTAATGTCACTGAAGGCCAAGAGCCTGAAGAGGAGGACACGCAAGTTACCACCCAGGCCAAAAAGAAAACCACCAAAGAGACCAAATTTAAAGGTAGGAAAACATACAGGGGACAGGGGTGGGCAACTTTGACGATGGAGACGGCCGCTATAGTTCCACACTCACTCCAGAGGGCCACTATAGTTCCACACTCACTCCAGAGGGCCACTATAGTTCCACACTCACTCCAGAGGGCCTCTATAGTTCCACACTCACTCCAGAGGGCCACTATAGTTCCACACTCACTCCAGAGGGCCACTATAGTTTCACACTCACTCCAGAGGCCACTATAGTTCCACACTCACTCCAGAGGGCCACCATAGTTCCACTCACTCCAGAGGGCCACTATAGTTCCACATAGGGCATTCACTTCTAGTCATTTTTACTAGTTGACTACCGGTAGTTGCCTAGACTAGTTGTTTAACCACCTATTATGTAAATAAAATCACACCCGTGTGAACTGAGTGGTGTAAGGTCTTATATAGCCTGATCAGCTGTGGTCTGACGTAATGTCTGACGTAATGAAATCACACCCGGGTGAACTGGGTGACCGTAGCAACCATGCTCATTTTTTGGTACAGACAGACAGACAGACAGACACGTAAACTAACAAAGCCAGTCGTAGGAGTGGTTTACACCACTCAAAAATAATAATAATAATAATCTTTTTCTTTTTTTTTTAAATAAATATTTGTACATTTAAAAACTGTGTACATTGGTGACTATAACTATAATCTACCTGATCTTGAGGCCTACAAAATCGGGAAGAAAATACACTTTTATTTTATTTTATTTTGTATCAACTAGGCAACTAGTACCAGCAAGGTCGACTAGTTGCTTAATGCCCTAGTTCCACACTCACTCCACACGGCCACTATAGTTCCACACTCACTCCACACGGCCACTATAGTTCCACACTCACTCCACACGGCCACTATAGTTCCACACTCACTCCAGAGGGCCACTATAGTTCCACACTCACTCCACACGGCCACTATAGTTCCACACTCACTCCAGAGGGCCTCTATAGTTCCACACTTACTCCAGAGGGCCTCTATAGTTCCACACTCACTCCAGAGGGCCTCTATAGTTCCACACTTACTCCAGAGGGTCTCTATAGTTCCACACTCACTCAAGATGGCCACATTGCATATTACTGTCGTAGCAAAAATTGTCTATCTACAACATTTGAGCTTGTAGATTGGCTATTCTTTGCTATTATTTGAATTGAAATCCCGATTATTATATTTATTTTTTCCCCATCTGGCAAACTTATCAGTATCTGTTAAATCCTTTTTTTAAAGATGCCAAGAAGGTCCTGAAGAGAAAGCTCAAAGTCAACACCAAAACCACCTTCACGGAGGACGGCGAGGCGGTGCAGCAGTGGCCGCCGGCCCAGCGCACGGCCACCGGCGACCAGGACGAGGACGAAGGCGTCTCTGGGATCGACGTGGCGAAGGCCCGCCAGAGGCTGCAGCGCGAGGACCAAGAGTTCGACAAGCTCGAGTACAGACGCAAAGTCAAAGAGAAACACCGCGAGAAGAGGCTGAAAGCAAAGGACGCCAGGTAAGGGACTGACAATTAACCCATTAAGACCTGAGACCAAATTCTACAAAACGTCTTCCAGAAAGTCAGTTTTCTGAAAAACACGTATCAGTGGTGCCTGAGTCGTGAGATTTTGTTCTCGCTGAACAGGCAGAAACCTGTGGCGTGTAGAATGTTACCATAGGTACGTGTCGGTGTTTGCTGACGTGAAGTCCATTGTTCCAACTTTTTCATGTCAAGGACCCACAGAATGATATGTATTTGGCCGCGGACCCCCATCTGAAAATATGTTGTACCAGGGACCCCACCAGAAGCAAATATGAGTTAAAAACGTTCACTGTGAAAGAATATATTTTCAAAGATTTGCACACGTCACGGTTTTTCAAAGGTAGCAGATCTACAAGCTCGTAGCGCGGCACTATGAGCTTGTAGATCTGCTATTTTTCAACAGCTAAAGTGTAAAATAATGGTTAAAGTGGTCAAAAGCTATAAGGTGATACAGACACGTCCTCAGGTCTAAATGGGTTAAATAACTATTGATTCATTGCCGATAAGAATTTACTCAATTCAATTAAATGATTGCCGTCCTGCTGTCATTCTGTCAATTACAGAGAAGCCGTGGAAATGTAATCTGTTAAATGTAATCACTTCATTTATTTCATTGTCTATTCTTTGAAAAAACACATTGTCTTAATGGTGTCATGATTATTTTATAAAGGAATATATAACAAACACATTTTATTGATATAACTTTGTTGAGGGAAATCCAGGTTCTCCGGGAAAATAAAATAAATCTCTGCTTATGAATTATAATGGATGATAAACCAACTATTGACCATAATGACAAATGTCCCATCGCTACTGCCAGGCGGGAAGCCCGCAAACGTGATGGAAAGACATCTGACGACGACGGCGGCGGCGACGACGACGAGGAGGAAGTGGTGGCGTACCTGGCGGGCCACGGGGAAGACTTTGACCCCGCCTCGCTGCCCGACCCGGACCAACGGCGCTCTGACTCTGAGGAGGTGCGTGTAGTTCATTCTGTTCATTTAGTTCAGTGGTTTTCAACCATTTTCATATCAAGGCCACTATCCATGCTGTACTGACGTTGGTACCATTAGGAGAGACAACGATCAAAATAACAATTCTTCTACATTCTCTAATTGTGTAGACTTCTTGGAAATTAGCTTAAATACTCCAGATGTTTAACAATAATTGAACTATTGAGAATTCAAGATCTAATTTGGGTCCATGTGCTTACCAACTCTCCATTATTTAGCTGGAACCTCGATTTTGGATATTGTACTATTGTGATATGGCATAAGTATTCTATAAAAATATAAATATCGGATCGGGAAAAATCGGTATTGGCAGATACTTAAAATCAAATGATCGGAATCGGATCGGGAGCAAAAAAATAAAAATCGTGATCGGGAAATCCCTAGTCTGTGGCAAATCTGGAGTGCTGGTCAGCCCGTGATGAGCTGGCGCACACAGCGACGTAGCCTCTCTGATTCTAGTAGTGGGATAAGCTTGGTTTATAATGCACTTTGCATTTTTGTGCTACAGGGCATAGGGTTAGATTACATGGGAAGTCATTTTACATTGTTTTGTAGCAGCGCTGCTGCGGGGTCTCCATTCACACAGTTTCACGAATCACATAATCCGATTAACTCTTTTTTTCAGTCGGGAGATTTTATTTTTGGACTGAATTTCAATTCTTTCAAGTCTTATCTTTGGGGCGGCGGTGGCTCAGGGATAGAGTGGCCGGATGGTAACTGCAAGGTTGCCAGGTCGAACCCGGTCTCTCCCAGAGTTGGCGTCGAAGTACACTGGAACTATGCTTTTTATGGCATAGGCAGCTCCCGGCAGGATCCGCCGGGAGAAACTAGGCGCAGCTGCTGGACATGAGACTAATTAATTAGAGCGACAGAGAGAGAGGAGTGTGTCAATTTAACAAAGGCGCAGACGATCAGAAATCAACATAGTGCTACTGTATGCCGAATTGAAGTGGACTCGGCCCCAGACTTGTTTTCTTTTCTCCCTGGAAATTAAAACGTCTGGGTTTCCGAGGCTAGTGTCAAAGTGTCCTTGAGCAAGACACTGAACCCCAAATTGCTCCTGATGTGCTGGTTGGTGCCTTGCATGATTTCCGCTGCCGTGTGTGTGTGTGTGTGTGTGTGTGTGTGTGTGTGTGTGTGTGTGTGTGTGTGTGTGTGTGTGTGTGTGTGTGTGTGTGTGTGTGTGTGTGTGTGTGTGTGTGTGTGTGTGTGTGTGTGTGTGTGTGTGTGTGTGTGTGTGTGTGTGAGATGCACAATGTACTGTATGTAAATGCACCATTTATCCTTGTCTTTGGAGGATGAGGAGGGAGTGGGAAGTCCCCCTGTTGGCGGGCGAAGGAAACGCAGCCACAGCAGCGATGATGACAGCAGTGAGGCGGAGGAAGAGGAGAAGCCAACGACAGGAAACAGGAAGAGAGCGAGGCGGCGTACGGAGGGAGATGCAACAACGCGGCAGCAGCTGGACACTGGCCTCTCTCTGGCCGAGGACGAGGAACTGGTCCTGCATTTGCTGGGTGGAAACAAATAGAGCACGCATATGTCCAGTAGTTCAGTGGTTCCCAAACCTTTTCATGTCAAGGACCCCCAAATTGACACTCATCAGCCCTGTGGGCCCCCATTAGAAAATATATGCCAAGGAAGCCCCATAAGAGAAGATTTGTATGGCTCTGGCAGTGATTTTCACAGATTTTCATTTCAAGGACCACACAGATTTGACCTGAATTAGGCTACGGACCCCCATTTAAAGGCATTTCTATCTCTGGGACTCCAATGTATATTGTAAAATCAAAAATGTACAAGTGGGGTCCATTTGGTTCCATTTGTACACTCTGAGTTACAGACCCATAAGGGTCCATTTGGTTCCTAATTATCATTTAGCTGGGGACCCCCTGGAACTCTCTCAAGGACCCCTGGGGGTCCCTGAACCCCACTTTGGGAACCACTGCAGTAATTGATACAGAACACAACTTGTATTTCTATTGTTCACTCACCCCGTGATATCTTGAACACAACTTGTATTTCTATTGTTCACTCACCCCGTGATATCTTGAACACAACTTGTATTTCTATTGTTCACTCACCCCGTGATATCTTGAACACAACTTGTATTTCTATTGTTCACTCACCCCGTGATATCTTGAACACAACTTGTATTTCTATTGTTCACTCACCCCGTGATATCTTGAACACAACTTGTATTTCTATTGTTCACTCACCCCATGGTATCATGAACACAAGGAGCATTTTTGTTTGTATATTACCATTCCTTTACATTGAATTTAAAAAAACTAGCAGTGAAGAAATACTTGAAATTGACATAGAGTATATATATAATAGAGACTGAACTGGCGCGAAGCTCCGCCCCCCCAGCTATTCATGTCAGTGGAAGTTGCTCAGTGGCGTTTTGAAGCACCCGGAAGACTGCCGGAAGTCCCTCCCAGGACCTCAACTTTGAGGTCCTGAGTGACGTAGGGCAACCGAGCGCTCAACGTTAAAGCCCAGCTGCACGGGGTTTCCCGGTCATGAATCCACGGGTCCGCCTGTAGTCCCTCCTCCTACCACTAGGACCCAGAGCTTCAACGTTGGAAAGTCTGCCTGCCCCCTTGGAAATTGAGGCCACAATTTACAGCAGCAAAACATTTCCGTTAGTGCTAAACCCCTTATCCCTAAATGTCTTCTTCTAAAAAAAAATATACATTTTTGAATAGTTTAAATTGCCAATCTAAGCTCACAACGTGTCAATGTAGTTGACGTAGATGTTAACACTGATGAAAATAGGGCTATATATATATATATATATATAATTATATATATAGACTGTATATATATATATATATATATATATATATCCGGCGCCTGTTCTGTTTTTCTTCCATTTGACTTCCATTTGTACACTCTCAGAGTTTGTTTTGAAACCCCTCCTCATGGAAGCCTTTGGCTGCCTGAGTGACACTTTGAGAACCACTGAACTACACATCTCAAAGGCTACATCCCAAAACTCCTGCCTCCCTGCTCCGTGGCCGGGCTAAGGCGTGAGAAAACAACGCTAGTGGTGGATGGGAGTATATTGGGATGTGGCCGTTGTGAGGTTTTATGTACAGTTGTAGTTTGGAGGATGTTATTGACTTGTCTTGTTAAAGCGATGGCAAAAATGTAACACGTGTGAAAAAGGCCTGTCATTTAACTGACATGAACCAAACGTGTACAAATATTATCAAATAACATTGCTGGACGTCGTTTGTATGTGATTTACAAAAATGTTTGTGGTAAAGTTCTCTTTTGTTCTCTTTTCCTCTTTTGGTTGGATTGAGAATATTATCAGTTAATATTACGGTACCTAATATAGGTGAGGTTTGAATGATAGTTTATAACTTGTGTAATTTGAAATGGTCTGACATCAAAATGTTTTAAATAAATATGTTCACTAAGAGAGATGTATGTTACTTATTGTGTATTGATGGGGAGCCCAAGGAGGGGCGAGACTCACGGTGGGGTTGTGTAGTCTCGGGAGTCTGACGACTGCTGCGCTCTGCTCAGGAGCGGTCAGTCGCCTCTGCTCCGGCACTGCCCCCCTCGAAAAATGTTTTTTCCCTGACAAACTTAATGGAAAATAAATGAAAACTAAGCTCTGGTGACTAAAACTAAAGGTGGCCTTACACTAGCCGATTTTTTTCAATCTGAAATCTGATAGCACCACACACTACAGGATAATCGGAGCGGGCAGAGCAAATATCAAACATTCTTGATGTTGATCGGGCCGATCCCGATCGCGCTTTGAGCGGCCCCGAGTAGATCGATTGAGTCGGGCACCCCCCGAGCGTCAAAAAATGCCCGATTATCGGCTAGTGTAAGGCCACCTTTAGACTAAATATATTGACAATTTCGTAAAAAAATAATTTTAGACTAAAATCTTATGCCATTTAGTCGACTAAAACTAGACTAACATGAAAACATTCCAGGTGACTAAAATGTGACTAAGACTAAATTAAAACTATTCAAGAGACTAGGAATAGAATCAAAATTTGCTGCCAAAAACAACACTGAGGGCAAAGCTGTGAATGAAGGTGGATTGATGGGGAGGAGGGAGGTAGGGGGATTTTGATGCCACAAAGCAGAATCAAAAAGGTAAGTGATGCAATCTCGGGTGTATTTACTGTATAGGTTGTGATTCTTACGTGGATTGGCTGTGAGACTAGGAACCAGTATTGATTTTGTCGACGACTAATACCGGTATTATGACGAAAAATGTTAGTCGACTACCCTTTTTCAGTGACAAAACTAAATAGAAACGACATGAAAACTAAGCTATGATGACTAATAGTATGACTAAATATAGCCTACTGACAATTTCGTCAACAAATAAAAACTAGACTAAAATCTTTGCAAGGGATTTGTGGACAAAGGATCCAGTTTAAGTAAGACAAGTCATTTTGCATGCTTGAAAAAGTTCACATGCACGCGACGCGTTGTCAGCTTGTAGATCAGCTATTTTCAAAGTGTAAAATCATCCATTACAACGGCATTAAGGCCCGCCAAAATACATTTTAGTCGACTAAATCAACTAGATTTAGTTCACAATTTGACAATAATTACAAAGATATTACTATAGCTAAACTTACTATAATGACAAATTTGGTATAAAATATAAAGAAAAACTACTACTGCTACTAAGAATAAATTAAAAGTATAGAAAAAAATCACACCCGTGTGAACTGAGTGGTGCAAGGTATAGCCTGATCAGCTGTGTTCTGACGTAATGTCAGTGACCATAGTAACCATGCTCATTTTTGTGGGTCCCACGTACAGGTACACACACGTACAGGTACACACATACATAGACACATAGATACAGACAAAGCTGGTTGTTGGAGTGGTTTGCACCACTCAAGTCTTGTTTGTGAATACATGGAGTTGACTATAGACATGAGGACATAAACAGAGGAGCATCTTCAAATGGAGACAAAAAGCAATATAAACAAGGTGGTCTTTAGTTTTGATTTAAACAATGTGAGGCAAGACTTTTATTTGATTGATTGAATACTTTATTTACAGTTTGCATAATAAGACCACAGGAGAATACAGTTCAATACAAGGTCTGTTAAGAGGATTTAAAACCAAGAAAGCACTATATGGCTATAGTTTCCATTGAGGTCCTGCATAGGCTACTCAATTCATCTAAATGTCAATATCTGAATGTGAATATAAGATAGTCAATCATAATACCTACAAATGATGTACGGTACACCAGCATTGATGGGGACGACTCGGTAGTGACTGTGGATGAATACAAGTGGGATACAACGATTGATTCCAAGCTGTGGACAGTGCATTGACATTTTGGTATGGCTCATTATCATCAAGAACAAACTATACAATCATCAAATGTATCCAGCAAAATAGCTGGGGTACAATTTGAGAGTAGCCTGACATCAATGTACAGCATATGAGACCTCAGGAAGGAAAAAGCTATTGCTAGGGACAGAACGCACCCGTTACACAGCCAATACCATTACATATTCTACCATCAGGGCGATGGTACACAGTACCTTCTCTGCAGGCTATGGCTTCAAGATTGTTTGTTCCCATAAGTAGAGGACTTATGAACAAACAGGCCCCATCTCAGTTCTTTTTTTGAGTGGTGCAAACCACTCCAACAACTGGCTTTGTTAGTACCCGTGTGTGTTTGTGCCTGTACGGGTGAGCATGGTTGCTATGGTTAGTATGTGACGTAGTTGCAACACTCAGTTCACACGGGTGTGATTTTTTTTTAAAGATTTTTTTTATTGGCTTTTCTGCCTTTATTGATAAAAGGTGAAGATGGACAAGAAAGAGGAAGAGAGAGGTTTTTTTTAAATTTTATTTAACCTTTATTTAAAGGTATATTCAGTGATTTGACTTAATTCAAATATCACTTATTTTTTCTTTTTTTCTGGATAATCCTCCCTACTATAGAGTGTGCTGACTATATAAGGAGTTCCTCCCTGTCCCCAGTGAGCCCCTGGGGTCAAAAAACCCTAGTTTCAGTTTTGGTGGCGGGTGGCAAAGCCTTCATCCAATCAGGATGAGAGGGGCCTTCCTCCAATCATGATCGAGTGGGGGCGGGCCTTGGTGCACATGCTGTTGGCCTGTTGCACTTCCCCCCACTGTAGAGCGTGCATGTGCACATTTTGTTACCGGGGCGGACTGGGTGGTTTTCCAAATCACCCAAATCACTGAATGCTCCTTTAACCAGTAACAACACATTGAGACTGCGTCTCTTTTACAAGTGGTAACTGGCCAAGAGGCAGAAATAAAATTACACTTCAATACCACATCGTCAATGTTACATTTTGGACCAGCAAATACAACATCCAGAATACACCTCAAAGTATATGAATAAATACAACAAGTCACCAAAGTCCTACTTTTTAGTAGCAGGGCAAAATACACAATATACAGGATCTGAACCGACATAATAAATATATAGGCATGATCATAGGCTGGTACATATCCAAACATGTGCAGGTGTTGGACTGTACATCAAGATGATCCTTTTGAAACGTCTCAAGAGAACTTCAAAGCCTATTTTAGTCTGGACTGTAGATCGTTCCACGACCTACAGTCCAGACTAAAATTGGCTTTGAAAGTTCCCAAGAAGAAATTTAAGGGGAGAGACATGCAGCAAGCAGGTTGTCATGAACTGGACTCGAGCACGCAACACAATACCCCCCCCCCCCCCGCCACCTGTGTGTGTGTGTGTGTGTGTGTGTGTGTGTGTGTGTGTGTGTGTGTGTGTGTGTGTGTGTGTGTGTGTGTGTGTGTCTATTGTGATGGAAGACCCCTGAACAGTGAGCTGAACAGTGAACTGTGGCACCCAGGGGTCCCTGGCGGGGCCCTGATTATATTAATGCATTTCTCATAAACAATTTGTATCCATTTTAAACCTTAACCTTAACCTATTACACTATTATGCACGTATTACATGCACTTATTACTTATTACACTACACTTATTACACTATTGGCCTACATTATTCCATATGTATTACAAATATTACACTATAACCCTTTTATTACACATTCAATGGCTTGCTCCAGACCGGCGGCATCCTCTCTCTCTCTCTCTCTCTCTCTCTCTCTCTCTCTCTTTGATTGATTGATTGAAGTATTTATTAACAGTTTGCAGAATGGGTACATTTCACATGAAAGCACAACTCAATACAACGACACACTTGTTTACCACTCTTAGGAATATACACTTCTATAAAAAAAAAACAATCATGTAAGGAGGTAAAAAGGGAAAGGAATATACTCCTTTTATTACTCTATGGGACCTTAAGGGGGAAAGGGGACGGGGGAATTTTCTCTCTCTCTCTCTCTCTCTCGCTCTCTCTCTCTCTCTCTCTAGCCTTTTAACCGGTTGGAAGGAACCACGCTGCTATTGCTATAGTTTCCGAACGGATTTATTTTTCGGACGCACACACCATACAGACCTTAATAAACGGAACACACACACACACACACACACAAACACCGCTGGACGGACAGCGAGCAGACATAAGAAATAAACAACAACAACAACAGTCTAAAACAAAACTAATACATAAACACAAATAAAGCCAAGCCAGCCGGATGGTCCAATGCTCCAGCAGGCATGGCCGAGAGACAGGACAACGAGGTAACTATGCAATGCATGTTCCATGAGTTTTAACGGGGCTGGAAGAAGAAGTGTGATGTTGTTGTTCATTAAAGAACTCAGTGTTGTCACTTGTGATAGTAATCATTGCTGTAGCAGTGGTTCCCAAAGTGGGGTCCGGGGACCTCCAGGGGTCATTGAGGGAGTTCCAGGGGGACCCCAGCTAAATGATAGTTAGGAAACAAATGGACCCTTATAGTGTACAAATGGAACCAAATGGACCCGTATGGGTCTGTAACTCTGAGATTGTACAAATTGAACCAAATGGACCCTTATGGGTCTGTAACTCTGAGAGTGTACAAATTGAACCAAATGGACCCTTATGGGTCTGTAACTCTGAGAGTGTACAAATTGAACCAAATGGACCCCTATGGGTCTGTAACTCTGAGAGTGTACCAAAATGGACCCTTATGGGTCTGTAACTCTGAGAGTGCCCTAACGGCTCCATTTGGTTCCATTTGTACACTCTCAGAGTTAAATTAACATAGATTTTACAATATAAATTGGGGGTCCCAGAGATAAATGCCATTAAATGGGCGTCCGTAGACTATTAATGCATGTCAAACTGGGGGTCCTTGAAATTAAACAGGTTGAGAATCACTGCTAGAGCCGTCAAAATCTTCTCTTATGGGGGTCCCTGGTGTATCTTATCTTTTCAAATGGGGGTTGTCCTTGGGCTAATTAGTGTCACAGATAGCTTCGTAGACTTGTTCGACAGCTCTGCCATCAGTGTTGTGTCAATGAATGTTTCGTTTTGTTTGCTTTTTGTGTAGTATCTTTTCTATGAATATGTTGGATTCATGTTAATGTTTATTTCCAGATATTTTACCACCAAAACCATCAATACACAATTTCATAAGCAATGATCATACTCAAGGAGGAACAGGAAATGGTTTACATGACATTAGAGTTTTTAAACATTTTGTATTTCATTAAGTTTATGGCTTCATCCACCCAATGGTTTTTTCATTTTATTTTCATTCACACCTCATTCTTACTAAAGCCACACACACACACACACACACACACACACACACACACACACACACACACACACACACACACACACACACACACACACACACACACACACACACACACCCCTATCCCCACCTACCTACCCTGTCCTGCCCTATACACACACATGAGGGAGATGCGGGGAGAAACAAAAGGGGAGCGACACAAAACATCACACACACACACACAGGTTCCTTAGGTTGTCCAGCACAGGTTGACTCAGCGGCTCCACTCCTCCTACAACGCCTTATAAATTGGACTCCACAGAGCGTTAAATTGGTTTTCTTTATGACTGTCCTCCGCCATTGTCTTCTCAATATTCAAATAATATTTCATTAGTGATTTCATTTTCTCCCAGATCTTTCTAACTTTCTCGCAGTACCAGAAGGCGTGTATAAGGGAATCCCTTTGTGTGCAACACTTTAAGCATCTATCAGAGGATGTGGGATCAAACTTATTAATCTTATCTCTAGTATAGTACATTCTTGTCATTATTTTATACTGAATTAGTCTTAGATTTTCGTTTGTGGTAGTTTTATATGTAAGCATCCCTTCCATTTATATTTAGCATCATCTATTTGAAGATCTTCATTCCATTTATTATATATATTTTGTAGCAGTTCGTCACTATTCTCAGCATCGCTTAGGATGTTATATACAGCACCTATAAGTGGTCAATGTAGAAGAATTGTTATTGTGATCGTTTGCCATGGAAAATTGTGGACAAAATCTTATCCAACGACGACAACATATTCTTCAATTTTGGGTCTGCGAGGCTAAGGGCCGATTCATACTCCTATTTTAGAGCCGAATAAAAGTCGGTTCGGCTCTGTAGAGCCTACAATGTGACGTCATTTGAGGTTCGGGGGGGCGGGTACCGTCCTAAAGTCGGCTCTTCGGTGCTACTGAAAATTTCTGACGAGCCGAAATCATTTCAGCACTACAGCGCCGAAACAGCGGTAAAATAGGAGTATGAATCGGCCCTAAATGTCATCAAATGGTGGATCTGTGGGCGTGGCTCATAAATGCAGAATAAATGATTGTCCTTGATATGAAAAGGGTTGAAAACCACCATTGTTCTATGTTGTTTTGAGGTGGAGGAGGCAGACCACATCTTTCTGCTGATGAAGGAGGAGTACCGCATCTCCAGGAACGTCCGTCTGGCCTGGTTCCTCGGCAAACTCAACCAGCTCATCTGCCCCGTCTCCAAGCCGCAGCTGGTAGGCCTTTCAAACCAGGGACGTGCACACATACACATCAAAGGGGGGGCCTTTTACCCGTCTGTAAAACAACTGCATTTACTACATGGTGAAAGAAATGCAAATGCCACACTCCTTTCCATGCCATATATACCGGAACGCAGCATTCAGGAGAATGTTTTCCCCCCAAAGTCTCCTGAACTTGAACGCAGCATTTTGCGTTGACCAAATTTGTTTAGAAATCCACGTCGTTACACCGCATCTCCACTGGCTGCGGAGAGTGCCGGGTTGTGCCCCGGAAATAGCTGATCTACAAGCTCTCAACGTGTCACGCTGCGCCGCGTTGTGAGCTTGTAGATCTGCTATTTTCGACATTTTTGTCCAAAAGTGCCCTCTTACGGGATTTCAGCCCCTGCCTCTCTAACACTCTGCACGTCCCTGTTTCCAACAAGTGTTTATTTTGATTTTTAGTTCTAGTCATAGTCTTTTGAATAATCTTAATTTAGTTTGAGTCATATTTTAGTTATCTGAAATGCTTTAAGTGTCGACTTAATGTACAGTTGATTTATTCGGCATTGATGGCGTCGTACTGGCAGAATTTTTAACAACCTGAAAATAGCCGATCTACAAGCTCACAACGCGTCACAGTGCGACGTGTTGAAAAAATGTATGAATTCAACTCTGCAATTTTTGTGTCACTTATCTCTTTAATAACTTTAAAAACCTTTTTAATACCTCAAGGAAATAAATAAATAAATCAAATACTGAATTTCCAAAGGCCCACACACAATTTAGAGAACTTTTGAAAAAAGGAAAATAAAATAAATACCCTAGTGAAACGGAACATTCTGCGTAATGAGTCTGTACACGTTGTTATCTTTGAGAGCCAGCCAGGCTCTTTTAGCTCAATGGTAAAAATGTCAGCACTTGATCAGTAAACCGGGGCTAGAAGAGGAAAGTTACGTATAGTGCTGCTTTAAAGGACCACTTCACCACTTTTCAGCTTATCTTCATTGGTCTTCACTAATCTTCATGATAAAATACCACAATTGTTTTCTACTCAGTCTGTGTCTCATAGGAGGGCTGTTTGCAGTTCATAAACCTGTCCACCAGATTTGTTTTGTTATCGTGAGAACGATGGCTTCCATTTTCGCATTGCAACTTTTCAGGAAGCCTGCAGTTTCTATTAGCTTGGATTCCGCATCGATTATGTCACTGGTGGACGGGTTTCTGAACTGCCCACAGCCCTCCTATGAGACACAGACCGAGTAGAAAAATAAATGGTGCTATTTTTCCATGATCATTAGTGAGGACCAATTATATGAAGATAGGTTGAAAAGTGGTGAAGTGTTTTTTTAAAACACCACTGACTGAACTTTCAAGTTTATCGGTCATTTAAAAGAGATAAAAACACATTTATACAATGCCTACAGTTGTTTTTTTGTTTTGACCAAAAGGGAGTATAGGATTGGCTTTTTGATGCCTATACAATTTACAACCGACGCAGGCACGCACGCACACACACACACACACACACACACACACACACACACACACACACACACACACACACACACACACACACACACACACACACACACACACACACACACACACACACACACTTTTAGTCCAGGGGCAGAGCCAGATTTCGGCACCACCTCTAAGGTGACCGTAACATTTTTATATTTCTGTATTCCTATAATGTCTCTAGTTTATTACGGTATGAGCTTAATGCCAGCAACATTTTTCTTTTAAAGTTAGCATGTGACGTGTGAAACTATAAGGGGTTTTCATGGTTTTCATGGTTTTCATGGTTCTGAATCCATTCCAAGAATTAGTTTTGCACGAAAACACACCTTTAGCTAAGCCACTTAGACACTCCCCACTTAGACTCTCCCACTTGGACTTCTCCAGCCGGGCCCATTCATTCCAATGTAAATATCATTGATTTTACACTTGATTTTAATACTGGTTCATTTTTGGAACCAGACGTTCAAAATCTCTTCCAAATCTGTCAACAAGGGCTGCCATATAATGCACTGGAAAATATGTGCGTGGCATTTATTTTTTTAAAACAGTGTTTTATCATAATAGGAAAACTATTGGTGGAGAGGTTTGTCTAACCCATGTTATACTTAGCTTCTTCTTCTGTCGTATGTCCTTAGACCTTCAGCTCCGTTGCAGCAAGCCAGGTCAATTAGCCCACGGTCACCTGTGATTGGACCATAGCAGTTTGGGGAGGGGCTTAGCTATAGGTCAATTCGGCCATAGCCACTTGCCCTCATATTTGGTATTGCACTCCACCAGCTCAGTGGCCTTGTGGTTAGAGTGTCCGCCCTGAGACTGGGAGGTCGGGGTTCAATCCCCGCCCGGGTCATACCAAAGACTCTAAAAAATGGGACCCAGTGCCTCCCTGCTTGACACTCAGCATCAATGGTTGGATTGGGGGTAAGTCCCTGCGACATACTAGCGTCATGTCCAGGGGGTGTATTTGTACATCAAGCTGCCTCACGCTACAGAAACAGGAGATAGGCTCCTGCCCTATGGGCCTCATGGCTCGGCAAGACTCCAAAACGTATACATTGTTTTAAAACGTTTACAGGTTGCAATTTGCCCTCATCCGATTGGACAGCATACGGTCGATGACATTCCCAACTCGGCGAAACTCTTGTCACACTTTCGATCACTTCTTGATGAACCTGAAAGCTTTTCCGCTAGGCAACCACACTCGACCAATTCCACAGTAATGCATCTTTCTATTTATCGGCATCCACACTATACTATATGATTGGACAATATACGGTGACATCATATGATTGGACAATATACGGTGACATCACAATATGTAATATAGATTACCACACTCGCGATTCCCCAGGATTGCAGTGTGGTGCATGTCATTGGACAGTAATTCCAACCCATGCCTGTATTCCACATGATACACTTTTTGCCCTCGTCCTGACAGGCAATCACAACTCGCAAGTCCCCAGGGTTGCATCTTTTTAGTCGTGTGCATGGAGGAAGTCCCAGACACGGGCCCTGGGGTGCTCTCCTCCCAGTCCCAGAACGAAGACGCTACAGGCGGACACGACGGCAACGAGAGACACATCGCCGCCCTGGTGCTGGCCAGGGGGGGGAGCAAGGGCATTCCTCAAAAGAACATCAAGCTGCTGGCCGGCGTCCCGCTCATCGGCTGGGTGCTGAGGGCCGCCGTAGACTCCGGCATGTTCCACAGCGTGTGGGTGTCCACGGACCACCACGACATAGGGGAGGTGGCCAAGGCCTGGGGGGCCACAGTCCACCGCAGGAGCCCCGAGGCGTCCAGAGACTCCTCCAGCTCCCTGGAGGCCATCCAGGAGTTCGCCCGGCTCCACCCGGAGGTGGACGTGATCTGCTCCGTCCAGGCCACGGCGCCGTGCCTCCACCCGTTCCACGTGCGGGAGGCCGTGGAGATGATCACGCTGCGGGGACGCGACTCGGTCTTCGCTGTGGTCCGGCGGCACCACTTCCGCTGGCGGGAGGTCAAGGAGGGATCCGGAGAGGCGACCACCACGCCGCTGAACGTGGACCCCGCCAAGAGGCCCCGGCGCCAAGACTGGGACGGCGAGCTGTGCGAGAACGGGTCCTTCTACTTCGCCACCAGAGACCTGGTGCTGAACGGAGGCTCGCTGCAGGGCGGGAAGGTGGCCTACTACGAGATGCTGCCCGAGTACAGTGTGGACATCGACGTGGACATCGACTGGCCCGTGGCGGAGCAGCGCGTCCTCCGCTACGGCTACTTCGGGCGAGACGACGAGCCCAAGGCGGTGCGTCTGCTGCTGTGCAAGCTGTCCGGGTGTCTGACGGACGGCCGGCTGACCGTGTCGGCGTCCGGAGAGGAGGCGGTCTCCATCAGCACCAGAGACACGGCGGGCCTGCGCATGCTGAAGGCGGAAGGATTGAAGGTGGTGCTGTTGACCTCCTCCTCCAGCGAGGAGGAGGAGGAGCCCATGAGCAAGGCACTGTGTGACGCGGTGGCCCAGAGGACGGGCTGCCCGGTCCGGCAGAGCAGAGCGGACGTGGAGGAGAGCGACCTGGACTGGGCGGAGGTGGCGTACATGGGCAGCGACGAGCTGGACGCCGAGCGTCTGAGCCTGGCGGGTTTGAGCGCCGTGCCGCTGGACGCGCCGCCGGCCGCCGTCAACGCCGCAAAGTACCGATGCCGCCGCGCCGCAGGTGCCGGGGCCGTGCGGGAGTTTGCCGAACACATCCTGTTCCTCAGGAAGAAGCAGGCCAAGAAGTCTCAGACGGAACAAGAACGCATTAACCGATTTCAGACGACAATACGTAAAAAAAACCAATCCTGACCGGTCCGAGGCTCTGAACTGCAGTGAAGACGTCATCATCATCGTTTTTCGACCGCGGTCGAGATCGTGGATTTCACAATATCACGCCGGACTTTCCGGTCCTTCATTGCCATCCCCAGTTACTGCTTACTGATGCATGTGTCCCTAGCGATGACATCAGGGAACGACAGTTTTCTACCTCTGGTCTGCTTTGAGGCAGGACTCCAGAGAAGAAGGGAAGATATAACCTCATTGTCAGCTCTGTAGCAGTGGCCAACAAACTGTGTTCTTCTGGATCGGACTAGTGAAGAAACACGGGAAGGTTGCCGTATATTAGATTAGTCGATGGGTGGCTCTTCCAAGACAGATTTTGCGCTCTCATTAGAAGGCGGGTGTAAGTGCCATCCAACCGTTTCTCTAGTTTCTTTGAAAGTGTCCATGTCTCGGAAACCATAGAGTAGAATCGGCTCAACGGTCGTCCTACATATTTTTACTTTTAACATCTTACTAAGCTGGGATGACCAGATCTTATGCAGGCCTCCAACTGTGTTGGTCTTTATCTCAACGAGACAAAAACTGAATACGTAAACATATGCAAATCCAACAATAACCACATTATAAAAACACTTAACAACACTCCTCTGAAACAAGGTTGATGACTATTTAGAGTATTTGGGTTCATATATATCTTCTTCCCAAAAGGACTTTCAAACTAGGAAGGGTATAGCCTGCAATGACATGCATAAGATCTGGTCATCCCAGCTTAGTGAAGACATAAGAATCAAGACATAAGAATCACACCTGTGCGAAGTGAGGGACACTCTTATCATTGTACATCATCATCTCATACTGGCCAATCAGAATGCCTGTTGCCATAAATATATGTCCTATTTGGCGGACATTTGATGATTGATTTGATGGCAAATATGAGACGTGTGGGGACAAGATGACGTAAATGTTCCCTTCAATGGCATTTAATGTTTGTGTTGTGGACATTTTGTTTGGACAAAAGCTGTATATAGGAATGGCTAGTGCCCCTTAAAGACTGGGAGACATATAAAACCATGTCTCCCTCCTCTGATGAGACATGTGTACAATGTACAATTGAGGCATTTAGCAGACACTCTTAACTCTTTCATCGCCGCTAGGTGGCAGCAGAAGTGTAGTTAAAGGGATAGTTCAGAATTTTTGAACTTAAGTTGTATGAAATACTTGCCATTAATACAGTGGTTGTAACTGATTGCCCGAGTCCCGTGATGGGAGTTCTGGTCTGATTTTGGTGAAATATTAAGTAGTTCCGGTCATTTTGTGGGAGGCACAGGGGGCCACGCTTCACCAGTTTCAATTGAAACAGGCCTCCACCCTCAGGGGGGCCTCTGAGCTCACTCACTGCCTTGCTCTCGAAACTGGGTAAAATGTGCGGCATTGGGAGGTGAAGGCGAGACACTTTATTGTGAAGGGACGGCAGGATGAGGAGAGGTGTTGTTGCTGGCGTAATTGTCGAGAGTAATGGCTGCACGCGATATTGAACAGTCAAAACAATTTGTATCAATACGCCTGTATTAACAGAATAATTGCCAGGCATGTATATATGGGGGCCTCATATATTTGGTCTTGAAACGGGCCTCCGGATTCCTAATGCCGCCCCTGCTTACAATGTAGGCATTTAGCAGACACTCTTCATCCGGAGCGACTTACAGTAAGCAAGAACAAAAACACCCTTTTCATATTGAAATAACTATCAAGGTAATTGAAAATACAAACAAATGAACATACAAAACAAAACAGACACACACAACAACAAAAATCTGAATTTATCAAAAGCAAAAAAAAGTACTAGGAAAAGTATTTTAGTTATTATTTAGTATAAATATCAATCAACTGTTCTTTATACAATTATCCATCGTATCATGTTCCAAGTATTCATTGAAGTCTCCCTCCATCCTCCATCCACTGTGCAGCTGAGCTCGTCAGAGAATGAGTTGGACCTGCTGAGCGTCCTGCCTAAAGGGTGGCAGCCGGACAGCACCACCACGCCGCCGTGTCCTCCACCACCATACATCCTGGTGCCCTCCACCCGCGCCACCTTCCTGGCCCGCCGGTACCGCTTCATCATCGAGCTGGACCTCAGCCCATCCACCGGCATCGTGGTGAGAGCACGGCGCTATACGTTCCACCATACCGTTCCGCTATACGACCACCTCCCAGAAGCAAACATTTGAGTTAAAAACGTTCGATCTGAAAGAGTATATAATATATTCAAAGCTTTGCACCACATGTTCATAATTTTTCAAAAATAGCAGACCTACAAGCCTGTAGCGCGCCACTCGGTGGTGCGCTATGAGCTTGTAGATCTGCTATTTTTCAATACCTAAATTATAACAATGTTTAAAACACCAAAAGGGGTTCCCGCCCACAATTGGTTAATAACCCATTTAGACCTGAGCTTGATTCTACAAAAATGACAGTTTTCTGAAAAACCATGTTTCTATGTCAGTGGTTCTCAATCTATTTCATGTGAAAAGAGCCCCAGAATTATCTGTATTTCTGCACCGATCCCCATCTGAAAATATGTTGTTCCCCCCCCAGAAGCAAAGATTTGCGTTAAATCGTACGTTCGCTCTGAAAGAATACATAGTATGGAAAAAAGTTGAGCAGCACTGACATAGAAACAGGTTTTTCAGAAATCTGTTAAGATTTAGAAACAACTCGGTTTAGTCATAATTTATTTTAGTCATCTGGAATGTGTTAGTCTAATTTTAGACGATGACTAAATGTCACAAGATTTTAGTTGAATTGAATCTACAGTTGATTTAGTCGACCAAAATGTATTTTGGCGGGCCTTGATGCCGTCGTAATGGCTTAATTTTACATTTGGTTGCATGCTGAAAATAGCCGATCTACAAGCTCACAACGTGTCTCGCTGTGACGCACTGTATGCTTGTAGATTGGCTATTTTCAGCATGCGACCAAACGTAAAATGACTTGATTTTTAGTTCTACTGGCAGGGCCGGATTAACACTTCTGAGAGGGCCCCTGGGCACTGAAGCTGGAAGGGCCCCCCTACACATGCATGTGCGAATCTTTGTGCGCGCATAGTGCGCACGCAAAAACAGGCAATCTAGTGCATTGTTGCTGCTTTACACATAATTGCACTTTTCCACTGCATTCTCAGCAACAATAAAATACAAACAAAATTAAACACCATTTATTTCATTCTGATTAGGGGGGAAAATGTCTGTGGAGCTAAAAAGGGCCCCTGGGCACATGCCCAAAGGGCCCATATCCGGCAAATCTTTGAATATATATTCTTTCAGAGGGGACGTTTTTAGCTTAAATCTTTGCTTCTGGGGGGTCCTTAATTAGAACAACATATTTTCAGATGGGGGGGTCCGCGGCCAAATACAGATAATTCCGGGGGTCCTTGACATGAAAAAGGTTGAGCACCACTGACATAGAAACATAGGGTTTTCTGAAAACTGTCAGGATTTAGAAGACATTTTGTAGAATCTGGTCTCAGGTCAAAATGGGTTGAAGGAGAATTCCATACTAGAAGGCTTTCTTACCTTTTATTTGTAGTTATGTCCCCACCAGAGAGGTCAAGGTGTTATTTTGTGCAAAAGCGCATTATTGGCTATTTCCCCTACCATAACGCCCTCAATGAATTGCATTGAATTGAATGGGGCTATGGGGTGTTGTGCTAATTCGCTTATTTCCATCACTCAAAAATCATTTTTTTGTATATATCCTCTCTTCATAATGTAAATAGTATCCCAAGCGGCACACTTTACTACTTATTTTGATGGAAATAAGCACATTAGCACAAAAACCCAACCCCATTGAGGGCTTATGGTAGGGGAAATGGCCAATAATGCACTTTTGCACAAAATAACACCTGCACAAAATAACACCTGGACCTCTTTGGTGGGGACGTAACAACTACAAATAAAGGTAAGAAAGCCTTCTAGTATGGAATTCTCCTTTAAACCAGTGGTTCTCAAATATTTCTGGTCACGGACCCCCACATTAACAACGGTAGATGATCGTCGTCGTTTTTTTTGGTTGCTCCCCCCCCCCCCCCCCCAGGATGACAGCACGGGGGAGATGATCTTCGACGAGGTGTTCCACGCCCTCTCCAGGTGTCTGGCCGGCCTGGCTCTCCCCTTCAAGGTTCCTGGCACAGAGCAGGTCTTCCAGCCCAAGATCTTCATCACCATCCTCGCCTACTCCTCCATCATCGGCCTCAGTTCTCACCAGGTGAGCCGCGTTATCGGTTATTCATAATACTCACGCGCTCTAGACCCCGTCCAATGAGAGCGGTTTCGGATTTCTTCTCCGTATACAACCCCATTTAGACCTGACTTACGCGTCTGTCACCTTATAGCTTTTAACTACTTTTAACACTAGCGCGTCGGAGCGGTCTGGCTGACCGATTTCGAAATTTTGAAGTGGATTTTCTTTGCCCATGAAGTCCTGAGAAAGTTCCCCTTGCATGACTTTTTTCTAAATGTTCGATTCAAACCATCTCTGTTTTTTTTTCCCATCTGAAACGTTTTGGAAATATGATTTTAGACATAATTCTACTAAAATGTCTGCTCTTTTTCGGTCCGTGGGACCGCTCTATAGACTCCTCACCCTTTCTCCCCCGCAAGCAAGCAAGTTCACACCTCCCTCCCGGCTGGAGACGGGCATTGTTCAAGCTAATGTGTCATTTGCATTCCAACTACTTCCACATGTAGGCAAACTTACATTACGAATGTAAGTTTGTTGTTTTAGATGTTATATTTGTTATATGCGGTTTGCAGAAATAACGATGTCTGACTTTATTTCTCGAAACGGAAAAAAAAAAATATGGTGAAATATGGTGTGTTGACTGACTGGCGTATTGTTTCAACCAAACGCATAGCTCAATAGATAAATACATGTTGACTATACACGCCATCTTTATAGCATAATTATGTAAGGTGGCGATGATAAAAATGAATCAATTATCCTGGAATAATAAAGTTTATAGCATGGTCTGTTTGACCCGACCGACATTTCCTTTCCTTGGAGCGAGAATGCTTGCCGATGCGCGATGCCAAATAAAAATGACAGTGTTTGAAATCAGTCCAACCCGATAGACGTCCCGAACTTCTAAATGTTTTGTCAGTCAGAAGAACAGTTCTGTCCGTCCTTCTTTGTCTGTAAACTTTTCTGCACGCGACCAGTGGAACTGATTTCCACGCATCACGGCTCTCTTTTTTTCTCTCTCCCTCTCTCGTGGAGAGGGAGAAAATATCCAAGTAACTGACGGTGAGGTATGCGGAAGTGCATTTTAGATAACGCTGTAGCACTATTTGTGGCGGTGATGCGTCACATGACTTGATCTATCCTATGGTGTATATATAAACCGTGCTGCTGCTACGGACCTCTCTGCTGGCACAATAAATCAAATATATATAAATGACATCGATCATAGGCGGCGGGTATGTAAGGCTAGGCCAGGCTTAGCCTTCCCAAAAATTATGCTGGGTACTTTTAAAATATATATAGGCTAATATGTGCGCAGCATTATATAGAAGGCTAGCCGCTCCCAAACTCCCAACTCCTTTGTCTGTAAACTTTTCTGATTTGCACGCACGCACGCACAGCTCTTTCCTTTTTTTGGCACAATCAATCAAATATATATTAATTACATCGATGTTTCCCCCTCTATATAAAAATGACAATATATAACTAATGTCGTATTTCGTCTGACTCTGAGCAATGTGCCTGGCTCTGGCTGTTATACAATAACGTGTGGTAGCCTATTTTATTGGCTCAATACAAAGTCGGACAGTGTTTGCTGCGCAAGGGTATTCAATATAGCGCTCACACCGTCACTATAATTATAGTTGGGTAAACTGAAATAAAACATAAAAAATAACTTGAGTTGTCCTGTCGAGTTGAAACTGCTGCCTTGAATTAGTTGGAATGTAACATTTAGAAGACAATGGCAAGCCGTCAACGGGTGCAGAGAGAGGTGTGAAGATCATTAGGAGTGGGGGAGAGAATGGCCAATCAAATAGCACGAAAAACACGGTCATCCTGACCGTTAGCCGTCATAGTAGTAGTGAATTTTTTTCAGACATCCTAGTGTTATTAAAGGACCACTTCACCACTTTTTAATCTTCATATATATATCTTCATATAATAGGTCCTCACTAATAATCATGATAAAATGGCACGATTTTTTTCTACTCAGTCTGTGTCTCATAGGAGGGCTGTGGGCAGTTTAGAAACTGTCTTCCAGTGACATCATCATTATAGGCAGATTTTTTTTTAAACAAGATTGTTTTACAAAAATGTTTAGATTTTCATTATCGTGAGAACGATGGCTTCCATTTTCGCATTGCAACTTTTCAGGACTAGAAAGCCTGCAGTTTATATTAGCTTGTATTCCCCATCGATGATGTCACTGGAAGACGGTTTCTGAACTGCCCACAGCCCTCCTATGAGACACAGGCCGAGTAGAAAATAATTGCACCATTTTTTCATGATTATTAGTGACGACCTATTGAATGAAGATAGGTTGAAAAGTGGTGAAGTGGTCCTTTAACTTTAATTATTAAAACTTTAGCTGTTGAAAAATTGCTTGTAGCGCGGCACTGAGTGCCGCACTATGAGCTTGTAGTTCTGCTATTTTTGAAAGATCGTGAAAATGTGGCGCAAATCTTTGAATATATATTTTTAGTCATATTTTCGTCACCTGGAATGTTTTCGTGTCTAATTTTAGACGATGACCAAATGTCACAAGATTTTAGTCGACTAAGTCTACAGTTGATTTAGTCGACTAAAATGTATTTTGGCGGGCCTTGATGCTGCCGTAATGGCTGATTTTAAACTTGCTGAAAATAGCCGATCTACAAGCACACGTGTCGCAGTGCGATGGGTTGTGAGTTTGTAGATCTGCTATTTTCAGCATGCAACCAAGTATAAAATGACTTCTACTGGATCTCTTCTCCACTAGTCTCTTCCTAACATTTTAGTCTAGTTTTTATTTGTTGATGAAATTGAATAGTTTTCATTTAGTTTCCATTTAGTTTTCATCAGTGGAAAAAAAAAAGAGGTAGTCGACGGACATTTTTCGTCATAGTATTAGTCGACGAAATCAGCACTGGTACGCAGGGCTGTAATGGCATGCTGTGTCCACCAGGTGCTGGTACAGGGCTGTCAGTTGGACTGTGTGGAGCTGGACCAGTTCTTACATCACATCTACCAGCAGCTCAGGACGGTGGAGAACAACATCGCCGAGGTGCTGCAGCAGCAGCACACATATGTGAGTCAGCAGGACCTTCTATTTTATTTTATTTCAATAGTTTTTATCCCACAACTTTGCTTTCACCCAGTGTCGATTATCTAACGCAGGGGTGGGCAACTTTGATGATGGAGAGGGCCACCATAGTTCCACACTCACTCCAGAGGGCCACTATATTTCCACACTCACTCCAGAGGGCCACCATAGTTCCACACTCACTCCAGAGGGCCACTATATTTCCACACTCACTCCAGAGGGCCACTATAGTTCCACACTCACTCCAGAGGGCCACTATAGTTCCACACTCACTCCAGAGGGCCTCTATAGTTCCACACTCACTCCAGAGGGCCTCTATAGTTCCACACTCACTCCAGAGGGCCACTATAGTTCCACACTCACTCCAGAGGGCCTCTATAGTTCCACACTCACTCCAGAGGGCCTCTATAGTTCCACACTCACTCCAGAGGGCCTCTATAGTTCCACACTCACTCCAGAGGGCCACTATAGTTCCACACTCACTCCAGAGGGCCACTATAGTTCCACACTCACTCCAGAGGGCCACTTAACTTTATATGTTAACAAATACATTGGACATAAAAATAAAGTTGATATGATGAATGATATTTTACTACTCATTAAGCTACTAATTTAGACTGAAGTAAGTAAAGCTGGCCATGTTGCATCTTTGGAATTGTAACAGCTGAAATCAATAATATATCAGTATTATATATGCTTCCATCACTGCATGACAGGGGGGAGGATTCCCCTGGTAGGACGTATATAGCGTGTGGAAGGAACACGTTATTCCAACCAGTTCCTTTCCCCTCCATCAGGCTGGTCAGGGGAGGCAGTTTCACCAGGTCTTATTGACCAGTGTTCGTTTGTGTTTCGGTGGGAAAAAAAAGTGTCTGTCGACTACCACTTTTCACTGACGAAAACAAAATAAAAACTAAGCTATGATGACACAAACTATTATTATATATCGACAATTTGGGCAACAAATACAAACTAGACAAAACATTTTTATGGAGGGGCAAGTTCCTGCAGCCTCGCAGGCGTGCATTATTGACGATAAAGAACACCCTGTCTTGCAATATTGCTTAAATATGGGTATAATGGTTGGATCGGCGGTTATTTTTTTTTACACTTTGTCTTCTACTTTAACACATTTTCTACTGTACATATACATCGCGGGCTTTGAATGCTGTTCTCTCCCCCCCCACGTACAGTCTGAGAGGCCGGTGCTAAGGGAGGACGCCCCGCCGCCCCCCCAGAGGAAGCAGGGAGTGACCATGGCAACGGCGGACGTGGGCTTGGTCAGCATGGTGCGTCAGGGTATCCTGGCCCTGCAGCTCCTGCCCCCAAACTCCAGTGCAGGTGATGATAAAGATGATGATGATGATGCACGTCTTCACTTTGTTTCTAAATTCTACGTCAGTGGTTCTCAAAACTATTTCATGTCAGTACTTAGTTTAGACAGTTTTTGGTTTAGACTAGTCATTTGGTTAGACCAGTCATTAGTCCTACAACTACAACCTATCTCAAACCCTCACCCTAAACCTAACCTCCCACGGGGAAGCACACCTAAACCTAACCTTAACCCATTTCTAACCAATGACTAGTCTAAACTAAGTATGCACCCTGTGCCCCAAGAGTATATGTAATTGGCCGCCGACCCCCATCCGAAAATGTTTTGTACCAGGGACCCCACCACCTCCCCTCCCCTCCCCTCCCAGAAGCAAATGTTTGAGTTCAGAACGTTAGCTGTGAGCGAATATATATTCAAAGATTTTTGCGACACATTTTCATGTTTTTTCAAAAACTAAAGTTAAAATAATTGTTAAGGTTAAAAGCTAAGGCGACACAGGCACAGCCTCAGGTCTAAATGGGTTCAATTCAATTAAATTCAAAGGGCTTTATTGGCATTTATTTCATCAATGGTACCAAATTAATAGAACCGGCGAGAAGATACCAAATGAATAGAACCGGCGAGAAGATACCAAATGAATAGAACCGGCGAGAAGATACCAAATGAATAGAACCGGCGAGAAGATACCAAATGAATAGAACCGGCGAGAAGATACCAAATGAATAGAACCGGCGAGAAGATACCAAATGAATAGAACCGGCGAGAAGATACCAAATGAATAGAACCGGCGAGAAGATACCAAATTAATGGATACATTTATAATTAACCTAATTAATAATGCTAATAAGAAAGGACTGTATATTTTAACTTCGATAGCAGAGCAAAAACCTGAATGTAGAAATACTTCTGAAAGTAATCCGATTACAATTGGTGCTCAATCTTAAAACCCCGGCAGGGAGCATTTAACATGTAATTTACCAAAAATGGTTATAAACTTTTTAAACCAAATAAATATTAAACGTTATCTATAATGGTATAATGTCAATCTTATAGATACAGCATGGAATTGTGGACACAATCTGATAAAAACAACAAAATATTGTTTAGTTTTGTGTCTGAGAGGCTACAAATCCCATCAAATGGTGGTCAAATGCTGAATAAATAAGGGACCTTGATATGAGGAAAAAGGTCTTGGGGTAACACTTGTTGTCTCTTTCCGAAGGTATAATCATCATCACAGATGGCGTGACCAGCGTGCCTGATGTCGGCGTGTGCGAGACGCTGTTGAATCAACTCCGAAGTGGAACCATCGCCTGCTCCTTTGTGCAGGTAGGCAGTGTTGATTTTGACAGCACGTTTAGATTTTAGTTTTAGTCGTGTGGTATTTTGAATGCTTTTCCTTTTAGTTTTAGTCACATTTTAGGCACCTGGCATGTTTTAGCGTCGGCCTAGTTTTAGTCCACTAAATCAAGTCATGAGATTTTAGTCGACTACCGGTGAATCTACAGCTGATTTAGTCGACTAAAATGCATTTTGGCGGGCGTCGATGCCGTCGTAATGGCTGATTTTACACTTGCTGAAAATAGCCGATCTACAAGCCTGTAGATCAGCTTTTTTCAGCATGCAACCAAGCATAACATGATTGTCTGTTTTAGTTCTACTGGATCTCGTGTCCACTAGTCCCTCTCCAACATTTTAGTCTATTTGTCGACAATTGTCAATATATTTAGTCATAGTTTTAGTCATCATAGCTTAGTTTTGTTTTTGTTCCGTTTTCCGCAATTTCAATTTAAATGCCGTTATACAGTCCGTCAGTGTGTCATAAGTGTGTCATGCGTCTCTTCATAAAAAAATCACACCCGTGTGAACTGAGTGGTGCAAGGTCTTATATAGCCTGATCAGCTGTGGTCTGACGTAATGTCCTACGTCAGTGACCATAGTAACCATGCTCATTTTTTTAGTGACCATAGTAACCATGCTCATTTATTTTGGTACGAACACACACACGGGTACTAACAGTTGTTGGAACCCGTGTGAACTGAGTGGTGCAAGGTCTTATATAGCCTGATCAGCTGTGGTCTGACGTAATGTCCTACGTCAGTGACCATAGTAACCATGCTCATTCTTTTTGGTACGAACACACACGGGTACTAACAGTTGTTGGAACCCGTGTGAACTGAGTGGTGCAAGGTCTTGTGCTGTTTTTCCTCCCCTAGGAATGTCCAAACGGCCTTAACCCATTCAGGCCTGACGTCGAAATTTAGTTTTCTAAATCATGACAATTTTCGGAAAGATTTGAGGCACATTTTAACGATTTTTCAAAAATAGCAGACCTACAAGTTCATAGCGCGCCACCGAGTGGCGCGCTATGAACTTGTAGGTCTGCTATTTTTCAATAGCTAAATTATAACATGTTTAAAACACCAAAAGGGGTTCCCGCCCAAAATGGGTTAATGGTTAATGTGGTTAAACGCTAACGTGACATGGATGCGTTCCAGGTCTCAATGGATTAACAAACAGGCCTGAAAATCCAACTTTCAGCAGGCCAGAGGGAGAGGAAATGACCGCTCCTCCCTTAGTGACCACCCCCCACCTCTTTATAACCCTCTTCCTTTCTTCCCCAACCTATGCATGTCTTTGTATTCATTTATTATTATTTTTTTGTGATTTGAATTTTGTTGTTGTTTTTCCCACGTCATGATTATGAATTGAATACCCAGGACCTGAATGGAAACAAGACCTTTTAGTCTATGGGCTATATCTTGCTAACCTGACTCCGCCAGATGGGGCAGCAGAGAGTACACTGGGTTCCCCCCCTCCTGTTCCCATCTGGGAACTCTCAGGCAGACTCGATGCTCCGGCCACCAAACGGCCTGGCCAATCAGCGGCAGCTAGAGGCGGGACAAGGCAGGACTGTGTATGCCTTGATCCCGCCTCTAGCTGCCGCTGATTGGCCAGTCTGCCTGAGAGTTCCCAGATGGGAGCAGGAGGGGGGGAACCCAGTGTACTCTCTGCTGCCCCATCTGGCGGAGTCAGGTTAATATCTTGCGCCACCCCTTACCCCTTACCCCTTGTCCCTAAACTTATTTGCCATTTTTTTACTATTTTGAAAAACCTTTTAGAAATAGCCGGTCTACAAGCTCACAACGTGTCGATGTAGATCGGCTAGTTGAACTATTGTATAATGTTTTTCAAAATAGTAAAACAAAAAATGGCAAATAAGTTTAAGGCAAGATAGGACCCTATGTGCTTGTACATGTTGTTTTCTACATTTCTACCTAATAAAGTACTCAATCAAACTTTTGCAACTCTTCTAAAACGTTTGTAGATAGGCTGCCCACGCTACTTTGTGTGTTTGTTTTAATCTTATCGTGTGCGTGCGTGCGTGTGTGCGTGTGTGCGCGCGTGCGCGTGCGTTGCCAGGTGGGCGGCGCGTACAGCTTTGACTGCAGCCTGGGCTACATCCCCAACGTGGAGCTGATGAAGTTCATGTCTCTGGCCACGTTCGGCTCCTACCTGCCCAGCTGCCCCGAGCCGGAGCCGCTCGCCACGGAGCTCAACGCCTACCACAAGGCCTTCCTCACCTACTCCTTCCTGCGCACCACTGACGCCATGCACTCCGACTACTACAGCGGTCAGTAACACTGTTGATTTGGACAGCAAATTGAGGTTTTAGTCATAGTCTCTTGAATAGTTTATTTAGTTTTAGTCACCTGGAAGGTCTTAGTTGTAGTCGACTAATTATCATACTGTTTTAGTTGACTAAATCTACAGTTGATTTACTGGATTAAAATGTATTTTGGCGGGCCTTGATGGCATCTTAATGACTTTAATATTTGATTTTAGACTTGCTGAAAATAGCAGATCTATAAGCTCACAACGCGTCGCAGCGCGATGCGTTGTAGAGCTTATATTATAAATGCTTTTGAACCTTCAGATAATGATGCATTTAAGTGAATATATAATGCAATAGCATTTAGATTGCATCTCCAGGTGTGGTCATTCTATGACAGAATGAAAAAGCAAAGGCAAATAACATTGCATTTTCATTTTCAAATTGGCATGTGTACTATTTGAAAATGAAAATGCAATGCGATTTGCTTTTGCTTTTTCATTCGGTCATAGAATGAGCACACTTGGAGATGAAGCAACAGCAAATCACATTGCATTTTCATTTTAAAATCATACACATGCCAATTTGAAAATGAAAATGCAATGTGATTTGCTTTTGCTTCATCTCCAAGTGTGCTCATTCTATGACCGAATGAAAAAGCAAAAGCAAATCGCATTGCATTTTCATTTTCAAGTCGTACACACGCCAATTTGTAAATTGCTTTTGCTTACTAATTCTGTCATAGAATGACCACACCTGGAGATGAAATGTAAATGCTATTGCATTATATTTTCACTTAAATGCATTCAATATCTGAAGGTTAAAAAGCATTTCTATTATTTCATTTGAATTTTATAAAATGCATTTTCATTGCAATATTGCCCACTAATTTGCGGGGCATTTTTTGAAAATTGAAAATCAAATGATCTTTTATTTATAATTTGAATTGTGTCATAGAATGAGCACATCTGTAGATTAAATGTAAATGCTATTGCATTTTAGATTTATTTTTGTCTCATGAAATGCGTTAATGACCTGAAAATGAAAAAGCATTTATCTTATTTCAATTGACTTTTCGTATTTGCCATTTCATTTTAATTTTGGCAGCTTTATGCTTCCATAATCTACAAGCTTGAGTGCCGCGCTATGAGATAAATAGCATAAATAGCAGATCTATAAGCTTACAACTCGCCACGTGACATGTTGTAAATCAACTAATGTGTCAGTGATATCTTTGTATATTTAAGTTATTTCTCTTAAGATATTTTTTGGGGCGTTTTTGCCTTTATTGATAGGGGGCAGTAATTAGACATGAAGTGTGGGTCATGACCGAAAGAATAAGGTCGCGAATACAAGCGGTCCGACATGAGTTTTCTTTGACGGGTGGCTTCATTTTTTTGTTTGTTGCAAATGAAGTATTCAATCAATCAATTAATCAATCAGTCAATCAATCACTCCATCCAACTGGCGGTGTCCGTCTCTTCCCAGTGGGTCAGCACAAGCTGTTCAACGAGCACCTGGTGTCGGCCAGCGGGAACCCGGCACTGGTGCTCCGGAGGAAGAAGCACATGGAGAAGGACGTGCACGCCCACCTGGTCAGTGTGGTGTCTGTACGGCTGAGAGAGGGCTACACCATACGAGAGGTCATCTTCACCAAAGGTCCGTGTTAATAGTCTGTAGGCTGAGAGAGAGACGAGAGGTCAACTTCACCAAAGGTCCGTGTTAATAGTCTGTAGGCTGAGAGAGAGACGAGAGGTCAACTTCACCAAAGGTCCGTGTTAACAGTCTGTAGGGCTGAGAGAGAGACGAGAGGTCAACTTCACCAAAGGTCTGTGTTAATAGTCTGTAGGCTGAGAGAGAGACGAGGTCAACTTCACCAAAGGTCCGTGTTAATAGTCTGTAGGCTGAGAGAGAGACGAGAGGTCAACTTAACTAAAGGTACGTGTTAACAGTCTGTAGGCTGATAGAGAGACGAGGTCAACTTCACCAAAGGTCCGTGTTAATAGTCTGTAGGCTGAGAGAGAGACGAGAGGTCAACTTAACTAAAGGTCCGTGTTAATAGTCTGTAGGCTGAGAGAGAGACGAGAGGTCAACTTCACCAAAGGTCCGTGTTAATAGTCTGTAGGCTGAGAGAGAGACGAGAGGTCAACTTCACCAAAGGTCCGTGTTAACAGTCTGTAGGGCTGAGAGAGAGACGAGAGGTCAACTTCACCAAAGGTCCGTGTTAACAGTCTGTAGGCTGAGAGAGAGACGAGAGGTCAACTTCACCAAAGGTCTGTGTTAATAGTCTGTAGGCTGAGAGAGAGACGAGAGGTCAACTTCACCAAAGGTCTGTGTTAACAGTCTGTAGGCTGAGAGAGAGACGAGAGGTCAACTTCACCAAAGGTCTGTGTTAATAGTCTGTAGGCTGAGAGAGAGACGAGAGGTCAACTTCACCAAAGGTCTGTGTTAATAGTCTGTAGGCTGAGAGAGAGACGAGAGGTCAACTTCACCAAAGGTCTGTGTTAATAGTCTGTAGGCTGAGAGAGAGACGAGAGGTCAACTTCACCAAAGGTCCGTGTTAACAGTCTGTAGGCTGAGAGAGAGACAAGAGGTCAACTTAACTAAAGGTACGTGTTAACAGTCTGTAGGCTGAGAGAGAGACGAGAGGTCAACTTCACCAAAGGTCTGTGTTAATAGTCTGTAGGCTGAGAGAGAGACAAGAGGTCAACTTCACCAAAGGTCTGTGTTAATAGTCTGTAGGCTGAGAGAGAGATCAGGTCAACTTCACTAAAGGTACAAGTTACAGTATGCAGGGCTGAGAGAGAGAGAGGGCTACACCATACGAGAAGTCAGTGGTGGAAAATAACGAAGTACAATTACTTCGTTACTGTACTTAAGTACACGTTTTGAGAATTTGTACTTTTATTTACTATTTTTATTTTTCTGTATTTTTACTTTTACTTCGTTACATTTACTCGCTCTCTCTCTCTCTGTCTCGCTCTCTCTCTCTCTCTGTCTCTGTCTCTGTCTCTCTCGCTCTCTCGCTCTCTCTCTCAGTGATGTAAATAGGGTGCGTTTTGCGTCCCAAAACGCACTTTATAGTTTTGGGCCGCAACCTCCGCTCAACCTCTGCGTCCCGTGGACGCAGAGGTTGAGCGGAGGTACTCGGCACACAGTAATAATAATCCACGTGAAGAAAAAATCGCGGAAATAATCTACGGACACGATCATTTTGCATGCCCGCATCCGACCTCATCCTATGTTATAAAAAATAAAATCCACGTAGGAATTGTTCTTGTAGAACCACTAGTCTGTAACAACACTGTCAACACAGCGCGCTGTGCGCCGCCATGTTGGCTCTGACTGAGTGCACTCAGCGCAGGCTCTAGACTAGAGCTGTTTAGAGACAGAGAGTGACGACAATGGAGTGATCAGTGACGCATGCAGCCCCACGAATAAGCAGTGAACGGAGATGTCGCAACTCTCTCAACTAAACGGCGCTGCCTCCGACAGAAATATTTAGGGGAACATGTTTTAGCGTGACAAGCAGACCCGATTCAATGGGAAACACACATTGTGTAACACACGCCGATATTTTGACTAAGTATAATAATTGCAACTGCAAACAACTTTTGGTTTAAGCTATGTTAAATCCACTGTTGCCCACTATTAGTATTTCTTACTGAGTTGTACTTGCTAATACTACTAGCCTACATTAAAAATATACTGTATAGGCCTATTTGATATGTTTATATATTTTTTTTTTTATAAAATAAAATAAAACATGTTTTATTATTATTATTTTTGAGTGGTGCAACCACTCCCTTATGGAGCTATGTGTGTGGGTGGGTGGCTGGGTGTCTGGGTATGAAAACACCATGGTTGTTTTTCACCATCTGTGCGCAACCTAATGCACACATAAACGCACACACACGTATTAACTGTATGCTTTCGGGGGCGCCAGTACATTACAGTACAGTAGAGGGGCTGCCACACGGTAACTCTGTCATTCTCAACCGTTTCGGACGCGACGTGGCACGGCGGAACCGGCCCGGCCCCCTGGGCGTGTTCCTGGGGGTCTGGAACATCCCCCTCCCCCACACGGAGTTGCACCACTCACTTCACACAGGTGTGATTTTATTTGGGACTCATTTGAATGACCACCTGTGCATCCCGGGACCCATTACATTGAAAACCTATTTACATCACTGCTCTCTCTCTCGCTCTCTCTCTCTCTCTCTCTCTGGTGCGGTGAATAAATAACAGCGAGCCGCGCTCTCTGTGTGTGTGTGTGTGTGTGTGTGTGTGTGTGTGTGTGTGTGTGTGTGTGTGTGTGTGTGTGTGTGTGTGTGTGTGTGTGTGTGTGTGTGTGTGTGTGTGTGTGTGTGTGTGCGTGTGCGTGTGCGCGTGGCTGCATCTGCTGGTTAGTGCAGTTCTGTTTTCGTCACATACACAGCTTAATGTCAGAAACGTTACACGACTCACCCATCCAGGTGGTTGCAATCACTGTAGGCCTAGTCTTACCGTGCATTGCATGTAAACGTCTGTCGAACGGGATGGTCGTCAACTTTCTCACCCAATAATGTAATCCACATTGTCCATAGGCCTATAGCCTACTGTAGGCTTTTTTGACTAGATTTAGAAGACATTTTCAAGCTCTTGCTACTGAAATGATCGATTATTTTTATGGAGAAATCATTTAACATGCATCTCAATGGGAGACAGTTTGCCCTCGCAGAGTGGGGCTTAATTAGTGAAGGGCTAATTATAATGCGTGAATTCACGCAATTATAACATCTGTTTTGCAAATTGCAATGGCTCTCCCCATTCTCCCCTAAATGACTGTGGACCCCCATCTGAAATATATTTTTGTGTGAGCTTGCTTGCACCCTGAGGGTGCGTAAACACAAACATTGTCCTAACACAAACATTATGCCATTGATAATGAATGGCCAGTTTCTAGTGTTTATCCTAACACAAACATTAAATGCCATTAATAATTAATGGCCAGTTTCTAGTGTTTATCCCAACACAAACATTAAATGCCATTGATAATGAATGGCCAGTTGGTAGTGTTTATCCTAACACAAACATTAAATGCCATTGATAATGAATGGCCAATTTCTAGTGTTTATCCCAACACAAACATTAAATGCCATTGATAATGAATGGCCAGTTTCGAGACGAGTGTTGAAATAAAGCCACTTTTGGACTTCATTTGTGTGTAGGCATTTTGAAAAGCATGTTGTACTTTTTACTTGTACTTTGTAATTTTTACTTAAGTAAATTTTACACCAGGTACTTGTTGTACTTAAGTACATTTAATTTGAGGTACTTTTATACTTTTACTTAAGTAACTTTCTTAATGGGTACTTTGTACTTTTACTTAAGTAATTTTCAAGTAGAGAATCAGTACTTCTACTTAAGTAAAATATTTTTGTACTTTTTCCACCACTGTGAGAAGTCAACTTCACCAAAGGTATGTGTTCAGCTGTTCTAATTCCAAACATGAGCATTAATTGAGTCCAAATTGGTAGCTTAATGAGTAGTATTAAAATGTCTTTTTTTTTTTTTTTACGTCTAATGTATTTGTATTTAGTTCATAAAGTTAATAGTTCATAACTCTAATTAAAGGCATTTGATAGGTATTTAAAATTAAATAAAAATGTTACTACTTCAGTATTGCAATTAAGAAATAGCAAAACATAATTTCAACAGGATTTCAATTCAAATATAGCAAAAATAGCTGATCTTTTGAGCTTGTATATCAGCTATTTTTGTTATGACAGTAATATGCAATGTGGCCCTCTGGAGTGAGTGTGGAAATATAGTGGCCCTCTGGAGTGAGTGTGGAAATATAGTGGCCCTCTGGAGTGAGTGTGGAACTATAGTGGCCCTCTGGAGTGAGTGTGGAACTATAGTGGCCCTCTGGAGTGAGTGTGGAAATATAGTGGCCCTCTGGAGTGAGTGTGGAAATATAGTGGCCCTCTGGAGTGAGTGTGGAAATATAGTGGCCCTCTGGAGTGAGTGTGGAACTATATAGTGGCCCTCTGGACTGGAGTGAGTGTGGAAATATAGTGGCCCTCTGGAGTGAGTGTGGAACTATATAGTGGCCCTCTGGAGTGAGTGTGGAAATATAGTGGCCCTCTGGAGTGAGTGTGGAACTATATAGTGGCCCTCTGGACTGGAGTGAGTGTGGAAATATAGTGGCCCTCTGGAGTGAGTGTGGAACTATATAGTGGCCCTCTGGACTGGAGTGAGTGTGGAAATATAGTGGCCCTCTGGAGTGAGTGTGGAAATATAGTGGTCCTCTGGAGTGAGTATGGAAATATAGTGGTCCTCTGGAGTGAGTGTGAAACTATAGTGGCCCTCTGGAGTGAGTGTGGGAATATAGTGGTCCTCTGGAGTGAGTGTGAAACTATAGTGGCCCTCTGGAGTGAGTGTGGAAATATAGTGGCCCTCTCCATCGTCAAAGTTGCCCACCCCTGGTCTAAAGTGTTTAACGATCAGGTTTTCTCTTTTTATCCGTCTGTGTGTGTCTGTGTGTGTCTGTGTCTGTCTGTGTGTGTGTGTGTGTAAGGCGGGGCCCAGCTGGAGGTGAAGCTGGTGCTGCTGTGGAAGCACAACATGCGCATCGAGTACCTGGCGGCGGCGCCGTGGCCGCTGGACCCCGGCAAGCGGAGCACCCGGGTGGAGGTGACCATGGAGGGCAGCTACGACATCCTCCACGACATCAGCTGCACGCAGCGCAAGCCCATCACCAGCCCCTACCGCACCTCTGTGATACGGCGCTTCTGGAACACGCTGCAGAGGTAAATTGTCCCTAAAACCTATCCCCCCCCCCCCCCGCCCTAACCCAGTGGTGGAAAAAGTACTAACATTTTTGACTTGAGGCCAGATTCCACAAATGTCTTCTAAATCATGTTTCTATGTCAGTGGTTCTCAAACTATTTAATGTCAAGGACACCAAAAATGATATGTATGTAATTGGCTGCGGACCCCCATCTGAAAATATGTTGTTCCAGGGACCCCCCCAGAAGCAAAGATTTGAGTTAAAAATGTTCGCTCTGAAATAAAATAAAGATTTGCACCACATTTTCACGAACAAAAGATATGCATATGCAACACATATAAGTAAGTACATTTCACTTCACTGTCACCAGGTCCCACAAAACCATGACTACAACATGACGTAACAATTAACAATTTAGGCATTTAGCAGACACTGTTAATCCAGAACGACTTACATTAAGCAATAAAAAAACCATGGCATACATCACATATATAAAAAGTAGTGGTGTCGAAAAATATCGATATGAATCGATAATCGATTTTAACATTAGCGATGCGACTACATCGATGCACGTGTGTCTGGATCGGTCAGAATAGCGTCTCCATCGGATGTTGGTTCGATCCTAAAGTTGTGATTCGATATAATTCAACTAACTGCGGGAAAAACACAGATGTACAAGCCCAAAGCGCTGTGCATTGCGACGGGTAGATAACTTGTAGATCTGCTACTTCCAGCGCAGGGCGGGCCCATGCTTATGACGCTCTGTAACTATGCATCAGCAGCCAGTGACAGACACAACACACGAGCAGCATAAACCACTCGTCAGACGGGATGGCGCACAGGCAGATCCGACACAACTTTATTGCACACAATTGTGCTTTCATCCACGCTTCCATAGCCTTTTAAATCCTATTTCCCATCCACTTGGCACAAGCAGCAGCTTCCACCCGATCTGTGGTGGTGTCCTGTTGTCTGACGAGCGTAGCTACTAGCTAGCATGGGAGCTAATGTTAGTTTAACTTCCATATCGTTAGGAGTTAGAAGAAGGAGTCCTCCTTAATAACACTATGTACTTTCCATCCGTTCCCCAACCCCTCACACTCGCTGCTGGGTTTACACGGGCAGACACAAAGACGAATGGGAATATCATTTGGAGCTTTAACAATGAATGATAGACTGTATCGTTGCGTCTGCCCGTGTTTAATGGTCAGGGTTCCACTGTCCACAGCAGGCGGACCTGTCAAAACTATGCACTTCCCAAAACTCAGAGACATGCCACCACTTATAAGTTCAAACCCACCTCTGGAATATTGCTTGCCCCAGCTATCTCATTCCACTTTCATTTATTTTATTCCATAGTCTTAGTTTTTCTCTAATAAAGTTGTTTGTATTTGTTTTCTCATGTTCTCCTTGAAAAGTGTCTTTAAGTACTCAGAGAAGCATTATATAAATAATAATATTATCACTTATTATTGTCTCCACCAGGCCGAAGGCATGGGGAGAGTGTGTGTGTGTGTGTGTGTGTGTGTGTGTGTGTGTGTGTGTGTGTGTGTGTGTGTGTGTGTGTGTGTGTGTGTGTGTGTGTGTGTGTGTGTGTGTGTGTGTGTGTGTGTGTGTGTGTGTGTGTGTGTGTGTGTGTGTGTGTGTGTGTGTGTGTGTGTGTGTGTGTGTGTGTGTGTGTGTGTGTGTGTGTGTGTGTGTGTGCGTGCGTGCGTGCGTGCGTGCGTGCGTGCGTGCGTGCGTGCGTGCGTGCGTGCGTGCGTGCGTGCGTGCGTGCGTGCGTGCGTGCGTGCGTGCGTGCGTGCGTGCGTGCGTGCGTGCGTCCGTCCGTCCGTCCGTCCGTCCGTCCGTCCGTCCGTTACCAGCTAATCTCTGCCACCGTTTGCCCGATCCATGCCAAACTTTGCACACACTCCCTGGATGCCAACCTCTGCCCCAAATATTCCTCAACGGCCTGTTATAGCGCCACCATGAGGCCGATTTAGGCAAAACACATTTCTGTAGATTACTCGTACACATTTTATCCATACATCACACAATTCGGTATACACTATCTAGTGTATCATGTGATCAACATGGATCTGCACCATTTCCCATCTTCCATCCTGATTGGCTAAGATTGCCTTCCAAAGCTCACATGATTGGTCCGTTTCGAACAAAATGCCACAAATCACAAACACAGTGTGCAATTTCCGTGAAATTATACACGCACATTTCCACTAGGCCGAGGACGACATGCCACTCATTTCTTCCCCAAATCAGCCTCAAGGTGGCGCTATAACAGGCCAATTCCTGTTTTTAGCTATAACTGCATCGATCTGTATACAACTTATGTATGCGCACTCCCTAGAGGCCATGGAAAAACATTGTCCCTGCATCCCTCCACATCTGCCGGTTATAGCGCCACCATGAGGCCGATTTCTGCAAAACACATTGCTTATGTTAGTCGCACAGATTTCTTCCAAATGTCACGCAAATCGGTACACATGATCTCTGTAGTCATGTGATCAAGACGAGTCTGTTGGATTTCTCAGATTCTACACTGATTGGCTAACATTGCCTTCCAAAGTTTTCAGGAGTGGCCCGTTTTGTACGAAATGCTGCACATGTCCTGCTCATCCAGAATTCTATCCTCATGCTATGAGTGATCTGGCTCTGCATTTCCTCAACAAAATGAAGAAAATTGTTGCAAAAAAATAACAAAAAATGTTTATATTACTCCTAAACATTTGCCAAACATCTCACACAGTCCTATCCTCCTGGTGGAGACCTGTGCCCAGAAGGGCACTTTTTCTAGTTAATACTTGTTTTATTGCCTATGCTTATGTAGTCACTATTCATTGATTCACTCGTATCCAAATCCATTTGAAAAAAAAGCTCACTGCTCAGGTCAAATAGGTCAGACTACGGCGGAAGATTGGGAGTGAGGCTGCAGTTCTGACTGTGATGGGAAGTGCATTCCATAGTTTTGGAGCCAGAAGGGAGAAGAGTTTGGGACGTGTGGAGCGTTGTCCCGGCGTTTTTAGTGAAGGTACCTCCAGCTTCCCTGCGTTGGCTGATCTGAGTGCGCGGGAGGGTTTGTAGGGTACGATCATACTTGTGAGATTTGGGGGAGCCATGCCTTTGGTTGCTTTGAATGCCAGCATCAGAGTTTTGTATTCTGTGCGGGCAGCGACCGGGAGCCAATGGAGGGAGCGGAGAACGGGGGAGACGTGTGAGAATTTAGGCTGGTTGAAGACCAAGCGAGCTGCGGCATTTTGGATCAGTTGGAGGGGCTTAAGTGCACATGCCGGTAGGCCAGTAAGGAGGGAGTTACAATAGTCAAGTTTTGACAAGACTGTTGTCTGGATTAGGAGCTGGGCTGACTCCTGGGTGAGGAACGGTCTAATTCGTCGTATGTTGTAGAGTGTAAACCTACAGGATCGAGTGACAGCTGTGATGTGTGTTTTGAACGAGAGCTGACTGTCCAGGACAACACCAAGGTTCCTGGCTGTCGGGACAGACTTTACCAGGGCGTTGTCTACGGAGATAATTAGCTCCCGCATAGGGCAGGACTTAGCTGGGAAGAACAGAAGCTCAGTCTTGTCTGGGTTCAGCTTGAGGTGGTTGGAAGACATCCACTGTGAGATATCAGCCAGGCATGCAGTGATGCGCTCTTCTACCTGGGTGGCAGAGGGGGGGAAGGATAGAAACAGTTGTGTGTCATCGGCATAGCAGTGATAGGATATATTGTGAGCAGAGATGATGGTGCCAAGGGATTTAGTGTACAGTGAGAAGAGGAGGGGACCAAGTACAGATCCCTGTGGGACCCCAGTTTGGAGGGTGCGGGGGGATGATAGCAAACCTTTCCATGAAACCTGGTAAGTCCGGTCAGAGAGGTAGGAGGAGAACCACTTCAGCGCCGTCCCGCCGATGCCTAGATCGGCTAGGGTGTCTAGGAGCAGCTGGTGGTTCACTGTGTCAAATGCCGCCGATAGGTCTAGGAGAATCAGGACTGCGGAGTGGGAAGCAGCCTGGGCAGCATGTAGTGCTTCTGTGACTGCGAGGAGTGCAGTTTCCGTGGAGTGTGCCTTCTTGAATCCTGACTGGTTGGGATCCAGCAGGTTGTTCTGTGAGAGATGGAGAGAAAGCTGGTTAGAGACAACACGTTCAAGGGTTTTGGAAAGAAAGGAAAGGAGTGATACCGGTCTGTAGTTCTTGACATCTGAGGTGTCAAGAGTTGGTTTTTTGAGGAGTGGTGATACCCTGGCTGACTTGAAGGCAGATGGGACGCAGCTGAGGTGTTGATAATGGAGGTGATGAAGGGGAGCAGGTCAGGTGCGATGGTCTGGAAGATTGGAGACGGGGCGGGGTCGAGAGGACAGGTGGTAGGTCTAGTGGATGTGACTAGTTTCAGGACCTCGTCTGGGGATAGAGGAGAGAAGGAGGACATGCATGGTATGTTATGGTTAGCATTGGTTGAGTCGAGTGCTTCTTTATGGGGGAGGGGGGTAAAGGAGCTACTGATATCATCAACCTTCTTTTCGAAGTAGGTGGCAAAGGCCTCCGCGGTGAGGGATGAGGGTTGAGTGGGGGGAGGGGGTTTAAGGAGGGAGGAGAAAGTGGAGAAGAGTTTCCTTGGGTTAGAAGTGCAGGATTGGATTTTGGTGTGGTAGAAGGAGGTTTTAGCAGTGGTTAGTGAGAGGGAGAAGGCAGAGAGGAGTGAGTGAAAGTGGGAGAGATCATCTGGTAGCTTTGTCTTGTGCCACTTCCTTTCAGCTGCCCTGAGAGGTGTTCGTTCAGATCTGAGGGTTTCAGATAACCAGGGCGCCGGTGGGGATGAGCGAGCTGGCCTGGTCGAGAGAGGGCAGTGTTGGTCAAATGCAGATGAGATAGAGGAGAGGAAGGATGTGGTTGCGGAGTCGGGTGAGAGAGAGGGGAAGGACTCCAGGGAGGGTAGAGAGGAGAGAATAGAGGATGAGAGGGAGGAGGGGTTTAGGGACTTGAGATTGCGTCGGGTGGTGACGGTCGGAGGCTGATTCAAAATTCAGATCAATAACAAAAAACACAGAAAGGCAGAGTGCGAAAAGAACAGAGTGTGTGTGTGTGTGTGTGTGTGTGTGTGTGTGTGTGTGTGTGTGTGTGTGTGTGTGTGTGTGCAGAGTTTCAAAGTTTAAACAGCTGTGGAGCTGTTTTTCACCTTGTCTTCTGCGATACGATATCATACGCTCCAGACCTGATCATTGACCCAGAAAGGAATGCTGACCAGGCTACCTAACCCTAATCGAGGGGTTCTGAACCTTTTTGTACCACAACCCCACTTATATAAGTGATTGTTTTTGCAACCCCATCACCCCCCCCACCCCCCCCCCCCCCCCCCCCAGCCCTGCTGTACTGTAAGCATGGGTTATAGTTCTCAGTCGCCACGACTGATTTCAGTCATGTGGATTCCATAGGAGTCTTGCTCAAGGACACTTCAACACTAACTCTGGGGGAGCCTGGGTAACTGAACTGGCAACCTTGCGGTTCCCATCGGCCACTGAGCCACCCTAAGCCACCGCTGCCCATTTTGTGAGCTTGTAGATTGGCTATTTTTGGTCATTAGTTATTTTAAGATGAAAGAGTACTTGAAGTGATCAAACTAGCAATAGAATACACGTTTAGAAGCATCTTCCAGAAACATGAATATTCTCAGAAATGTCATAAAAGCAACAGTAATGCCTTAAATCTGTGATTTCTCCAGTTGGTCGGCCTAAAACATCATTACATTTTCAGTCTTGATCATTTATTATGGCCAGAGCACAACTAACGTGTCGCACTGTGAGACGTTTTGAGCTTGTAGATCAGCTATTTTTGCTATAATTTGAATTGAAAGAATATATTTTTTTGCTATTTCTAACACTCCGAACGCCCAGGACGAAGTTCTTTGTCCTTTCTATTAGTAACGCCCGACGCTCAGGACGAAGTATTGTCCAAAAGACGAAGTTTATTGATACGAGAACAGATCGCATGGCTGTATAGCCCAGACGAGAACAGATCGCATGGCTGTATAGCCCAGATGCGCCTCCTGGGATCTCCTCGGTGACGCGCAAGAGTGAAACGTCATCGAAAAACTCCCTCCTCTGTTTAGCTGATGAAAACAAAAATCTTAAAACGTTCATAACTCGCGATCTAAATCATCCCGTCTTTTTCTGAAAAAAGATCCTGTGTTAGACAGCGCTCCGTGGTCCAGTCGCTAGTCTCGATAGATTTATTCTTGTCTCCCGTTGTTGTCGATCGATTCTAGAGTGCTGTGGCTATTGTTAGCTGCTACACAACATCATGAACTTCCGGCCGGTCCGTCCGGAAAAGGCGTCCGTGTTTATAAATCGACTGGGCGCATGAATGTAATGGATTAAATAGTTCCGGGCAATTAAAGTGTTAATTTGGGAATTCCGAATCTTGAAAACCCCCTAGTTTGACACGTCACACACAAGAGATTTTGAAATGTTTAGCCTTATATAGGTTGTTAACCCATTTTTGGCGGGAACCCCTTTTGGTGTAGCTATTGAAAAATAGCAGATCTACAAGCTCACAAGCTTGTAGGTCTGCTATTTTTGAAAAATCGAAGAACCACTGACATAGAAACATAGCTTTTTCAGAAAACTGTCAGGATGTAGAAGACATTTTTAGAATCTGATCTCAGGTCAAAATGGGTTAAATGGTACCCCAACTTTCAACCCCTGAATTTACGTCAACTCGACGTTCAAGGACGTTCAAGGACGTTAAGTCCTCGAACGACTACTATTGCAATTTATTTTGGGTCACGCCCCTGTGATAGCTTAGATTGGCTATTGGATACTATCTTTGCTGTGTTGTTTGTTCTGATGTGGTGTTGTGTTGTCGTTTGAAAGCATCAACCAGACGGATCAGATGCTGGTCCACCTGCAGTCCTTCAACTCTCTCCCCGAGAACTACACCATTCCTGAGAGCACCAAGAATGGAGTCCCTCTCTTCTACATCCCCCCTGGCTCCACAACGCCGGTATGCTATACCAGTGGTTCCCAAACTTTTTCGTGTCAAGGACCCCCAAATCAACATTTATTAGGACCCCCCCCCCCCCCATTTGAAAACATATGCCAGTGACCCCGATAAGGGAGGATCTTTACGGCTCTAGCAGTGATTCCGAAACATATTAATTTCATGGACCTACGCATTATGCTACGGACCCCCGATTTAATGGCATTTCTATCTCTGGTATCCCAATTTATATTGTAAATCCACTGTTAATTTAACTCAGAGTGTACAAATGGAACCAAATGGACCATTTGTACACTCTCTGTGTTAGAGAGTGGACCCATAAGGGTCCATTTGGTTCCTAACTATCTCTAATTGAGCTAGGTACCCCCTGGAACTCCCTCAAGTACCCCTAGGGGTCCCCGGACCCCACTTTGGGAACCCATGTGCTATACACTTATACACTGTAGCAGTTAACCCATTCTGGGCGGGAACCCCTTTTGGTGTTTAGGCCTGACGTCGAAATTTAAAACAATGTCTTCAAAATCCCGACAGTTTTCTGAAAATCCTTATGTATCCTGTATCAGTGGTGGTGCTCAATATTTCATGTCAAGGACCCCAAAGATTATATGTAATATGCCTCCGCCCCCCCCCCCCCCCACCCCCCCCATCTGAAAATATGTTGTTCCAGGGACCTCCCCAGAAGCAAAGATTTGAGTTAAAATGTTCACTCTGTGATCATATATATATATTCAGATTTGAGGCATTTTCACGATTTTTCAAAAATAGCAGACGAGTGCCGCACTATAAGCTTGTAGATCTGCTATTTTTCAATAGCTAAAATATATAATAATGCTTTAAGTTTAAAACACCAAAAGGGGTTCCTGCCCAAAATGGGTTAAGCATTATTTTATACTTTAGCTGTTGAAAAATAGCAGATCTACAAGCTTGTAGGTCTGCTATTTTTGAAACATCGTGAAAATGTGTCAAATCTTTGAATATATATTCTTTCACAGCGAACGTTTTTAACTCAAATCTTTGCTTCTGGGGGGGGGGGGGGGGGGGTGCATGGAACAACATATTTTCATATGGGGGTCCTTTGGGGGTCCTTGACATGAAAATGTTTGAGAATGACTGACACAGAAACATAGGGTTTTCAGAAAACTGTCATGATTTAGAAGGCTTTTGTAGAATCGTCCTCCTGTCTAAATGGCTTAACTCAACTTTGAAAAGCACGTGCATGTATGCTGCATCTTGTCTCCGGTCCCTGGCACATGAACAGATTTTCTGGTAGCCTTTGATACAGCTACATGATATTGCCTTTCGTTCATTGACATAGGCCAGGCTGGCTCTGTAGATGGACAGGGGACTGCATTCCCATCACTGAAAGACCATCCATACAGTGAAGGAAGGAATGTCCGGCTTGGCGATGCACGTCCCTGCCAGGCATGAATGTCAACATAATGCCAACATAAACAGTAGAACGAAACCAAAAAACCAGAGGGATGTCTTTCTGCAAAGAAACACCCCAGCACAATAATATAGTGACTAATAAAGGGAAATGATGACTAAAATATTTAAATACTTATTTTAAATATAGGCTATATCACCTTTAAGTCTCTCGTGGTCAGAAACCATGAGTTTGTATTTCTAGTTCACCCGGGTTCAGAATTTAGAGCCAAACCTATTACCTGGGTGCTAGTATTGTGGCGGCCATATTGGATGTCATGGAAACTTGCAATACAAAAAATGTTTGTATTCATATCATTGATCAACCTGTGAAGTTTCGTGGAAATATCCCTCAGTTAAAACACATGCCCTATTCACCCCCATTATATACTGTGTATATATACATTTACCTATTGGGTCATAGATATTATTTTTTGGTGGACAACATTTGATGTTATGGCAAATGCAGGTATCCAAAAAAGGGGTGGTTTGCCCCCTGGGTAATAGGATCTGACAGGAAAAGTAATGTCTCTTTTCTTTTTCACGTTTGCAGCCATTTTGACAATATTCAAGCTCAAGAATATATGTCCCTTCTGTGCAATGCATCTTAGCCAATGGAATAATATTGCTTGTGTTTGCCAAAACAGTCAACAATTATGGTAGAAATCATGCAGTAAAGCACTATTCCGGGTAGCCACCATCTTGTAAATATGCACAATAAGGGTCCAGACCATAGAGTATATATATAATAGAGACTGAACTGGCGCGAAGCTCCGCCCCCCCAGCTATTCATGTCAGTGGAAGTTGCTCAGTGGCGTTTTGAAGCACCCGGAAGACTGCCGGAAGTCCCTACCAGGACCTCAACTTTGAGGTCCTGAGTGACGTAGGGCAACCGAGCGCTCAACATTAAAGCCCAGCTGCAGGGGTTTCCCGGTCATGAATCCACGGGTCCGCCTGTAGTCCCTCCTCCTACCACTAGGACCCAGAGCTTCAACGTTGGAAAGTCTGCCTGCCCCCTTGGTCCAGACACACCCAATAATAAAAATAGGTATTCCATTGAGTCTATCATGGTCAGAAACCATGAAATAGACACCAAGTTTGCATTTCTAGCTGATCTCGTTCATAAGTTAGAGCCAAACCTATTTTCTGGGTGCTAATATTATGGTGGCCATATTGTGGAGGCCATATTGGATTTCATGGAAACTTGCAATACAAAAAACGTTCGTATTTATATCATTGATCAACCTGTGAAGTTTCGTGGAAATATCCCTCAGTTTAAAAAAAATGCCCTATTCAACCCCCATTATATCTAATAGGGGCTAATATTGGGGCGGCCATATTGGATTTCCAGCAAAAAATTTACCGGGTTGTCCATATAGGTTGTGATCCTACGGGGTCAAAGATATTATTTCTGGTGGACAACCTTTGAGGTCATGGCAAATGCAGGTTTCCTAAAAAAAAGGGTGGTTTGCCCCCTGGGTAATTCCAGTTTGTGGAGTGAATTTGTGGAATGACTTGAGTATGCAGGTGCAGACATGAATCCTTTTTTTTCGGAGGTCATATTGAGACATGTTATATTATTTGGGAGGTAGTTGGACGAGAAGGGGCGGAGGATTATTTTCGCATGGCTGTGTTGTTGAACACATACACAGCTGAACGACTGGAAAGTTACACGACTGACCCACTCAGGTGATGGCAATAATTCTGCGTCGCAGCACGACCACTCTAACCCTAAGCCACCGTCACCCCGTGCCATGTTCCCCGCTGTCATTTTTACACTCCAGTATAAGTCAAAGACACAAGTCATTTTACACTTGGTTGCGTGCTGAAAATAGCCTCAAGCTCACAGCGCGTCGCGCTGCGCTGGTAGATCGGCGTGTAAGATGAAGTGTAAGATGAGCTATATTACGACGGCATCAAGGCCCGCCAAGATACATTTTAGTCGACTGAATCAACTTAAGATTTAGTCGACTAAAATCGTATGATATTTAGTGGACTAAAACTAGACGAGCACTAAAACATTCCAGGCGACCAAAACGTGTGAGTAAAACTAAATGAAAACTATTCAAAGGACTATGACTAAAAGTCTCTTGTCTGTGTCCTACTGCAGGTGCTGTCCCTGTAGCGCAGTGGCTGTAATTATAATACTAATCTTTATTGTCCCGAAGGATATCTTCACAGTCTGTTCAGTCAACACCCACATCAAAAACACATAGCACACAACACCAAGACAATACAAAAACATGAGGTCCCCACTGTATACAGAACCATCCCATCATACATGTACACTGTATACAGAACCATCCCATCATACAGTACATGTACACTGTATACAGAACCATCCCATCATACAGTACATGTACACTGTATACAGAACCATCCCATCATACATGTACACTGTATACAGAACCATCCCATCATACATGTACACTGTATACAGAACCATCCCATCATACAGTACATGTACACTGTATACAGAACCATCCCATCATACATGTACACTGTATACAGAACCATCCCATCATACAGTACATGTACACTGTATACAGAACCATCCTATCGGCGGGGCAGTTTGTTTTAACCCATTTAGGCCTGACGTTGAAGAAGAAAAAAAAAGTCTTCCGAAAGAATATATATTCAAAGATTTGTGCCACATTTTCACAATTTTTCAAAAATAGCAGACCTACAAGCTCGTAGCGCACCACTCGGTGGCACGCTATGAGCTTGTAGATCTGCTATTATTTTTCAATAGCTAAAGTATTACATAATGCTTAAAACACCAAAAGGGGTTCCCGCCCAAAATGGTTGATGGCTGAGGGGACAAAGCTTCTACGGAAACGGACCTTTTTCGGAAACGGAGATTAAAAAGCGTCATGTCATATTGAAAGTGCTTGCCGTGTGATGGCCTTATCGTTCATATCAGATAGTGTGGGTAGGAAGTCCGATGATCTTAGAAGCAATACGGCTTATGCGGGTGATACTGAAAAGTTTGTTTCTGTTAAGCATGGGCAGTATATGGTGTGGAAACATGCAGAACAGTACAACAGAACAGGTTGAATAATGCTTTTGTACAGTAATTACAGAAGATGAGAGGCAACAGATGATGTTAACCCATTTTGACCTGAGGACGATTCTACAAAACCCTGTTTCTATGTCAGAGGTTCTCAAAGTTTTTCATGTCAAGGACCCCAACAAATATATGTAATTGGCCGCCGACCCCCATCTGAAAATATGTTGTTCCAGCCAGGGACCCCCCAGAAGCAAAGATTTGAGTTAAAAATTTTCATTCTGAAAGAAATATATATATTCAAAGATTTGTGCCACATTTTCATGATTAAAAGAAAAATAGCAGATCTACAAGCTCGTAGCGCTCCCGCCCAAAATGAGATGAGTCCTTAAGATTAACGTATCTTAACCCAGTCTCTGTCTGTCCCACTACAGGTGCTGTCCCTGCAGCACAGTGGCTGCAAGGACTCGTCCCAGTCTCTGTTTGCGTCCTACTGGAAGCCCATCCTCTCCATGGACGCCAACTTCTGGCAGCGGTGGCTGCACATGCACCGCATCGCCATCATCCTGGAACACGACATGTGAGGGCACCGCACACGCATGCCTGCCTGCACGCACGCACGCACGCACGCACGCAGATCAGCCACATTAAGACGTGAAGGTGGGGGCCCCATGTGGCCTTCGGGCTAACAGTTGCCCATGTATGGCATAGCCTACTGTAGGCCTTGTTGACTAGATTAAGAAGTTTTTGCTACTGAAATGATCCATTATTTATATGGAGAAATCCCGTCATTTAACATGCATTTCAATGGGTGAGAAGGACAGCTTGCCATGTCTCCTCGCTGCTAATGTGCCTATTGGACAAGGACGGGTTGGGGAAGAACGTATTCCTTGTCCCAGATGGCATTTCTGGTCAAAACTAGTTTTATTCGACGGTCCATATAACAAACGTATGCGATGGTTGCGGTGATGCTTTGTGGTGTCCGAGCCGGAGACAGGTATCCGGTCCGTCACAACACGCACTCCTCCTACTGTAAGTAACATAAGTAACATCCGGTTGCGGTTTTTAGCTCTCCAAAATAAGCGTGTCCGTTACTGTGTGTGTGTGTGCGTGCTTGCGTGTGTCTGTGTGCATGTGTGTGTGTGCCCTCCGTGCAGGCCCGTGCCCAAACACCTGCACACGGCTGGGAGCAACGGTCGCTTCAGCACCATCCAGTGTCGCATCTCGCACTCTGCCCTCACCTCCCTGCTGAAGGACTGGAGCAGCTTTGTCCTGGTGGAGGGCTACTCCTACGTCAAGCTCATATACAGGTGAGGACAGCTTCGTCCTGGTGGAGGGCTACTCCTACGTTAAGCTCATATACAGGTGAGGACAGCTTCGTCCTGGTGGAGGGCTACTCCTACGTCAAGCTCATATACAGGTGAGGACAGCTCCATCCTGGTGGAGGGCTACTCCTACGTTAAGCTCATATACAGGTGAGGACAGCTTCGTCCTGGTGGAGGGCTACTCCTACGTCAAGCTCATATACAGGTGAGGACAGCTTCGTCCTGGTGGAGGGCTACTCCTACGTTAAGCTCATATACAGGTGAGGACAGCTTCGTCCTGGTGGAGGGCTACTCCTATGTCAAGCTCATATACAGGTGAGGACAGCTTCGTCCTGGTGGAGGGCTACTCCTACGTCAAGCTCATATACAGGTGAGGACAGCTCCATCCTGGTGGAGGGCTACTCCTACGTCAAGCTCATATACAGGTGAGGACAGCTTCGTCCTGGTGGAGGGCTACTCCTACGTCAAGCTCATATACAGGTGAGGGCAGCTTCGTCCTGGTGGAGGGCTACTCCTACGTTAAGCTCATATACAGGTGAGGACAGCTTCGTCCTGGTGGAGGGCTACTCCTACGTCAAGCTCATATACAGGTGAGGACAGCTTCGTCCTGGTGGAGGGCTACTCCTACGTCAAGCTCATATACAGGTGAGGACAGCTTCGTCCTGGTGGAGGGCTACTCCTACGTCAAGCTCATATACAGGTGAGGACAGCTTCGTCCTGGTGGAGGGCTACTCCTACGTCAAGCTCATATACAGGTGAGGACAGCTTCGTCCTGGTGGAGGGCTACTCCTACGTCAAGCTCATATACAGGTGAGAGCAGCTCCATCCTGGTGGAGGGCTACTCCTACGTCAAGCTCATATACAGGTGAGGACAGCTTCGTCCTGGTGGAGGGCTACTCCTATGTCAAGCTCATATACAGGTGAGGACAGCTTCGTCCAGTGTTGGTTTCGTCGACTAAAACTAAGACGAAAAATGTTCGTCGACTAACCTTTTTTTCACTGACAAACTAAATGGAAACTAAATGAAAACTAAGCCATGATGACTAAGACTGAGACTAAATATACTGACAATTCCGTCAACAAATAAAAACTAGACTAAAATGTTAGGAAGGGACTAGTGTGCAAGAGATCCAGTATAAGTCATTTTTCACTTGGTTGCATGCTGAAAATAGCAGATCTACAAGCTCAACGTGTCGCGCTGCAACACGTGAGCTTGTAGATCTGCTATTAGATCTGCTTGTAGTCATTACGACGGCACCAAGGCCCGCCAAAATAAATTTTAGTCGACTGAATCAACTGTAGATTTAGTCGACTAAAATCTTATGATATTTAGTCGACTAAAACTAGACTAACACTAAAACTTTCCAGGTGACTAAAATGTGACTATATGAAAACTATTGAAGAGACTATGACTAAAACTAAAATAAAAATGTTCTGCCAAAAACAACACTGGCTCCGTCCTGGTGGAGGGCTACTCCAGGTGCGGACGTCGATTTTTGTCTATGGTCTTTCATTTGTTTTGCTTTGCTTGATTTCGTCGAAGACGAAAAATGTCCGTCGACTACCTATGAAAACTAAACAGAAACTAAAGGAAAACTAAGCTCTGATGACTAAGATATTTTGACAATTTCGTCAGCAAATTAAATAAATGTTAGGTACTAGTGGACAAGACATCCCGAATAAGTAAAAGACAAAAGTACATTTTCACTTATGTTGAAAATCTACAAGCTCACAAATCTTCAAGCTCAAACATGTCACACTGCGATGCGTTGTGAGCTTGTCGATCGGCTATTTTCGTTACGACGGCATCAAGGCCCTCCAAAATACATTTTAGTCGACTTAAATCGTATGATATTTAGTCGAATAAAACTAGACTAACACTAAAACATCCCGGGTGACTAAAACGTGCCTAAAAACTGAATGAAAACTATTCAAGTTCTGACGATCTGACGAAAGATGGGACTTTGATCGCCAAGGTTGTTGCCCGTTGTGTGTGAGAAAGGCTCTGCGAGAAGATCCGGCAGGCGTTAAATGCGCTCGCCGACGATGCCTTCCAGAGCGTTTCTGAATATCTAGCAGGTTTGACTCTTATCGCGTGACTGGACATCATACGGTATCACGGCATAACCTCTTTAAGGCCCTACTTCGTCATACAGGAGTTGTTGCACAACAGTAGCGAAAATAGCAGATCTACAAGCTAAGCAATGTGTTGTGTGTCTGTTTCATTGTGGATTGTTGTCTCTCCCCCTCAACAGTTGCTCAGAGCAGCCTCCCACCAGCTTCTACCTGGTGGTTTGTGTATGTTTCATTGTGGATTGTTGTCTCTCCCCCCGACAGTTGCTCAGAGCAGCCTCCCACCAGCTTCTACCTGGTGGTTTGTGTATGTTTCATTGTGGATTGTTGTCTCTCCCCCCCGACAGTTGCTCAGAGCAGCCTCCCACCAGCTTCTACCTGGTGGTTTGTGTATGTTTCATTGTGGCTTGTTGTCTCTCCCCCTCAACAGTTGCTCAGAGCAGCCTCCCACCAGCTTCTACCTGGTGGTTTGTGTATGTTTCATTGTGGATTGTTGTCTCTCCCCCCAACAGTTGCTCAGAGCAGCCTCCCACCAGCTTCTACCTGGTGGTTTGTGTATGTTTCATTGTGGATTGTTGTCTCTCCCCTCGACAGTTGCTCAGAGCAGCCTCCCACCAGCTTCTACCTGGTGGTTTGTGTATGTTTCATTGTGGATTGTTGTCTCTCCCCTCGACAGTTGCTCAGAGCAGCCTCCCACCAGTTTCTACCTGGTGCGTCTCATCTCCAAGGCCCCGTGCATGGTGCTGAGGCTGGGCTTCCCCATCGGCACGCTGGCCCACGTTCGGAACAAGGTACGTGCTGGTCTGGTTCCAGTGTTGATTTTGATGGCAAATTTTTTTGTTTTAGTTTTAGTCATGGTCTTTGGAATAGTTTTCGTTTGGTTTTTAAGTCACATTTTAGTCACCTGGAAAAGTCACCTTTTAGTGTTAGTCTAGTTTTAGTCGACTAAATAATATTTTAAGAGGGCTGTCATACTGTGTGTCTTAGGCTCAATTGTCAGTTTGTCACCTCCCCCTTTCACATTCAATAGACCCCGCAATCTTTCCTGGGGTCTAGTGGGACTATAGTGAATTCTAATAAAGTAATTGCCGTACAATTTTGTAAAAAAATACGTATTTTGCCACTTGTTCGAATGTCCCACTCCCAACCCCCCTGTCAAAAATAGCTAAAATCTCGAATAACAACCTAAAACATGAACCTTAATTCTAACGGTTGCAACAATAACAATTAAGGAACCAATTATAGCAAAAATGATGGAGGTGGTGGGTCAGTTCAGAATAAGAATAACTAAAGAAATCAGTAAATAAGTGTAACTGTAATTTATTAAATCAAAAAACAAAATAAAGTTTTCAATAACAAAATGTTCACTTAATGAAATCAAAATAAAATAAACTGCCTCAAAAGGTATGGGTAAAGTCCAAGTGTCCTGGCACTGTCCAAAACTAAACTTAAATGTCCAAAAAATAAATCCAAATAGAACCCAGTCAATGCTGTGTGTAGTGGTAAGTCTCCTCTTACCACCCTGTACACTGTCCCGCAAAGTCCGTCCTTAATCGCAATCCAACATCCGGGGAAATAATCCAAAATGGAAAGAAAGTTCTCCTTCTCCTTGGTAGAAATCCTATAGAGCGTCGCAGTCCCGCCTCCTACCCTGGACCAGGAAATGAAACCCAATGCATTATTCTCATAGACATTTCTTAAAGTATTTATTTAAAGACGGTTACGCCGCGGACAAAGCCAACTGGAGTCGTGACAACTCATGACAACACAAACCATATTTTGGACCAAACAAATAATTAGAAAGAAGAAAAAAACGGCAGGTTACAACACTTTTTTTGTTGTTTTTCTTCTTTGTAATTATTTGTTTGGCAACACATGTATCTCACTGGCTTCTTGAGGCATATAGTCCAGCAGATAAATAACTAAATCTCATAGAGTAGCAGATTGGTAGAAAATAATAAAGTACATGAAAATGGAGCATAGTAAACAAAAAATACACAGATGTGACTCTGGGCACAGATGTTACAGTTGAACCAGGGCCATAGAGTTACGACAGAGTTACGACAACTCCGTTTACTTCATGGGGCCAGTCCAATGGCCCCATGAAGTGGTCTTCTACATAGACTTCTATTGAATGGGGACAACCGGACGTTTACGGAATGCATTGGAGTCTATGGGCTCGCGCGAGTACATGAACCGGCTGTTTATTACGCTCTCAAGAGTTAAAGATCTAATAATGGTCCATTTGGTTACCAACTCTGAGCTCTCCATCAGTTAGCTGGGACCACCTGGAACCCTCTCAAGGACCACTGGTTGAAAACCACTGCAATATATAATTTGGCTATTTAACAGATCTAAGGAACACTGCACGTTGCAGCAATGGCTCAGGGATAAGAGTTGCCGGTTGGCAACCGTGAGGTTCCCCAGTTCGATCCCAGAGTTAGTGTCGAAGTGTCCGTGCGTGCGTGCGTGCGTGCGTGCGTGCGTGGACCACTTGTTGCCTTATTATACGCACAAACAAGACGGTTTGTTTTGTCTTTTTTTCTCCGAACACAGATCGTGGACGAGCTCCGCGAGCAGATCCTCAGGCTGCGATTCCCGCACCGCGTCCAGAGCAAGGAGGCCACGCCCAAGACCAAGAGGAAGCTGCTGGGCGGGCACCCGTCCCCGCCGTCCAAATGTCCCTCGTCCTCCTCGTCCTCCTCGTCCTCATCGCTGCCTGTCCCCAAGCCCGCCCTGTCCGACAGGCCCTGTGTGGTGGTCCTCAACAAACCATTGGAGAAGTTGCTCATAAGGTATAACGTTTGTCTCGCGTATCCAAACAACTATTCCACAATCTCCGAAAGACTATATAGAGTCTGGAACTACACCTCCCGTAATCCGAGTAAGGAAGCTGCCATTTCCGTTCACGGAAATATATTTGTCTCCACCAGGCCGAAGGCATGGGGAGAGAGTATGTTTTGCACTCCGTCCGTGTGTGTGTGCGTCCGTCCGTCCGTCCGTCCTTCCTTCCTTCCTTCCGTCCGTCTGTTACCAGCTAATCTCCGGCACCGTTGGCCCGATCCATGCCAAACTTTGCACACACACTCCCTGGATGCCAACGACGAACCTCTGCCCCAAATATTCCTCAACGGCCTGTTATAGCGCCACCATGAGGCCGATTTAGGCAAAACACATTTCTGTAGATTACTCGTACACATTTTATCCATACATCACACAATTCGGTATACACTATCTCCATAGTCATGTGATCAACACGGATCTGCACCATTTCCCATCTTCCTTCCTGATTCGCTTCCAAAGCTCACATGATTGGTCCGTTTCGAACAAAATGCCACAAATCACAAACACAGTGTGCAATTTCCGTGAAATTATACACGCACATTTCCACTAGGCTGAGGACGACATGACACAATTTATTTTTCAAACCAGCCTCATGGTGGCGCTATAACAGGGCAATTCCTGTTTTTACCTATAACTGCATCGTTCTGTGTACAACTTTGTATGCGCACTCCCTAGAGGCATGGAAAAACATTTTCCCTGCATCCCTCCACACCTGCCGGTTATAGCGCCACCATGAGGCTGATTTCTGCAAAACACATTGTTTATATTAGTCGCACAGATTTCATCCAAATCTCATGCAAATCGGTATACATGATCTCTGTAGTCATGTGATCAAGACGAGTCTGTTTGATTTCTCAGATTCTACACTGATTGGCTAAGATTGCCTTCCAAAGTCTTCAGGAGTGGCCCGTTTGGTACAAAATGCTGCACATGTCCTGCTCATCCAGAATTCTATCCTCAGAGATGCTATGAGTGATCTGACTCTGCATTTCCTCAACACAATGAAGACATTTGTTGCAAAAAACAAACATGTTTATATCACTCCTAAACATTTTGCCAAACATCACACACTCCTATCCTCCTGGTGGAGACCTGTGCCCAGAAGGGCACTTTTTCTAGTTTTTATATATATTTTAAAATGTCTTTAGAGCGTATTTTTTTCTTTCCGTTATTTCCTTTTCTGCTATATATCTCTGCTGTCGGGAGGAAACCTCATAACTCCAAAATGTTCATTTTTCAGGAAATTAAGAAAAGTCCCATAAAAGTTTGTGTTGTAACTTTATATATTGTCAATTACTTCCATGAGAGGGGGAGAGGTGGTGGAGTTAGTTGCTTTAGCAGACATTTTGATGGTCCAATGGAGTTAAGAGGTTTTGTCCAAAGCACTTTTTACTACTTTCCATTGGTTCAATAACAACGAAACAACACACAGATGTAAAGGGTGTTCAATAGCACTGATTTATGCCAAAACAAATCTAAAACCTCAAAAATTGAGTTATGAGGTTTCCTCCCGACAGCAACGATTATGCTTTTATGATTTCTATTTATATTAGGATAATATGTACGCGACTGTAAAGATGAAATGGAAGTGGGGAGAACTTCACTTCCGCTTTATATTGTACTCATGATAGAACTTCCGTTGCTCCAGACTGTATGATGGAAGCATTTGGAAACTAAACACTTTGGTGACTAAAATGTGACTAAAACTAAATTAAGAGAGACTTTGACTAAAACTAAAATCAAAACCAACACTGCCTCCACAGGTATGAGAAGCTGCCGTCGGACTACAGGACCCCCTTTATCCTCAACATGGAGACCCTGTCCCACCACCACCACCCCGGCTCCGCCCACCACATGGGCGGGGCGGCGGTGGCCCCGCCTCTCAGCGTGGCGGCCAATCGCACGGCCTCGTCCACGCTGGCGTCGCTGTCGCGCTACTTCCTGCACCGGCGCTGGGTGTGGGCGGTGCAGTGCGAGCAGGGCGGTCCCGCCGTGCCCCTGAGCGCCGTCGCACACATCCTGTCCATGCTGGCAGAGTGAGTAGTGGCGTGGTTTGTTTTTTGATTTGTTGTTGTTGTCGACTTTTCGTACATTATCCATCCTTTTGTGTAGGACACACATAGACAATTTGCTCGTCTATATATGACGTGAATTCTCCATTCATTGTCAATGGGAATTGTGTCTTTGTGTAGGACAGAAATAGCCGATTTGCTCAGACACACATGGCGTAAATTCTCCATTCATTTTCAAATGGAATTTAATGTTTGTGTAAGACGAAAACCTACACTTTAGCTGAATATAGCCCCTCAAACATTAAAAAAATATAATTAACATACAAAGATAAATACAAACAAACAATCCTACCTACCCACCCCTCCCTCCCAGGACCAATGATGTCACAAAAAGCATAATTTTGTCCAAGACACCATTGTATGACAAAGTAGGGCTTAGACTAATCGATTACATAAGAACATAATTTTAGTGGATAGAAACAATTGCCGAGATAGAATCAGAGTGAGAATCACCTAAGTGATTCTCATCATTATCATCATCACACGCTTTTCAGGTTTAGTGAGTGGGTGAAATTAATTTCAGAAAGATACCTCAAATGGTAAAGGAAAAAAAACATGTCAAGGAGATGCAAACATCACATGTATTTACTATACAACATATACCGGCAGGTTCATATTCGATATGTGACAGTTGCGTCCCTAGTGTGAACACGAGTAGGACTCTTCCCCCAAAGTATCGGAGGACTCGACAACGTGTTGTTTGTGTTTGTGTTCAGGATCCGTCTGTCGGAAGGCTTTCATTTTGCCGCCAGTGGGGAGGGCATCGTAAACATGGTGATGGAACTGCCCATTAAGGTATGGACATCCATCTCACTGGATTACCACTAGGCACGCAACATTTCTGGCCGATAATCAATATTATCTATGTCTATAAATGCATGTGTGTACGTCTGTAATCCACGTAACTCGAGAACCGTTTGCCCCACCGATTTAATGGTTAATGTGGTTAAACGCTAACGTGACATGGATGCGTTCCAGGTCTCAATGGATTAAAATGCGTTCCACACCCCCACAGGGAGTTCAGTGCCCGGTGTCTCGAGTCGGTCGGACACACGGTTGTCCACAACCGCCACAAAAGGCCTCTGCCCGGGCTCTGGACAGGGCCCCCTGCCCAGGGTCCATATATGGAGCTGGCCTGTTCTGACATCACAAATATGCTCTGACATCTGCATAGACTCCATATTTGGGCATGCCTGACAAAGAACTCCAAATATGGGCATAAAAGAGACACATGCATAATAACTGGGTGGGGCATTCATTTCCAACTTGCATCGTTCCAAGTAGGCCAGTTGTGCCCAACGGGCACCGCTCTAGTATAATGGGCGGGATTCACTAAGCCGCCTACGCCCATATTTTAAACGTACCGGCATTTACGACAATAATGTGTCCCGATTCACCAATCTGTAGTGTTGTAGTCCGGTCTCAGTCTTGAGTCCACATTTTCATCTGCACGGTCTCATCGAGGTCTTGCACGTAATTTGACTCTGTCTAGACTCGGTCCCGGACCGAGGGACTGGGGACTCCTCCCCCACGAGTCCACTCGAGTCACTACAATGCAATGAAATAAATGTATTCTACCCCTATTATGAGGAGCCCATTCACATTAACATTATGAGACAGCTGGCTGGCGCTTATTAAAACAAAATGCCTGCGGTCTCCGAGGCTAGGTGATTATAGACAACTACGTGCAGCTGACGTGCCTGCCTGCTCTCGCAGTGTTTTTGTTTTCAAACCCCCTCCCACACTTGGTTTTGACCAGTGTTGTTTTTGGCAGCAAATTTATATTTTAGTTTTTAAATATTTTTTTAGTCACATTTTAGTTTTACTGTTAGTCTAGTTTTAGTCGACTAAACATTATACGGTTTTAGTCGACTAAAATGTGTTTTGGTGGGCCTTGATGCCGTCGTAATGACAAAATAGCCTATCTACAAGCTCACAACGTGGGCTTGTTGATCTGCTATTTTCAGCATGCAACTAATGACTAAAATGACTTATTCTGGGTCTCTTGTCCACTAGTCCCTTCCTAACATTTTTGTCTAGTTTTTGTTTGTTGACGAAATTGTCAATATATTTAGTCGTTGTTTGTTTGTTTCCATTTAGTTTTCCTCAGTGAAAAAAGGTAGTCGACGAACATTTTCCGTCTTAGTTTTAGTCGACAAAGTCAACACTGGTTTTGACACTGACTCGCAATTTGGGTGGTTGTATTTTAGCTAGCACTTTGAGAACCACTGCTTTCATTGATGTTTTCTTCTTCTGCTGCTTGTTTTTTGGAACGATTGGCGGTGCGTAGGGGATGTCAGCGGAGGAGGACCGAGAGAGTCACACCTGTATCGTTCAGTACATCCTGTTCCCTCCTCACTCCTCCTCCACTAAAGACAGGTCAGCAACACTTCATCTTGTTATTGCTTTGACAAAATCTGTGGGGGACCACTTCACTACTTTTCAATGTATCTTCATATATTTGGTGTTCATGATAAAATGCCTATAGAAAGAGAATAAAATCTGAACTCTCAGTAATAAAATGCCACAATGTTTTTTTCTACACTGTCTCTGTCTCATAAGAGGGCTGTGGGCAGTTCAGAAACCTGTTAAAAAAAAAAAACTAGTATTTGCATAGCCGCGTCCCGCGTGGGGCATGGATCTCCAACTTCCATCGTTACCGACTCGGTTCTCTACAGCCGGGCACCGCTCTAGTGTCCTTAAATTGCACATAGTCACATTGATGACAGTAATCTCCAGTGTGTTTGTGTGTATGTGTGTGTGCGTGTGTGATCGGCGTGCACAGCTTCTCCACGGACGATGACAATGACACTGACGTGGAGCCGGTAGACGCGGACACGGAGCTGAGCCTGGTGACGGAGTGTTGGGTGGAGCCGCAGAGTGGCACCGTGTGTAACGGCCACGCAGCGGGGCAGCATGCCAGCTACCAGGGACTGCCCTACCAGGACATCCCCAAAGCCGTGCGTACCACTACCAGCGTGTTATTCCTTTTAACCCATTTCACCCTGAAAGTGACAGTTTTCGCGAAAAACCCATGTTTCTATGTCAGTCGTTCTCAAACATTTTCATGTCAAGGACCCCCAAGAGTTATCTGTAATTGGCCATCGACCCCCCATCTGAAAATATGTTGTTCCAGGGACCCCCCCCCCCCCCCCCCCCCCCCCCCAGTAGCAAAGATTTGAGTTAAAAATGTTGGCTCTGAAAGGATATATATTCAAGGGATTTGCACTACATTTTCACTGTTTTTCAAAAATAGCAGACCTACAAGCTCGTAGCGTGGCACTCTGTGCCGTGCTATGAGCTTGTAGATCTGCTATTTTTCAATAGCTAAAGTATAACATAGTGCTTAAAACACCAAAAGGGGTCCCCCCCCCCCCCCCCCCCCAAAATGGGTTAACACGCAGCCCGCCAGAACCGTAGTAACCGTAGGATTAAATTAATCGCCTAGCCTGTCAGAACCGTATAGGCTACGTTTTCCAGGGTTTATATTCTTTAATCCATGTTTTGATCCGATCTAATCGTTAGCTGCCACTCGTTAGCATAACAGTCAAAGTGGGACAGTGGCCATTTTGAAGATGCGCGCGCATCCACTTGCACTCTATGTGCTGCTTTCAAAGGCCTATATCTCCAAATCGGCGCAATGAATGTCATTTCTGGTGAAAACAACAGTCGGGTTTTTCCACCACCGACCAAGAGAACAACAAGCATTTTTGTCTACAGCACAACAGCATTTTGTCATTCTAACATCCGGTTACGGACATTTGGCTCTTCAAAGTAAGGACGATAGATAGATTAATTAATGCTGGCGGTCAACCAGATTAAAATCCTATGTTTCTATATCAGTGGTTCTCACATTATTTCATGTCACGGACGGACCCCCCAAATTATATGCATTTGGCCGCGACTCCCATTTGAAAATATGTTCTTGCAGGAACCCGCCAGAAGAAAACTTTTGAGTTAAAATAACAATAGCTGTGAAAGAATATATATTCAAAGATTTGCGCCACATTTTCACGAGTTTTCTAAAATAGCAGATCTACAAGCTCGTAGCGAGCTTGTAGATCTGAGCTCGTGAGCTTGTAGATCTGGAGGTTATGCAATAACCATGGTTATATAAAGGATATGAGTGAATCAATTCACTATGGGTTATGTCCATTCTTGGACGTAAGACAGAAGAAAATCTATACACTCACGTTCTAATGATATTAGAACAGGCTTTTACGTCATGACGCAGCGCAAGTCCCTCCCCCGAGGGCATAAATACCTGTGCTGTCGTCTAGGCGTCATTCGGTAATACTTTCTCCTTCTGCCGTTAACAAGCTAGAAGGGTATTTTGGTGAATTGATTCACTCATATCCTTTATATAACCATGGTTATTGCATAACCTCCAGTTATATTAAAGTCTACTCGTGAATCAATTCACTATGGGAGACCTAATAAACTCCCTTCAAATCACTGAAGAACGCACCCGTCCTCACGTGCCCCTCCAAGCTGTGACGTCACAGCCCTTACGAGACATCAATTTTGAGGTCAAAAGGTCACCGACCTAATGACTTATAAGAGGTGGGACCAAAAAGACCTCCTGTCAAAATGGTCCCTGTTCCTACATAAGGAGCTGATGAACCATGTCACCTTATGTGCCCCGAGGCCTAGCCACTAACAGTCCCTATCGTCCTGTGAGTGTCGGCCTAAGTCCCATCCTAGCCATCAATATACGTACGGCCTTCCCGGTATAATAGTTAGGGTGACTGTTTATTCATTCATGTATCCAAAATGCACATATCTATATGTCCACATATACTATATGCTCACCACCTTTATTTATATATAAACATCCTTAAGGGGCATACCTCAGCGGGAGGCAACCTGCAGAACCGCATGTGCCACAGTTGGTTCACTAACGTCCAGGTTATAGAACCTGGCAAAGGTCGACGGCGAGGACCAACTCGCTGCCGTGCAGACATCCTGTAACGAGATACCCTTGTAGAGTGCCCAGGATGCCGAGATACCTCTAGTGGAGTGTGCCCTCAACCCCACTGGAGGCACCACCCCAGCCGTGGAATAGGCCAACTGTATGGCCTCCAGAATCCATTGGGACAACCGCACCTTGGTGACCGGTTTTCCCTTTGCGCTAGCGCCCCAGGCCACAAACAGCTGGTTGCCCTTCCTGAAGAGAGCCACCCTGTCCATGTACACACGCAGGGCTCGTACCGGGCATAGACAATGTAACCTCCTGTCCTCCTCCATCCTAAATGGGGGTGGATGGAATGACCGCAGGTCCACTGGAACACTGGCCAGGTTGGAATTCTTGGGTATGAAGGCCGGGTTTGGTTTCACCGTGACCCGCATTCTATCCTCACTAAAGACAGTGCAATCAGGACTCACTGAGAGCGCCTGTAGATCGCTAACTCTTTTAGCCGTAGTGAGAGCTAATAGGAGGACGGTTTTTAATGTTAAGAATTTCCATTCCACTGATTCCAGTGGCTCAAATGGAGCCTTTGTCAGGGCGTCCAGTACTAAAGATAGGTCCCAAGGAGGAACCAGGGACCGAGTAACTGGGCGGGCCTTCCGAACCCCCCTCATGTATTGTCGTATGAGTGGGTGTTCACTCAGAGCCTCATCCCCCATGCCAATATGACACGCTGATATAGCTGCCAGATTGACTTTGATAGATGATTGTGACTTCCCGTCATCCAGCATGCCCTGCAGGAACGTCAGAACCGTTCTCACTGAGGCCTGGAATGGTAATTCCTGGCCCGGCCTATCCGCACACCATCGCTCAAAAACTTTCCATGCAACGTCGTACTGCCTCCTAGTGGACTGAGCCCTAGCCCCCTGAATAGTGGCTATCACGTTCGGGGGTAAGCCCTCAGCACTCAAATTGATCCTTTGACGGGCCAGGCCCATAGATCCAGGGTCTGAGGGCAAGGGTGGACAATCTCGTAACCTGCTTGCGTGAGCAGGTCCTTCCGCAACGGGAGCTGCCACGCCTGGTCGTACAGGAGGGAGGCTATCTCTGACCTCCATGACCCCCAGGCCGGAGCTATGAGGACCACCTCTAGGCCTTGAGTCCTCACTCTGTCCAAGGTGGGTCGTATTAATGACAGCGGGGGGAAGGCATAAAGCAGACCCCGCGGCCATTCGTGAGCCAGAGCATCCAGTCCCAGTGACGAGCTCCCCTTGATGGAGAAGAACAGGTGGCACTTCGTGTTCTCCTCTGATGCAAACAGGTCCACTTTGGCCATGCCAAACCTGTCCCATAACTGCGTGGCCACCTCTGGGTGGAGAGACCAATCCGCATAGCGGAGCTGGCCCCTGGATAGCAGGTCTGCTCCTGCATTCAGGAGCCGCGGGACGTGACAGGCTCTGATCGAAAGGAGGTGCATGTCGCACCACGTGATCAGCCTGTGGGCTAGTAGATGTAGAGTCCTGGACTTGAGTCCGCCCTGTTTGTTGATGTAACACATTGTAGTGGTGTTGTCCGTCCTCACTAGGACGTGGCGGCCATGAATAAACGGTTCGAACTGGTGTAGTGCTAAAAATACTGCCATCAGTTCTAGATAGTTGATGTGGGCGTGCCTCAGAGCATCGCCCCACACCCCCCTGGTCGCCATGCCGTCGAGAGTGGCCCCCCACCCCGACATACTGGCATCCGTGGTAACCACCTTCCTGGAGGTGACAATCTCCATAGGGACGCCCTCCGTAAGTGTGGCTCTGTTTTCCCACCATTTGAGTGCCCACACCCCACCGTCACTCTGACTTTCTGATGTCGGCGGCTGGTAGGAATACGCAGAGACCGCATCCATTCTTGAAACGGTCTCATATGTAGCCTGCCTAGACGTACCAGCAAAATGGCAGACGCCATGAGCCCTGCCATTCGTAGACACACGCTGAACGGCACCTTGTGCCCCATTTTGAAAAGTGTCACACATTTGAGAAACGATTCTACTCTCTCCTGGCTCAGTCTGGCCGAGAATGAGAGGGAGTTCAACGTTATGCCTGTGTAGTCTATCGATTGGGTGGGCGTCATCGTGCTCTTTGCACGATTTATAGTAAAACCCAGGGCGTTTAACTGATCCACTACAAGTTGTGTGTGAAACTGCGCCTCTGCTGGTGAGCTCGCGCACAGCAGGAGATCGTCTATGTAGGACACAATGCGGGTCCCTTGGTGACACAAGGGAGCCTGAGTGCATTTCACGAATACCCTGGGGGATAATGACATCCCGAAGGGGAGAACCATATATTCGTATATCTTCCCTTCGAATCCAAAGCGCAGGAATTTCCTGTGCTGTGGATAGATCGGGACATGGAAATAGGCGTCTTTGAGATCGATACTGGTGTACCAGTCGCCCTGGCGCAGAGAACGCAGTAGAGTCGTTGCTGTCAACATTTTGAATTTGAAAATTTTGAGGTATTTGTTGAGAGCCCTCAGATCTAGGATCGGTCGTAGCCCCCCCCCCCTCTTTTTGACCAGAAAATAGCGGCTGTAGAAACCGTTGTTTTGTTGGTCTAAAGGCACCTCTCTGACAGCTCTCTTGGCTAGTAATTCGAGGATTTCTGCCCGAAGTACTTCCGCTGCCTGCCCCCCCACTTGAGAGAGAATTATCTTCCCGAACGTGGGTGGTGGACGTGCAAATTGTAGTTTGTACCCAGTCTTTACTGTGCGTAAAACCCATGGGGACGCGCCACATAGCTTCCACTGTTGAAAGCACCGTGCCAGAGGATTCTCTAGCATGGGCTTCATTACTAGTGGAGCGATAGCACTCGCTAGTGGCCTGGGGACGTAATGGTCGCGGTGCTCCTGTGTTAGGAGCTCCCCCCCGCCTAATCGAGGAGCCCAGCCTGTGGCGAGCTTTTTCCTCGCTACAGGGCTGAAGTACTGTCCCACCGCTGTCGAGAGGCCTAGCGGCTCTTTCTGCGGTGGGCTCATAATGCCCGTACGGGTTCGATGTTGTCTTTTTATTGTGTTTTTTTTTTTTTTGAAGTATGAGGCATTGATGTGATCAAGCGCTTTATTAAACAAATATTTGCATTTGTAAAAAACATTTTGCGTGCGGTAATGGCTTTCTTTATTACAGCAGCATTTAACACAGTAGCATTTAGCATAACAACATTTGGAGGAATGTTCAATGTCACTTTCCCGCTCTCTGCGGGGTGTACGAATCTCTTCCTCTTCGCCACTGGTTCCGACGTGGGGCCCGTGGCCTCTACGGTCGGAACCGGGCTCGAACCCTCGGGCACGGGATAAGTCCACTCAGGCTATCTAGCGCGCCCGCGTCCCCGTCCGCGGAAAGCGCCTCTTCCGCGAGGAGCCCTCTGGGGGACGTATTCCCGCGGCTGGCTGCGAGCGTGGCCAGCTGCTGCTCTGTCGATAGGCTGAGCCCGAGCCTGTCCTCTCTCTGCACGGGGCCTCCACGGCATCCTGCCTCTGTCAGTCGGTGGGCGGGCGTGGCCCACCGTCGGCGGACGGTACGACGGTGCAGCCTGCCTGGCTGGCTCCTGTAGGTGCCGCAGTCCCTCGGCATTCCTCCTGCTATTCTCGCCAGCGGTGATGAGCTCCGCCAGTGCCCCTTGAAACAGGTCTGTTGGCGCGGCGACTCCCTCCGCAGCGACGCGCCGATCTAGCAGGGTGACGCGGAGCGTTCCGGTCACCGGGTAAATGTCCGCCCACCTGAAGCGTTCTTGCATAAAGCACAGCGTCATGGCTCGACCCAGGGACCCCGTGGCTGACCTAGTCAGGAGTTTTGCCTCGTCATTCAGGCGCCTCACCTCCGCCAGCTGTGCCGCCGTGGGGGCATCTCCTGCCATCTCCAGTAGTACGGTGAGGGAGCCCTGCAGGAGGGCCTCGGCATTCAGAGCCCTCGCTACGGCTATGAGATGTCCGTAGATGCGCCTGAGTGAGGCCGAGGCAGCCTTGTCCTTCTGGTCTGGGAAGGTGGGGGTTTTTCCAACAGGACCATACTGGGGCCGTGTTGGGTTTATCAGGTACCCCGCCAGCAGGCGATCAATATCGGGGAAGCCCGCTAGCCCCGCAGCCTCAGGTGTCTCGGTCTCTACCGGGAAAACGCTTCTGTCGCGGGGAGGGTCGGCGGCATTTGGACGGTCCCACGTCAAAGTGAGGAATTATTTGACGCCCTCCGCCAAAGGCAGGAGGTGTCTGTCCGGCAGTCTGGCAGCGGCCGGAGCGACGCCTTGCCACCGCAGGGTTTGTGCCGGGTTAGCCGGTGCTGGTCGTGGCCACTCTCGTCCGCACCTGAGCGCCGCCATCATGTAAATAGCTAGCAGTTCCGTTTCGTCTCGGGGAAGCAGAGCGGGCGGAGCGGCGGCAACGGGGGGTACTCCGATGGGCGCCATCGCTGGCGGAGCACCAGCGACCGCCATCGGAGCCGCCTGAGCGAGTGGGAGTCCTTGTGCGATCTCCATTAGCACAGCCACGGCTTCATCGTCCAGATGGGGGGCTGCTGGAGCCTGCTCCTCCTCTCTGTAATGCTGGTCGTTGAGGCCAAAATCGAAGAGATCCTCTTCCTCCTCGTAATCGGAATCTCTCACTCCTCCGTCCTCGTAGCGAGGTTGCTGGAGGTAGGGGGGTTCTCCCTCCTCATCCATCAGCCCTCCCCAGGCACGATCCTCCGTTGCGGAGGGGGCTGGAGGCCAGGGCAGTTCCTCCAGCGCCGCCGCCGGTCCCGAGAAGGTGACTGCTGGCACCGAGGAGGCAGCCGTCGCGCTCGCCGAGGCCCCCCGCCTGGTTAGCACGAGGCCTAGCACCCACGCGTGCATAAACGTCCCGGCTGTCCGAAGCATTCGGGCGGACGGCGTCTTCATCCACCATGTGGTAACAAGCTAACCGTTAGCTTGTTACGAACACGCTAGCGTTTAGCTATCAGGTAAGCTGCTCTTAGCTCCGCCACCTGTATCTCTAGAGCTGAGTTGTTCTTTCAATCCGGAGCGTCTGAGGCTAACACGGTAACAAAAACAGCGAAAAGTTTATTTTTCTTTTGTGAGTGTAGCTTCGCACTTACTAAAGATTCCAATTTCCACCTCGTGGTACCGAGCAACTTGTGTCACTCGTCCTGATGAGATATTGTAAAGAAAGTTGGTTTCAGTAGCAGTGGTTTAGCTTGTTGTCTTACGCAGAAGAAGAAACGAATGACGCCTAGACGACAGTGCAGGTATTTATGCCCTCGGGGGAGGGACTTGCGCTGCGTCATGACGTAAAAGCCCGTTCTAATATCATTAGAACGTGAGTGTATAGATTTTCTTCTGTCTTACGTCCAAGAATGGACATAACCCATAGTGAATTGATTCACGAGTAGACTTTAATATAACTGCTATTTCACAACAGCTAAAGTTTAAAAGAATGGTTAAAGTGGCTATAAGGTGACCACATGTCTAAATGGCTTAACCACATTATAGACCTGAGGACGCATCTGTGTCACCTTTTATAGCTTTTAACCACTTGGACCATTATTGTATACTTCCATAGCTGTTGAAAAATAGCAGATCTACAAGCACGTAGTGCCGTGCCACAAGCTTGCAGATTTGCAATTTTTTGAAAAAATCTTGAAAATGTAGCGCAATTCTTTGAATATATATTCTTTCACAGCGAATGTGTTTAACTCAAATCCTTGCATCTGGGGGGGGGGGGGGGGGGGGGGGGGGGGGTCCCTGGAACGACGTATTTTGAGATGGGGGTCGGCGGTCAAATACATTTTCGAATTTGAAGTCGGTGGGGCGAACGGTTCTCGAGTTACGTGGATTACAGTCGTACGTACGTACATACACACGTACAGCGACTTGGTGCATTTCTAGATGGATTGAAAGTCGTACTGCATATTGTCTTGCAGATCTTCCCCAGGGACGTGGCCTGCATGTCTACCATGATGACCTTTGAGTACCTCAGTCAGCTGTGTCACAACAAAGAGCAGATCTACACACTGCCCTCTGGCCTGAAGAACACTGCTGGTACGACGCAACTCTTTGACTGACAAATGTCGTTTTTTCTTTTACCCATTTAGGACGTGTCTGTGTCACCTCATAGCTTTTAACCATTATTTTAAACTGTATCTGTTTGTCAGTAGGAGTTTATATATCTCTAACATGTTGTCTGTCGTTGTCAGTAGGAGTGGAGGTCCTATATAACATGTTGTCTGTCATTGTCAGTTGGAGTGGAGGTCCTATATAACATGTTGTCTGTCGTTGTCAGTAGGAGTGGAGGTCTCGAACATGTTTGTTGTCTGTCGTTGTCAGTAGGAGTGGAGGTCCTATATAACATGTCTGTCATTGTCAGTAGGAGTGGAGGTCTATAACATGTTGTCTGTCCTTGTCAGTAGGAGCGGAGGTCCTATATAACATGTCTGTCATTGTCAGTAGGAGTGGAGGTCCTATATAACATGTTGTCTGTCGTCAGTAGGAGTGGAGGTCCTATATAACATGTCAGTAGGAGTGGAGGTCCTATATAACATGTTGTCTGTCGTTGTCAGTAGGAGTGGAGGTCCTATATAACATGTTGTCTGTCGTTGTCAGTAGGAGTGGAGGTCCTATATAACATGTTGTCTGTCGTTGTCAGTAGGAGTGGAGGTCCTATATAACATGTTGTCTCTGTCGTTGTCAGTAGGAGTGGAGCTCCTATATAACATGTTATCTGTCGTCAGTAGGAGTGGAGGTCCTATATAACATGTTGTCTGTCGTTGTCAGTAGGAGTGCAGGTCCTATATAACATGTTGTCTCTGTCGTTGTCAGTAGGAGTTCAGCTCCTATATAACATGTTGTCTGTCGTTGTCAGTAGGAGTGGAGGTCCTATATAACATGCTGTCTGTCGTTGTCAGTAGGAGTGGAGGTCCTATATAACATGCTGTCTGTCGTTGTCAGTAGGAGTGGAGGTCCTATATAACATGTTGTCTGTCGTTGTCAGTAGGAGTGGAGGTCCTATATAACATGTTGTCTCTGTCGTTGTCAGTAGGAGTTCAGCTCCTATATAACATGCTGTCTGTCGTTGTCAGTAGGAGTGGAGGTCCTATATAACATGCTGTCTGTCGTTGTCAGTAGGAGTGGAGGTCCTATATAACATGCTGTCTGTCGTTGTCAGTAGGAGTGGAGGTCCTATATAACATGCTGTCTGTCGTTGTCAGTAGGAGTGGAGGTCCTATATAACATGCTGTCTGTCGTTGTCAGTAGGAGTGGAGGTCCTATATAACATGTTGTCTCTGTCGTTGTCAGTAGGAGTTCAGCTCCTATATAACATGTTGTCTGTCGTTGTCAGTAGGAGTGGAGGTCCTATATAACATGCTGTCTGTCGTTGTCAGTAGGAGTTCAGCTCCTATATAACATGTTATCTGTCGTTGTCAGTAGGAGTGGAGGTCCTATATAACATGTTGTCTGTCGTTGTCAGTAGGAGTGGAGGTCCTATATAACATGTTATCTGTCGTCAGTAGGAGTGGAGGTCCTATATAACATGCTGTCTGTCGTTGTCAGTAGGAGTGGAGGTCCTATATAACATGTTATCTGTCGTCAGTAGGAGTGGAGGTCCTATATAACATGCTGTCTGTCGTTGTCAGTAGGAGTGGAGGTCCTATATAACATGTTATCTGTCGTCAGTAGGAGTGGAGGTCCTATATAACATGCTGTCTGTCGTTGTCAGTAGGAGTGGAGGTCCCTGCCTGTGAGGATAACATCCACACCGTGCCCTTCCAGTTTGATCTCATCCAACTGCTGCCCAAGTGTCAACAGATTGAACTCTTCTTCCTCACGCTCAGCACAGGTGACACGCACATACACATGCACGCACATACGCACGCACGCACGCACGCACGCACGCACGCACGCACGCACGCACGCACGCACGCACGCACGCACGCACGCACTGTCTGACTGACACTGTTTTTAAAGTATTCCTGTCCATTTGACAGAGAAACTTTCACTTGTACTAAGGTAATACTACCAATTGACCATTGTATATACTTTGACTCAAGTAGACACTCAAGTTAAGTACTTTGTCAACCTCTGTCTTATCCATACAACACAAAATGCCCCAGGGGCTTGTTTCCATTGTGGTCCATTGCACTCAATTCATGATCGCCTGATCGATAAGGTGCTCGTTATCAATCAAAAATAACGAGCTCCATCTCTACATACAGCACAATACAATACATATCGAGATAAAAAAACTGATGTAGTTTTAGTCATGGTGTTTTAAATTGGATCATATTTAGTTTTCACATCAGTAGTCGACAAACCTATTTTGTCATAAATTAGTAGACACTAAATGTACCCTGGTGGGAGGCGGAGGATGTGACTACCAAAGCGTTCACAAGTCTTAAACTTAGCCCCTATTTTCTTTCTCAGCAGAGAATGAGGAGCAGGTTCACGGCGCCCCCTGTCTGCCAAACGAAGTCCTGCTCAGCCTGTTTCACACCAGCCTCGAGGCGGAGCTCACCGACCGAGAAATCCCATTGGCTGACGCTGACCATGTGGCCTTCATGCACCACATCCTGGAGAGGGACCGGGACGGCCACGGTGCACCTTTCACCTTGCCCCTCATCAAAGGTCAAATGAACACCTTATTGCCCCTCATCAGAGGTCAAATGAACACCGTATTGCCCCTCATCAAAGGTCAAATGAACACCTTATTTCCCCTCATCAAAGGTCAAATGAACACCTTATTGCCCCTCATCAAAGGTCAAATGAACACCTTATTGCCCCTCATCAGAGGTCAAATGAACACCTTATTGCCCCTCATCAAAGGTCAAATGAACACCTTATTGCCCCTCATCAAAGGTCAAATGAACACCTTATTGCCCCTCATCAGAGGTCAAATGAACACCTTATTGCCCCTCATCAAAGGTCAAATGAACACCTTATTGTTTTTCCACAGTATTGACCACACTAGATCTCTTGAATATGGAACAATACAAATTGTAATCAAAATAAAAAGTAATATAATGATATGATATATTACTGAGTCCTGATATATATATTATATATATATATATATATATATATATATATATATATATATATATATATATATACATTTGTTTTGCAATATTATTCCACCCAACACTGCTACGTTGATGAGTATAGTGTGCGTGCCGTGTTTGATCGATTGAATAGTTTACATGTATTAGACAGAATGTACAGAATAAACAGCAACAGAGTACAGTCAAACACTCGGTCCAAAAGGGGATAGCAGCACCAAAACAAAGTCCTTGCGGTCTGGTTTCCATTCAGGGCCCTATGCAATCAATTCATAGACTACCGTCTACCAGCTCAGTGGCCTTGTGGTTAGAGTGTCCGCCCTGAAACTGGGAGGTCGGGGGTTCGATCCCCGGCCGGGTCATACCAAATACTGTAAAAATGGGACCCAATGCCTCTCTGCTTGACACTCAGCATCAAAGGGTTGGATTGGGGGTCAAATCTACTAATCAAATGATTCCCGAGTGCGGCGCACGCTGCGGCTCTCCGCTCCAAGAGATGGGTCAAATGCGGAGAACAAATTTCACTGCGGTAACGTGTGTGACAAAAATCGTATGACTTTGACTTTGACCGTTGTGTTTTCCAGAAGAGGGGTTGAAGGCCACAGACAGACAGGACACGGTCATGTCCTTCCAGACCGTTGGAAGCAGCAAGGAGGTTACGGGCTCCTCCAGCACCCTGCAGGTAATCGACACATTGCAAAATAGCAGATCTAAAAGCTCGTAGCGCGGCACCGAGTGCCGCGCTCTCTGTGGTATAAGAGTTGAAAGGTTGAGAACCACCCGCATTGTAATTGTATAGCACAGTGGTTCTCAACCAGTTGTCCGGGGACCACCAGTGGTCCTTGAGGGGGTTCCAGGTGGTCCCCAGCTAAATGATGGAGAGTTGGTAACCAAATGGACCCTTATACTGTAGATACTTTAACTCTTGAGAGTGTAAAATGAAACCAAATGGATCATATTACGCTCTCAAGAGTTACATTATTGTTATTACGTGATTCATAAGAAGTCTACACAATTAGAGAATGTATAAGAATTGTTACTTTGATCGTTTTGCCATGGAATTGAGGACAAAATATTCTTTGGTCTTGGGGTCTGAGAGGCTACAGTACATGTCATCAAATGGTGTCACGTGGCTCAAATGCTGAGTAACTAATGGACGATATGAAAAGGGTTGAAAACCACTGTAGTAGAGCGTTGATTTATATAAAAAAAAAACAAGTTAAAATATGGATATAGGTTTCTGCCCGACAGAAACGTTATACTGTATGACAACACAATGTTTACTACATCTCAGTGTGTGTGTGTGTGTGTGTGTGTGTGTGTGTGTGTGTGTGTGTGTGTGTGTGTGTGTGTGTGTGTGTGTGTGTGTGTGTGTGTGTGTGTGTGTGTGTGTGTGTGTGTGTGTGTGTGTGTGTGTGTGTGTGTGTGTGTGTGTGTGTGTGTGTGTGTGTACCAGAGTTTCAGTAACACAGAGCTGGTGGATGAGGAGGTCTCCCCAGCGAGGAGCAGCAGTGTGGGTGTGCCTCAGTGGAGATGTTACATCAAGCACATCAACTCCCAGCAGGTCTTCATCACCTTCATCCCTGCCACCTTCACAGGTACGCCCTGCCACACTGCCACCTTCACAGGTACGCCCTGCCACACTGCCACCTTCACAGGTACACCCCACCACACTGCCACCTTCACAGGTACACCCCACCACACTGCCACCTTCACAGGTACGCCCTGCCACACTGCCACCTTCACAGGTACGCCCCACCACACTGCCACCTTCACAGGTACGCCCCACCACACTGCCACCTTCACAGGTACACCCCACCACACTGCCACCTTCACAGGTACACCCCACCACACTGCCACCTTCACAGGTACACCCCACCACACTGCCACCTTCACAGGTACGCCCTGCCACACTGCCACCTTCACAGGTACACCCCACCACACTGCCACCTTCACAGGTACGCCCTGCCACACTGCCACCTTCACAGGTACACCTCACCACACTGCCACCTTCACAGGTACGCCCTGCCACACTGCCACCTTCACAGGTACACCCCACCACACTGCCACCTTCACAGGTACACCCCACCACACTGCCACCTTCACAGGTACACCACACCACACTGCCACCTTCACAGGTACGCCCCACCACACTGCCACCTTCACAGGTACGCCCCACCACACTGCCACCTTCACAGGTACACCCCACCACACTGCCACCTTCACAGGTACACCCCACCACACTGCCACCTTCACAGGTACACCCCACCACACTGCCACCTTCACAGGTACGCCCCACCACACTGCCACCTTCACAGGTACACCCCACCACACTGCCACCTTCACAGGTACACCTCACCACACTGCCACCTTCACAGGTACACAACTACACACTGCCACCTTCACAGGTACACCTCACCACACTGCCACCTTCACAGGTACACCTCACCACACTGCCACCTTCACAGGTACACCTCACCACACTGCCACCTTCACAGGTACACAACTACACACTGCCACCTTCACAGGTACACAACTACACACTGCCACCTTCACAGGTACACCCCACCACACTGCCACCTTCACAGGTACGCCCCACCACACTGCCACCTTCACAGGTACACCCCACCACACTGCCACCTTCACAGGTACACCTCACCACACTGCCACCTTCACAGGTACACAACTACACACTGCCACCTTCACAGGTACACCTCACCACACTGCCACCTTCACAGGTACACCTCACCACACTGCCACCTTCACAGGTACACCTCACCACACTGCCACCTTCACAGGTACACCTCACCACACTGCCACCTTCACAGGTACACCTCACCACACTGCCACCTTCACAGGTACACAACTACACACTGCCACCTTCACAGGTACACCTCACCACACTGCCACCTTCACAGGTACACCTCACCACACTGCCACCTTCACAGGTACACCTCACCACACTGCCACCTTCACAGGTACACAACTACACACTGCCACCTTCACAGGTACACAACTACACACTGCCACCTTCACAGGTACACAACTACACACTGCCACCTTCACAGGTACACCTCACCACACTGCCACCTTCACAGGTACACAACTACACACTGCCACCTTCACAGGTACACCCCACCACACTGCCACCTTCACAGGTACACCTCACCACACTGCCACCTTCACAGGTACACCCCGCCACACTGTTGATTTCCTCGACTCATAACTATGACAAAAGATGTTCGTCGACTACCTTTTTTCACTGACGCAAACAAAACAAATTGAACTAAATTAAAACTAAGCTATGACGACTGAAACTAAGACTAGATATATTGACAAAATCTACAAGCTCATGTTGTGAGCTTGTAGATCTGTATTTTCAGTAAGTGTAAAATCAGCCATTACGACGGCATCAAGGCCCGCAAAAATACATTTTAGTCGACTAAATCAACTGTAGATTTAGTCGACTAAAATCTTATGATATTTAGTCGACTAAGACTAGACTAACACTAAATATTCCAGATGACTAAAATGTGACTGCAATTAAATGAAAACTATTCAAGAGACTATGACTAAAACTAGAATCAAAATGTGCTGTCAAAATCAACACTGGTGTGCCGCCACTCATCTGCCAGTGGCAACTTCATCCAGTCAGTTTAGATCTTTGGTCTTTATCTCATCAAGACCTTAGGTCGATAATTTGACATATTTTACAAATGCCTTGCAATTGTTTAGTCTAGTTAAAAACGTAGTCTTTTAGTCTTAGTCTTAAGCCCAAACCACACCAAAGGGTTGAGACGACGGGACAAGACGGTTTTAGCGTTCGTCCCAGCGGTGTGATATGTCCTGTTGCGCGTCGACCCGCGTCGACCCAAGTGATGATTCAACTGGTTCAAAATCAACAAACCGAACACTGGTTCTATATCTAAATTGTGTTATTAATGTTATTTGTTTTTTTTTGCCAGATGTTTTAATGCTGACGGCATCGGAGACGGAGCACAACGTGAGCATGGCGCAGGAGGAGGAGGAGGAGGAGGACACTCTCACCCCGTCCGTAAAGTCCCAGGCCAGTAGTGTTGATTTCAGTGTTGTTTTTGGCAGCACATTTCTATTTTGGTTTTAGTCATATTCTCTTGAATAGTTTTCACTTAGTTTTTAGTCACATTTTAGTCACCCGGAATGTTTTAATGTTAGTCTAGTTTTAGTCGACTAAATCTACAGTTGATTTAGTCGACTAAAATGTATTTTGTCATAATATTTTGTTTTACACTTGCTGAAAATAGCCGATCTACAAGCTCACAACGTGTCGCGCTGCGACACGTTGTGAGCTTGTAGATCAGCTATTTTCAGCATGCAACCAAGTGTAAAATGACTTATACTGGATCTCTTGTCCACTAGTCCCTTCCTAACATTTTAGTCTAGTTTTTATTTGTTGACCAAATTGTCAATATATTTAGTCTTAGTTTCGGTCATCATAGCTTAGTTTTCATTTAGTTTTCGTCAGCGGAAAAAAGGTAGTCGACAAACATTTTTAGTCTTAGTTTTAGTCGACGAAAACAACACTGGTTGATTTACCCCGTCCGTAAAGTCCCAGGCCAGTAGTGTTGATTTTGTCGACAAAAAACTATGAGGAAAAATGTTTGTTGACTACCTTTTTTTCACTGAGGAAAAGATAAACGAAATAAAAAATAAGCCATGATGACTAAAACTGTGACTAAATGTATTGACAATTTTGTCACCAATAAAAACTAGACTAAAATGTTAGGGAGGAACTAGTGGACAAGAGATCCAGTATAAATCATTTTACACTTGCATGCTGAAAATAGCATATCTACAAGCTCACAACGCATCGCAGTGGGACGCATTGTGAGCTTGTGGATCGGCTATTTTCAGCAAGTGTAAAATCAGCCATTACGACACCATCAAGGTTCGCCAAAATACATTTTAGTCGACTAAATGAACTGTAGATTCAGTCCATAAACTAGACTAACGCTAAAACATTCCAGGTGACTAAAAAAAACTATTCAAAAGACTAATGACTAAAACTAAAACCTACATTTTGCTGTAAAAAACAACACTTACAGGCCAGCTCTCTGTCGGGCTCCACCAGCGGCCTGGAGCAGCGCTCCTTCGAGTCTGGCCCCAGTCTGAGTGGCAGCGGCGGCAGGCTGTGTAGGAGCTCCAGCAGCAGCGGTGGCGGGCCCCCGGGGGGCCTCCTCCGCTCGCCTGTCTTCTACCCAGGAGGAGGAGCCCCCCCCGAGGGACACACGGACACGGAGCCCGATACCCCCGACGCCAGCGATGGAACCCGGGGTTTAGATACAGGCGAGTTTCTAGTTTGAACTAGAGGAATTCGGCAAACCCTACTGTGTCAAACACACCGACTTCAGTTTCTTCCAGCGGTGAAATGTCCCTTTTAAGTCAGTGGTTTCCAAAGTGGGGTCCGGGGACCCCCAGGGGTCCTTGAGGGAGTTCCAGGGGGTCCAAATGGACCCTTATGGGTCTGTAATGGCAATGCAAATCTGTACACTCTCAGAGTTAAAGTAACAGTGATTTTTACAATATAAATTTGGGGTCCCAGAGATAGAAATGCCATTAAATGGGGGTCCGTAGACTAATGCATGTCAAACTGGGGGTCCTTGAAATTAAACGGGTTGAGAATCTCTGCTAGAGCCGTAAAAAAATCTTCTCTTATGGGGGTCCCTGGTAGGGGTGGGACGATATGCGTACCTCACGATACGATATATTAGGCCCTACGATATTAGGCCCGATATAACGATAATATCACGATATTCCATATATTGCGATATTTGCGATATATTGTATGAAATTTCATCAGCGATATATCACCATATCTTCAACTACAAAATACTTGCAACTGAAAAAAACGCTATTTTCGTGCTCGGACACAGGGAGGGACACACACATAGCTGTCTATAGGAGTGGTTGTACCACTCAAACACTAAATGAATACTCAATAAACTCCCCCTTTGACTCATACCCTCATCATAATGCCTCACAAACACCACCAACTGACCACTATCACTGGTATCACCTGGCATATCTTTTCAAATGGGGCTCTGTGGGGCTAATTAGTGTCATTTTGGGTGTCCTTGACATGAACAAGTTTGAGAACCACTGGTTTAAGTAACAACTGTAACAACAATTTTCCTACCACTGTTTGTTCGGTGCAGGGGAGAAGGAGGGGGTCCAGTTCTCGGAGCCTCCCCCGAGGAGAGACGACGACGGCGGCGGCGGCGGCGGCGCCGTTCCTCCGCCGAGCAGGCGGGGCTCGCTGCAGAGCGGCGGGGGCGGGGGTGACGCGCCCCAGCCTCGCTGTCCCGTCTATGTCTACAACTGCTCCCTGGAGCACCTGAAAGAGCAGCTCATCCACCCGCACTCCAACCGCACGCCCCGAGACCTCTTCTTCAGGTACAAGCATAGGGTTGTTGTTGTTATCACCATTAGGACATTTTTGTAAAAAATATTTAGGACGACCGTTGAGCCGATTCTACTCTATGGCTCCGAGTAGGGGTGTAACGATACATTTTAACAGCGATACGATACGTATCACGGTACATGGTTGACGATACGATACATGGACGATATTGGTTCATTATGGCGATACGATACGATTCAATGATTTGAAATCGATACAGTAACTATTTAAAATACATTGACACTATTTTAAATTAAGTAATTAAACCCCTCTTTTTCTTTTTTCTTCTAAAAATTGCTAAATACCACGCACAAAAATGTAATATTGATACAATCGATTATTTGCATAGCAAAGCGATTCGATACCGATTATTTGCATTGCAAAACGATATGATACATAATCAATGTTGCTGTTTTCATTTCGATATACTTTTTCTTGAAATGACAAATGAAAATCGATTTTTCGATGCAGTTACTATGTCGTTACACCCCTAGCTCCGAGACACTTTCAAAGAAATTAGAGAAACGGTTGGATGGCACTTACACCCGCCTTCTAATGAGAACGCAAAATCTGTCTTGGAAGAGCCACCCATCGACTAATCTAATATACGGCAACCTTCCCGTGTTTCTTCACTAGTCCGACCCAGAAGAACACAGTTTGTTGGCCACTGCTACAGAGCTGACAATAAGGTTATATCTTCCCTTCTTCTCTGGAGTCCTGCCTCAAAGCAGACCAGAGGTAGAAAACTGTCGTTCCCTGATGTCATCGCTAGGGACACAAGCATCAGTAAGCAGGAACTGGGGATGGCAATGAAGGACCGGAAAGTCTGGCGTGGCATTGTGAAATCCATGATCTCGACCGCGGTCGAAAAATGATGATGAGGAGGACATTTGACTTTGTCTCGCGTGGCCATACCGTCCACAATTCTCAAATGCTTCCGGTCATACGGTCTGGAACACGGGGGGGGTTTGGGGCAGAGGAAGGGCCCACTTGAAGATCCGGAAATCTTTCGCAGCCCACCCATCTGACCACTTAGCACGGCAGACATGCGATGTTGCTGACCGCCCGTGCATGCATGTGCTATTGTGCTTGCATTACTATAATTGTGAGGACCAAATGTCCCCACAAATATAGTAGATATGATGAATAGACATGGTGAGGAGGACCATTTTCCTGTACCTCCCAAGAAACGTTAAATACAAGTGTTGTTTTATCTAAAAAAAAAAAAAAGGTTTACAGAATCGTTTTAGACTTTTCCCCATTTTAATTGTGTGTGGAGATGTACACCAAAAGTTGCCGATGGGCTTGACGCATTTCTGATTTGAGTGCACAGCATTGATAAGAACATATTGGTGAATATGGGTTGATAACATTGTAAGCGTTATTGGGAACAGGTCATTGTCCCAGGATCGCAGCAGCGCTCCGTGGACAGAGCTTCTGACCCACAAGCACAAGGAGATGGCAAATTACTGCAGTCTGCTGCAGGAGCACTACCACCAGAGCTACGTGAAAGGTAACAGTCTTAAGGCGGTGGTTCACATACTTTTTATAGCCCATGACCCAACAAAAAATGAGACATTCTCCCAGGTCTCAAACTAGTGAAAATGGCCGATCGGCAATTTTTACTACTCCGTTTCTTCTAATTTATGGCATTTCTTTTTTTTTTTTTTTTTTCTTTCTTCATGAAGTTACTGGGAAAACATCATTGAATTTTGGTTTAATTCATGAAAAGTTTTTTTTTTAAATGTTTTTGAAATAATCATAATTCCAAACCAAATTTAGGGAGAAAAAAAAAATATATAATAAGGGGTACCCATAACAATGTGTCCGTGACCCACAAATCACTGCTGTAAACACAGCCACTAGAGCACTATAGCACCAGAGCTACGTGAAAGGTCTAACCACAAACCTTTTAGCCCGTGACCCAAAACAGAAATTAGACATTCTCCCGGCCGGGACCCCAAACTAGTGAAAATAGCAGATCTACAAGCTCACACCACATCGCTATATCTCCAAGTAATTTGGAGTTAGGTGGTTTTCCTGACAGTTTGAGGAGTTTGGAGTTGAGGTTTAGTCTTTAAGCACTTTTTTTTAACTTTTCATTTGTTTGATATTTGTAAAGCCCACACACAGCGTTTTCATTAGCTCTGATTTTTGTCGAGCACAAACCAGCTATCTCCATTCTGTATTTGTAAAACAAATACAGAATGGAGATAGCTGGTTTGTGCTCGACAGCGATGATGATGTATTGGGGCGACGGTGGCTCAGGGGTAGAGTGGCCGGGTGGTAACCGCAAGGTTGCCAGTTCGAACCCGGGCTCCCCCAGAGTTAGTGTCAAAGTAATTGCTCCCGATGTGCAGGTTGGTGCCTTGCATGGTTTCCTCCTGCATCGGTGTGTGAATGTAATGCACAATCTCTGTAAAGCGCCTTGGATAAAGGCGCTATATAAATGCACCATTTACGTATACTGTAGGTGTGTACCGGAGTTTGCAGCAGTCATACAGCATCTATCCATCCATCTTCAACTGCTTATCCGTAGTCGGGTCGCAGGGGGCAACAGCTCCACCTCCTGGGGAATCCCGAGACGTTCCAAGGCCAGTGAGTTGATGTGTTTCCTCCAACTGTGCCTTGGTCTGCCCCGGGATCTCCTCCCAGTGGGACGTGCCTCGAGGACCTCACTAAGGAGACGCCCAAGAGGCATCCTAACCAGATGACCAAACCACCTAAGCTGGCTCCTTTCCAGGCGACGAAGCAGCGACTCTACTCCGAGTCTCTCTCGCGTGACTGAACTTCTCACCCTATCTCTAAGGCAGGGGTTCTCACGAGACATGGCCAAAGTATATTCGGGGGTCCCCCGCCAAAAACGTTGAGAACCAGGGAGATGCCAGCCACCCATCAAAGAAAACTCATTTTGGCCTCTTGCATTTGGTCATGACCCACACTTCAGTCATACAGCATGGCGTTTATATATGATGTATTTGTACGTAGGTGTGTACCGGAGTCTGCAGCAGTCCTACAGCATAGCGTCCCAGGACGTGCTCACAGCCATGGATTACTGTGAGGAGTCCCTGCAGGAGATCGACATCACCTCCTTCCTTCAGACCCTCTGTGGTCACATCAGGTACTGACCCCACCCATCTGACCCCTTAACCCAGGGGTGGGCAACTTTGAAGCTGGAGAGGGCCACCATATTTCCACACTCACTCCAGAGGGCCACCATATTTCCACACTCACTCCAGAGGGCCACTATAGTTCCACACTTACTCCAGAGGGCCACTATAATTCCACACTTACTCCAGAGGGCCACTATAGTTCCACACATACTCCAGAGGGCCACTATAGTTCCACACTCACTCCAGAGGGCCACTATAGTTCCACACTCACTCTAGAGGGCCACCATATTTCCACACTCACTCCACAGGGCCACATTACAATTATCAAAAATTGCTGATCTACAAGCTCAAAACACATCTCACTGCAACACGGTGTGAGCTTGTAGATCAGCTATTTTTGAGTGGTGTAAACCACTCCTACAACTGGCTTTTGTGTGCATAAAAAAATGACCATGGTTGCTATGTTCAAAATAATTTCTGACGTAATTAAATCACACCCGGGTGAACTGGATGACCGTAGCAACCGTGGTCATTTTCTCTGCACAAAAAAAGCCAGTTGTGAAATCACATCCGGGTGTGATTTCATTACGTCAGATCAGAGCTGATCAGGCTATATAATACCTTACCTTATATAATACCTCACATCGGACAAAAACTCCAGCTGAATCAACCTTACACCACTCAGTTCACACGGGTGTGATTTTTTTGCTATTATTTGAATTTAAATCCTGAATTATGTTTTGCTATTTTTGAATTGGAATCCTGAAAAGTATTTTTTTTTTATATAATTTCAAATGACTTTAATTATAGTTACGTTAACTTTGTGAACTAAATACAAATACAATTTAGACTGAAGTAATTCAAGCGAGTCATGTTTGGAATTGTAACAGCTGAAATCAACAATGTATCAAGTGTATGACTTAACCCAGGGGTTCTCAACGTTTTTGGCCGGGGACCCCCGAAAATGCTTTGGCAACGTCTCGGGACCCCCGCCCCGCCCCCTCCCAACCCCCAATATAAATTGACTGCTACAATAACCTTAAACCATTTTGGGCGGGAACCCCTTTTGGTGTTTTAAGCATTGTTATAATTTAGCTATTTAAAAATAGCAGATCTACAAGCTCATAGCGCGCCACCGAGTGGCGCGCTACGAGCTTGTAGGTCTGCTATTTTTGAAAAATCGTGATTTTTAAATAATTTGGGGACCCCCTAAAATAATTTGGCGACCCCCCGAGGGGTCGCGACCCACGGGTTGAGAACCCCTGACTTAACCCATTGTAGACGTGAGGCCTTCTAAACCAGTTGTTCTCAAATGTTTGGTGTCAAGGACCTCCACATGGATTTATGGTATCCTTGTTAGTTTATTTTCCTTACTGTACTTAGTAATAATATGCTTAAATTCTAGCGGGTCCTCTCGTCTGATCTGAGGTCGTTGGTGAGATCAGACTGAATTTAACCTGAATTTTTGACCCGCTGAATTAAACCCATTCTGGACGGGAACTCCTTTTGGTGTTTTAACCATTATTTAAAACTTTAGCTGTTGTGGAGCAAATTTGGAATATATAAACTCAAATCTTTGCTACTGGGGAGGTCCCTGGAACAACATATTTTCAGATGGGGGTCGGAGGGCAAATACATATAATTTTTGGGGTCCTTGACATGAAATAGTTTGAGAACCACTGACATAGAAACATAAGTTTTTTCTGAAAACTGTCAGGATTCAGAAGACATTTTGTAGAATGGAGCTCGGGTCTAAATGGGTTAAATTCTAGCGGGTCCTCTCGTCTGATCCGAGGTCGTTGGTGAGATCAGACGAGAGGACCCGCTGACTTTCACCCATTCAGGCCTGACGTCGAAATTCAAAAAAAAAAAGTTTTCTAAATCATGACAATTTTCGGAAAGATTTGAGGCACATTTTAACGATTTTTCAAAAATAGCAGACCTACAAGTTCATAGCGCGCCACTCGGTGGCGCGCTATGAGCTTGTAGATCTGCTATTTTTCAATAGCTAAATGTTTAAAACACCAAAAGGGGTTCCCGCCCCAAAATGGGTTAATGGTTAATGTGGTTAAACGCTAACGTGACATGGATGTGTTCCAGGTCTAAATGGGTTAACCCATTTAGGCCTAACGTCAACATTTAAAAAAAAATCTTCTAAATCATGACCATTTTCTGAAAAACGTCATGTTTCTGTATCAGTGGTGCTCAAGTAGCCTGGTTAATAAACCAGACCGAATCAGCCGTTGGCAAAAAAAATTTGGCTACCAGCGGATTACGGTCTGGCGAGGCTCAGTAGCACGCCTCTTTCCTACAACCGAGAACAGGTCGGACCAATCGGGACACGGTATGCAATATGGGCTTTGGTACAGTGACGTTCAATGCTTGAGACTTTTGACTGACAGTAGCTCTGACCAATTGCGTCAAAGAGAAAATGTTTGAACCCGCCCCCCGGGAAATGAAATCCAAGTGGAGCCAGCCCAGACTAATATACCGCGACAGTGTTGTGTGATATTAGTCTGGCTTATTAGCCAGGCTAGTGCTCAAGGACCCTCAAAATATGTTGTTTCAAGGACCCTCCAGAAGAAAATATTTGAGTTAAAAACGTTCGCTCTGAAAGAATATACATTCAAAGATTTGCTCCACATTTTCACGATTTTTCAAAAATAGCAGATCTATAAGCTCGTATATGAGCTTGCTATTTTTCAATAGCTAAAGTATAACATAATCCTTAAAAACACCAAATGGGGTTCCCGCCCTAAATGGGATTATTAAGCAGAGGAAAATAAACTAACGAGGTTACTATTATTATCAGTGGCGTGCACAGACATTTAGAGGGGCAGGTGCTCAAGTTAAAAAAGGGCACCTTGTGCAGCGCGTGGAACCGGCCGGTTGCCTTAATCCATTTTGGGCGGGAACCCCTTTTGGTGTTAGTATTATGTTATGCTTTAGCTATTGAAAAATAGCAGATCTACAAGCTCATAGCGCGCCACCGAGTGGCGCGCTATGAACTTGTAGGTCTGCTATTTTTGAAAAATCAAAAAAAAAGAAGAAAAAAATAAGTTTTTTTTTCTTTTTTTTTCAAAAGGGCAGGGGGTGCTCTAGCACCCCCTAGTGTCTATCTGTGCACGCCACTGATTATTATTATTATTCTCAGGGTCTTCCAGGAGCGCAGTGAGAGAGTAGCGGTACAGACGTCCGTGAAGACCCCTCCTACGTTTCTCATCGGAGAAGAAACGGAAGACGAGTGGCGCGCAAAGAGGCCCGCCGTTACCTCGTCACCCAGGTGCGCTGGTTTTGGCCTTCATTAAGGCGCTTTATATCGATATAAGAATGCCTAGCTATTTTCCATTTTTGGAAACGCACTTGGAATTGCACCTTTTTGAATTGCGCTTTTGAACTTTTTTTGCACAAAAATAGCAAAAGTAGCAGTAACTACGCGCTCAAACCGTGTCACGTTGTGCCAAGTAGGACGTTAATTTAAAAAAAAAGAAAAAACACAAAAAGTTAGAATATACAGTAAGGGGCTTCTGCCAGTGTTGATTTTGACAGCAAATTTTAGTTTCAGTCATAGTCTCTTGAATAGTTTTCATTTAGTTTTAGTCACATTTTAGTCACCTCGACTGTTCTAGTGTTAGTCTAGTTTTAGTCTACGAAATATCACAAGATTTTAGTCGACTAAAGTCTAAAGTTGATTTAAGTTGATTTAGTCGACTAAAATGTATTTTGGCGTGCCTTGATGTCGTCATAACGGCTGATTTTACACTACATGCTGAAATCTACAAGGTCACGTGTTGCGCTGCGATGCGTTGTGAGCTTGTAGATCGGCTAATTTTCAGCATGTGACCAAACATAAAATGACTTGTCTTTTAGTTCTACTGGATATCTTGTCCACTAGTCCCTCCCTATTAAACATTTTAGTCTAGTTTGTATTTGTTGACAAAAATGTCAAAATATTTAGTCACCGTACATTTGTTTTTATTTAGTTTTTCCAAGTGGAAAAAAAGGTAGTCAACGGACATTTTTCGTCATAGTTTTAGTCGACAAAGTCAACACTATCCACCACTTGTTCTTCTGTGTGTTCTGTGATCCTATAGTGTGGACGCGTCATCTCCACCCATGCTGGACGAGCCCAAGATGACCGTGAAGGCGTCTGACTTCCCCCTGTCTCTCCTCCAGACACAGCACAAGTGTGAAGTGTGTCCAGACCTGCACAAGATCATCCAGGTACTGCTGGAAAGCCAGCACCAATGGGCTAAGAACTTGGGCCGCTTCACTACTTCCTTCACAGGTGTTACCGATGATACTAATGAAGGTAAAGATGGGAAATTGGGTGCGCTTCTTCGGGAAACTGCCCTTGGTTGAGGCAGTGGGTGCTCAGCTTTGAAAATAACTTTACTCATACAAAATTCGGCACTCCAAATTAAAAGACTGGCTCAGATGCAATTTATCTTGTTTATTCAAGTTCTTTATTAATGTCCACAGAGGGCGATTTGATTTACAGCAGTTCGTAGCGGTTTGAAAGGTAAAAGCTGTACAAAACGGCAACAGACATGTGACATGGCATGAGCACATCTATGCAATTGATGAAAAGGATAAGAAAATAATAGAGTAGCCAACCAAGTACAGTACAAAGTGAAGCATCATAAAGTGTCATCATCATAAAACATCATCCTCATCATCATCACCATCATCACTTTTTTTTTTTTCTTTTTTTTTTTACCTACTTCCGGCAGCGTTTTTTTCATGTCATACAGTATGAAAGCAGGGAATCATAGCTTCAAATTGACATATTGGTTGTTCAGTTTGACCCACCAGTTTTGGAGACATGGCTTATAGAGTAATGTCTTGCAGAAAACACTGAGTTGAGAAAACAGGCTTGAAAGGTTCACTTCTGTGGTCTCTAACATTACACCTAGCTACATGTTTATTTCATATTTACATGTCGATTTCACACTTATTTCAGACATGCTCTAGTATGTGAAGAGTCTGTCTGTGCTATTAACTCATTTTGGAAAGAGAAACAAACGTTTTTCTCCTCTGGTGAAAAGCTGGAATTTGCGCGATGGCAGGCTCTCAGTCAAATCTGGTCACATATACTCCGAACTGAGTGGGTGGGCACTATTTGAGCAGATGGACAGGGCTTTTTTTGAGCAGCTGTCTAAATCAAGGCTCTCCAAATTGGATGCCAGTAATTTTAGAAGCAGTTTTCACTTCAATTGCAATTCTCCCAGGGAAAGTTTTGTCTTTGATAACGAGGTTACCATACCAACATATATACAGGATAAATAAATGACGGAATGTATGTAGGCACTATAGAACAGTTTCATCAGGCTTTTGTCAATGACACCTAGCCAATCTTTCTTAGGCAGTAAAGGCGTTGCTGGCCCTTCTTGCACAGCATGTCGGCGTTTGCATCAAATGTCAAGTTATTATCGATAATCGTGCCAAGATACTTATAACTGGGTATGATTTCCACTGGCTGGCCCTGGATGACACTGTTCTGAGTAGGACCGGGAGGTACGTCTAAAATCGATACAGATCTCTTTCGTTTTTGAGATGTTAAGTTTTCGAGGAAGACATCGCTGCACCGGAAGAGGAAATCATTCATGACCTGCCCATGGCCACGTGGGTCATCACCGTAATCGACGAGGAATCTGTTGCCGTGACTACTGCAACAGTCATCAGTCAGAGGGCAGAAAGAACACAGCCCTGAGGCGAACCAGTGGATGTGGACAGAAGGCTGGACAATGTCTCATTAACCCTTTACACATTGAGATCTATTTTGTCAAAAAGTCAAGGATCCAGCCCACCAGACATGGGTCTAGATTGAAGGTGTTAGTTAGTTTCTCTACCAGAACGTGGGGCTGGATCGTATTGAACGCTGATGAAACAAATCAATAAAAAGCAGCCTGACATGACTTTCACTTCCTTCCAGATGTTTATAAAGTAGGTTGAGTAGAGTGGCAGTTGCATCCTGGACGGCCCTGCCTCACCTATATGCAAACTGAAGAGGGTCTAGTAGGCTCTCGGTTTTAGCCACAAGTTCTAGCTTCTCAAACTGTTTCATGATCAGGGAGGTGAGCACTAATATGCTATACTAATGAAGGCTCTGTTCCATTCCGGTCACACAGAGTCAGGGTGCTGCTATTGTGCATGTTGGCTCACTGGAAACGGGTACGGGTACGGGTGTAATACGGGTCCATTTGGTTCCATTTGTACACTTTCAGAGTTATGGGGGTCCTTGCAATAAAAATAAAAGGGTTTGAGAACGAGAATTCACACTAAATGTAACAGAGCCTTAATTTGTGTCATCGGTAACACCTGCTGATCGGTAAAACCATGACAATGGCTGATGTCTTCATGATGTGTTCAACAGGACAAGTTCATGCAGATTGGAGCTCACTATTTCAAGACGGTGCCATCCAATCCACATTACTTCTTCTACTGCCCGCCATCATCAAAGAAGGAGGTGCATTTAACCCCCCCCCCCCCCCCCGTATTTTTCTTACTACCAACGTGTGTGTGTGTGTGTGTGTGTGTGTGTGTGTGTGTGTGTGTGTGTGTGTGTGTGTGTGTGTGTGTGTGTGTGTGTGTGTGTGTGTGTGTGTGTGTGTGTGTGTGTGTGTGTGTGTGTGTGTGTGTGTGTGTGTGTGTGTGTGTTTCATGGCCGCCTCAGGCTCAATGCTTTTCCAATGGAAGTCACGTGGTTTGACATGTGTGTACGAGGCCTCTGAGTCTGAAATGCCAGTGTGATGCAACCCCCGCCCCGCCTCCAGTCCTCCTCCTGTCACAAGTGAATCGCCTAGCGCAGCCCTCTTCATAATAAATACATACATGTATACACAATCACATTACACAAATAACAGAATTGCTATTTTTATTATAATAACACTCTTAAAAAAAGAACAAAATCGCGGAAAATCACCGAGCCCGAGGCTCGGCACGGCCCGACTAATTAGCATAATTTGTTGGGCCCGGCGGGTCGGGCCTGGTCGGGTTCGGGCAGAGTTTGAGAACATTAGTTGCTGTCACATCATCACCAGATGTGAACAAAAAACAAAAAAACAATTGCGCGATTGAATAGGAGTTCTAGCGTTAGACCCCCCCAGCAGCATCTCCAGCTTCAGCCCCAGCCCCAGCTCCCCTATATCTTTATTTATTTTTAAATAAAACATTTTGTCAATATACATAATTATCAACTTACTTTTGTAAAAAAAAAAGGTTTAGGGAGAAATTCCCCTTTAATAGGACGGAGATTATTGATATCAAAACCGATCGCATCGCTCCACAGGCTGTGTGTGTGTGTGTGTGTGTGTGTGTGTGTGTGTGTGTGTGTGTGTGTGTGTGTGTGTGTGTGCGTGTGCGTGTGCGTGTGTGTGTGTGTGTCACAATTATTACATAGTCACCTAATTGCACTGCTTTTCTGCATAATCGTCACAATCATTTCCATTATCTTGTCAGGGGGTCCCCAGCTAAAGTTGATCAAATCAAAATAAACTATCAAAATAAAACCACGGGGTGCCTGGCTGGGACGTGTGGACACGTCTTAACCCATTCTGGGCGGGAACCCTTTTTGGTGTTTTAAGCATTATGTTATGCTTTAGCTATTGAAAAATAGCAGTGCCACGCTACGAGCTTGTAGATCTGCTATTTTTGAAAAATCGTGAAAATGTGGCGCAACCCATTGAATATATATTCTTTCAGAATGAACATTTTTAACTCAAATCTTTGCTTCTGGAACAACATATTTTCAGATGGGGGTCGGCGGCGGACATGAAAATGTTTGAGAACCACTGACAGAAACCTGGTTTTCTCAGAAAATAGTAGATTGTAGAATCGTCCTCGGATCTAAATGGGTTAAGGTCTTTTATATCGATATAAAACGGGATTGTTAAAATCCATTTTATGACGGCGGACGTTGGTAGGCAATGCCATCCCGGAGCTGTTTTGCTGCCATTCACTTCCTGGTTTACGGCAAGGACTGTCTAAAGAGGACGAGACGCGAAGACCGTACGGGCGACGCCATGTTGCTCACATGGTGCTCCATGGAAGGAAAGAAACATGCCCAGTTGAGACCAGGAAGTTGGACATGACAAATCATAGATATGGCACAAATGGCCCAGCAGATGGCGTGATGCCACTGACAGGAGATATGCTTGTACATATCATGTCACGTCATTGCATTTTACCTTTTATATTAACGTTTTAACAGCAAATGGATAAGTAAGTCCCAGCAGGGATCATCACACAGACAGTAATGTTGGTCGGACGTGACATATGTACAAGCATCTCTCCTTTCTTTGGCATCACGCCATCTGCTGGGCCATTTGCGCCATATCTATGATTTGCCATGTCCAACTTCCTGGTCTCAACTGCGCATGTTTCTTTCCTTCCATGGAGCACCATGTGAGCAACATGGCGTCGCCCGTACGGTCTTCGCGTCTCGTCCTCTTTAGATAGTCCTTGGTTTACGGCGAGGACTATTTAAAGAGGACGGGAAGCGAAGACCGTACAGTGGACTCCATGTTGCTCCATGGAAGGAAAGAAACATGTGCAGTTGAGACCAAGGACTGTCTAAAGAGGACGAGACGCGAAGACTGTACGGGCGACGTCATGTTGCTCCATGGTGCTCCATGGAAGGAAAGAAACATGCGCAATGGGCTATATGCAGCCAACACTTCCGCGTTCAGCTTCCGTCTCAACTGCGCATGTTTCTTTCCTTCCATGGAGCACCATGGAGCAACATGGCGTCACCCGTACGGTCTTCGCGTCTCGTCCTCTTTAGACAGTCCTTGGTTGAGACCAGGAAGTTGTACATGACAAATCATAGATATGGCACAAATGGCCCAGCAGATGGTGTGATGCCACTGAAAGGAGAGCTTGTATATCATGTCAAGTCCGACCAACATTACTGTCTGTGTGATGATCCATGCTGGGACTTACTTATCCACTTGCTGTTAAAACGTTAATATAAAAGGTAAAATGCAATGACGTGACGTGATATGTACAAGCATCTCTCCTTTCAGTGGCATCACGCCATCTGCTGGGCCATTTGTGCCATATCTATGATTTGTCATGTACAACTTCCTTGTCTCAACTGCGCATGTTTCTTTCCTTCCAGGGAGCAACATGGAGTCCACCGTACGGTCTTCGCTTCCCGTCCTCTTTAAATAGTCCTTGGTTTACGGCCCGACAAACCTATTTACTCTGAATCTAAGCTGCCTCCGTACAGATTGATAATGAGGTCGATGTTCTGTCCTAATTTCTGACTTCATCATGCGTCTTGTTTAGAATATTACCTCTAATAAAGAGAGATCAGTTTTACGACACCGATGTAGTAAAGGAAGATTTCACCTCCCGTTTTTTTTTGGGGGGGGGGGGGGGGGGGAATGGAAGGCGTAAAATGTACCTCATTTGCTTGGCCCTCTAGCGCCTTTTATTCCGAAAAATCTGAATTCACCGGCACCCAGATTGTTAACCACTTTATTAATACTTTGTCTATACAAAAATAGTCAATAAGCATAAATCATCTCTTCTGGAGGTCCTTTGGTAAAACATATTTTCAGACGGGGGTCTGCGGCCAAATGCATGTCAATGTTGGGGGTCCTCGGCATCCAACGGCTTACCAGTGTGTTGTTTCCACAGGAGGACTCTGACGGGGAGGACTGGAGACCCACTGATGAGGTGGTGTCAGAAGCTGAGCCAGCTACAGAAGACGGTGAGTCACTCTTCATATGATTTAGCTGTGTTTATTTTGAATGTCATTTAGCTGAGTAGCATGACATACAATGGATGGGAATGACTGAAAACATGACATTCAGACCTTCGAAAAGTTCCATATCAAATGGCGTGAGGTTGATTATTGTGCTGCATATATATAAGTGTGCGGGCACACAGTGTACTCTGACGGTGTCCGAAGAGTAGGAAAACCCCTGGCTTATGGTAGTAGGCCCGGCTGAGGCCTACCAGTTTGAAGAGTAGGAAAACCCCTGGCTTATGGTAGTAGGCCCGGCTGAGGCCTACCAGTTTTGAAGAGTAGGAAAACCCCTGGCTTATGGTAGTAGGCCCGGCTGAGGCATACGAGTTTGAAGAGTAGGAAAACCCCTGGCTTATGGTAGTAGGCCCGGCTGAGGCCTACCAGTTTGAAGAGTAGGAAAATCCCTGGCTTATGGTAGTAGGCCCGGCTGAGGCCTACCAGTTTGAAGAGTAGGAAAACCCCTGGCTTATGGTAGTAGGCCCGGCTGAGGCCTACCAGTTTGAAGAGTAGGAAAACCCCTGGCTTATGGTAGTAGGCCCGGCTGAGGCCTACCAGTTTGAAGAGTAGGAAAACCCCTGGCTTATGGTAGTAGGCCCGGCTGAAGCCTACCAGTTTGAAGAGTAGGAAAACCCCTGGCTTATGGTAGTAGGCCCGGCTGAGGCCTACCAGTTTGAAGAGTAGGAAAACCCCTGGCTTATGGTAGTAGGCCCGGCTGAGGCCTACCAGTTTGAAGAGTAGAAAAACCCCTGGCTTATGGTAGTAGGCCCGGCTGAGGCCTACCAGTTTGAAGAGTAGGAAAACCCCTGGCTTATGGTAGTAGGCCCGGCTGAGGCATACGAGTTTGAAGAGTAGGAAAACCCCTGGCTTATGGTACTTATGGTTTCTGTTGTTACTTTAACACACACACACACACACACACACACACACACACACACACACACACACACACACACACACACACACACACACGTGTGCGCAGCTCAAAGAAAGACAAAATAACTAAAAACAAACAAAACGACTGTATACGCCGCCTGTGTCATCTCCTCCTCCACCACAGAAACGGCGTACGGCTGCAGCATCGTGACGGAGAGCGACACGGACCTGGAGGTGATGTACCAGGACCCCCCCGCCCCCACCGCCTCCTCCAGGGGGAGCCAGGGGGGGGAGGAGGATGAGGAGGAGGAGGAGGAGGGGGACACGGCCAAGATGGAGGAGTCTGGGTCAGTGTTGATTTGGACAGATTTTTAGTTTTGGTCCTAGTCTCTTGAATAGCTTTCAGTCACATTTTGGTCACCCGGAGTGTTTTAGTGTTAGTCGAGTTTGATCCGGCTGAATGTCGTCTAAATCTACAGTTAATTTAGTCGACTGAAAGGTATTTTGGCGGGTCTTGATGCCGTCATAATGACTGATTTTACACTTGCTGAAAATAGCAGACCTACAAGCTCACAACGCGTCGCAGTGCGACACGTGGACTTGTAGATCTGCTATTTCCAGCATGCAAACCAATTGTAAAATGACTTATACCACATCTCTCGTCCACTAGTCTCACCCTAACATTTTAGCCTAGCTTGTATTTGTCGACGGAAATTGTCAATACATTTTGGTCTTAGTTTTAGCCATCCTTTGCTTAGATCTCATTTGGTTTTCCTTTTACAAGGTATAGTCGACAGACTTTTTTTTCTGTTTTTTTGGTCACGTTTTTTTAGCCGACGGAATCAACACTGGTCGCGCTCCGACTCCAACGCCACGGTGAACCGCGGCGGTGGCTGCTGCGACGAGGACGACGACGAGGAGGACTCCTCCTTCAGCGTCCTGGAGGGAGACAGCCTGCCCGGAGACACGGCGGCACTGATGGACGCCCACAGCGCCGAGATGCCGCCGCTGTTCCTGCACCTCACCTGCTCCGTCAACGTCAAGAGCTGCCACGGGTCCATGCCCGTGCACACCCTGCCCACGTGTCTGGGTGAGTACAGTACAGTACAGTGCAGTGCAGTGCAGTGCAGTGCAGTACAGTACAGTACAGTACAGTACAGTACACACCCTGCCTGGGTGAGTACAGTACAGTACAGTACAGTACAGTACAGTACAGTACAGTACAGTACAGTACAGTACAGTACAGTACAGTACAGTACAGTACAGTACAGTACAGTACAGTACAGTGCACACCCTGCCCACGTGTCTGGGTGAGTACAGTACAGTACAGTACAGTACAGTACAGTACAGTACAGTACAGTACAGTACAGTACAGTACAGTACAGTACAGTGCACACCCTGCCCACGTGTCTGGGTGAGTACAGTACAGTACAGTACAGTACAGTACAGTACAGTACAGTACAGTACAGTACAGTACAGTGCACACCCTGCCCACGTGTCTGGGTGAGTACAGTACAGTGCAGTGCACACCCTGCCCAGTACAGTACAGTACAGTACAGTACAGTGCACACCCTGCCCACGTGTCTGGGTGAGTATTATAGTACAGTACCAGTGTTGTTTTTGACAGTGAATTTAGATTTCATAGTTTTAGTCCTAGTCTCTTGAATAGTTTTCATTTAGTCTTGGTCACATTTTGGTCACCCGGAATGTTTTAGTGTTTAGTCTAGTTTTAGTCGACTACATATCATAAGATTTAAGTCGACTAAAGATTTAAAAAAAGATATATGTATATTTAGATTTGTATTATCGTGAGAAGGATGGCTTCCATTATCGCATTGCAACCTTTCAGGAATAGAAAGCCTGCCGTTTCTATTACCTTGGATTCCTCTTCGATGATGTCACGGGTGGACGGGTTTCTGAACTGCCCACAGCCCTCCTATGAGACACAGACCGAGTAGAAAAATTATTGCGGCAATTTATCATGAACATTAGAGGACCAATTATATGATGCTATGTTGAAAAGTGGTGACGTGGTCCTTTAACTCTAACTCTCTCTCTACCACTAGCTGTTAGCATAAACCCCAGTTCCCAGTGCCAGCATACGCGTTCACTTTAACCCATTTTGGGCGGGAACCCCTTTTGGTGTTAGCATTATGTTATGCTTTAGCTATTGAAAAATAGCAGATCTACAAGCTCGTAGCGCGCCACTCGGTGGCGCGCTACGAGCTTGTACGTCTTGTAGGTCTGCTATTTTTTTTAAATCGAAGAACGACTGTAGAAACATAGCTTTTTCAGAAAACTGTCAGGATGTAGACGACATTTTTAGAATCTGATCTCAGGTCTAAATGGGTTAAAAGACAAAGTTTGCCCGCCCCCCCCCGCCCTCTACACACACTCTAGTATCATTGGAACAAGCACACACTGTTAACCTTTCGTCAGAAGCTTTCACATGGCGGCGGACTCGCGGTACAAAAGCACAAATTAAATCCGAAATGTGGATGGCAGAAAATCCACCAAGGACTGGTGGATTCCGACTTATGGAGTCCGACTTATAGAGGTTTGAAAATCCTCCTTTCAACTGGTTTGCACTGAGATTATATTTGCAATCCCATAGTTGGAATGGTGGGGCGTTGCTATAGCAACTGGACCAATGTTAAAAGCTTCCGTAGGACTCAACCATTATATAGACGGAGTATACGTTGGGGAGTATATATTAATAGAGACGGCACCCGGAGGAAACCCTGAGGCGAAATGGACATAGTGGCCGAATTTGCTATTGCAGCGCTGGGCCAAAGCTGGTCCGTTGACTATCATTGCGCAATGATAGTCAACGGCCAGCGCGTTCATGTGTTTGGCCCAATCCATCCCAGAATGCACTCTGTTCCTACCCAGAAGGAGGAGTGAAATCGCCTCATGCGCTTTTGAGAAACTTAATGCAAGTGGATGGGAGGAGAAATCCAGTGCCGTCTCTATTAAAGATGGAGTGCCACGATTTTTTTCCACCCTAAAACATGATCATCAGGTATTATTACAATATAAGGGGGAAGAACTTTTTACAAAAAGTGTACAGTATTTGTTAAAATCATGCTTTTATGTGGACACGCCCACCAGTTCATTAAGTATGCCTGGTTTGCCTGGTGGGTGGTGGAGGGGTTATGGGAGGGGCTGATAGTGTGGTGTCACTATATTACTGTTTATTTCATTGGCCCGGTTGACTGTCAAGGGTTCAGCCTCCAGGAAGAAACCCTAAATACAAAGTTAATACACCATTGCACATAAAAACAACTCCAGGGTGTCTAATGAAGTACTGTCCCCTCATAGACACATGAACAACTGGAAAAATACACAAAGTGTGGCACTCCATCTTTAATATATACTCTAAGGTTGGGGTATGTATATATATATATATACGGACCTGGGATATGACGCCACCTAGCGTCGGCGTCCGTATATATACGGACCTGGGATATGACGCCACCTAGCGTCGGCGTCCGTATATATACGGACCTGGGATATGACGCCACCTAGCGTCGACGTCCGTATATACGGACCTGGGATATGACGCCACCTAGCGTCGACGTCCGTATATATACGGACCTGGGATATGACGCCACCTAGCGTCGACGTCCGTATATATACGGACCTGGGATATGACGCCACCTAGTGTCGGCGTCCGTATATATACGGACCTGGGATATGACGCCACCTAGCGTCGGCGTCCGTATATATACGGACCTGGGATATGACGCCACCTAGCGTCGGCGTCCGTATATATACAGACCTGGGATATGACGCCACCTAGCGTCGACGTCCGTATATATGCGGACTTGGGGAAAAAAAGAGTTCATTGACGTCTAATTGTAAGATGTGCCGTCCTGGACGTATGAGACTTCACAGAATAGGTTTCAGTTAACGTTGGGCGTGCGTGTAACGACTGCTTGTCCTCGCAGGGGAAGTCATATCGTGTCTGGAGAACAGCGACAGTCTCCAGTCAGTGGATCTGAACGAGCTGTCCGTCACTCTAGACATCTTTGTGCTCACATTGCCTCTGGAGATTGAGGCCATGGCCTCTGACTTCCACCACAACAGGTGAGTGAAACACATGCACACTTTAGGGACTGATCGTTTTGTATGCACCTGGGGGTGGGGGGAGGGGGATAGCGTTTCAATCTTGTATGGCAGCTACTTCAATATTCTAACGACACTATTAACTCCATAGACACATGCAAAACACCTGGGGGTCTATTAGAGTAATGTTAACTCCATAGACACATACAAAACATTCTATGTCAGTCGTTCTTAAACATTTTCATGTGATGGACCTCCAAAAATATACGTAATAGGCCGCCGACCCACATCTGAAAATATGTTGTTCCACAGAAGCAAAGATTTGAGTTAAAAATGTTCACTCTGAAAGAATATAGCCTATATTCAAAGATTTGCGCCATATTTTTACGAATTTAAAAAAAATAGCAGATCAGCTTGTGCATTTTGTGTTCAAACACAAAGATTTATGTAGGCTAATACATTAAGTGCACAGTATGAGCACAGCGTGATATAGACCTATTTGATAGAACGAGCGTCAACGAGCACTAGCTGAAAATACAAACACACACACACACTCTGCAGGAGTCTGTCTAATTTCTCTCCAAAAGCCCTTGAATATGATAGAATTTAATTTAGGATTAGTCATTATGATAATCTAGCACTTTATATATCGCGCACAATTTTTTTTTGAAAATTATTTCAAGGGCCACTAGGGGGCGCTCCGCGGGCCGCATTTGGCCTGCGGGCCGCCAGTTGAATAGCCCTGGCCTAAAGTATCACATAATGCTTAAAACACCAAAATGGGTTCGTTAACCCATTTCCACCACTGTTCTGTGTCTGTTGCAGGTACACGTCACCACTGTGTTCTGTGTCTGTCGCAGGTACACGTCACCACTGTGTTCTGTGTCTGTCGCAGGTACACGTCACCACCGTGTTCTGTGTCTGTCGCAGGTACACGTCACCACTGTGTTCTGTGTCTGTCGCAGGTACACGTCACCACTGTGTTCTGTGTCTGTCACAGGTACACGTCACCACCGTGTTCTGTGTCTGTCGCAGGTACACGTCACCACCGTGTTCTGTGTCTGTCGCAGGTACACGTCACCACCGTGTTCTGTGTCTGTCGCAGGTACACGTCACCACCGTGTTCTGTGTCTGTCGCAGGTACACGTCACCACTGTGTTCTGTGTCTGTTGCAGGTACACGTCACCACTGTGTTCTGTGTCTGTTGCAGGTACACGTCACCACTGTGTTCTGTGTCTGTCGCAGGTACACGTCACCACTGTGTTCTGTGTCTGTTGCAGGTACACGTCACCACTGTGTTCTGTGTCTGTCGCAGGTACACGTCACCACTGTGTTCTGTGTCTGTCGCAGGTACACGTCACCACTGTGTTCTGTGTCTGTCGCAGGTACACGTCACCACTGTGTTCTGTGTCTGTCGCAGGTACACGTCACCACCGTGTTCTGTGTCTGTCTCAGGGACACGTCACCACCGTGTTCTGTGTCTGTCGCAGGTACACGTCACCACTGTGTTCTGTGTCTGTCGCAGGTACACGTCACCACTGTGTTCTGTGTCTGTCGCAGGTACACGTCACCACTGTGTTCTGTGTCTGTCGCAGGTACACGTCACCACCGTGTTCTGTGTCTGTCGCAGGTACACGTCACCACCGTGTTCTGTGTCTGTTGCAGGTACACGTCGGAGAGCAGCGTGTCGTTGAACCGCTCTCCGGGGCAGCCCTCCTCCTACCGCTCTGACGACGAGCTGATGGGGACTCTGGACCAGCTGAAGGGAGAGGCCATGGAGGCGTAAGGAACACACATCCTACAACTCATAGATGCCCTTAGACCATTAATACCTTAGACCTAGGCATGCAACGATACACTCAACTCACACAATACACACTCACGATGCGATTTTTCACGAATTTTGTTTTCTTTTATATAATTTATCTTCCCCCCCGAGCTTTTTTCACATATTTTTTATTTATAATGAGCATCAACATCACCTGGGCACAGTCACAGACACACACAGCTCCCCTCTACAGTGCTCTACTACTGAAAGTGTCTCATTTCTCTCCAAAAGCACTTGAATATGATGGACATTATTAAAGCTCACTTTTTTTTTAATCGATTTTTTAAATGTTATTAAATCGATTCATATCGTCGGGATTAATATCGATATATATCGATATACGATATATCGTTACATGCCTACTTAGACCAGATACTACAAATGTCTTCTAAATCAGGGGTTCTCAACCTGGGGGTCGCGACCCCTCGGGGGGTCCCCAAATGATTAAAAAAAAAAAAATTGTCCAGCTGGCTGGAAAATGGAAATTTTCATAGTTTACATAGTACACATAGTGCATGCATACACTTTCCTTAATGATTATATCTGGTTTCAGTATTTATTTATTATTTATAGTCCTTAACCGTTCTGATATATTTCAACTTGAATAAAAAAGTAGTATAACATGAAAGATGCTTACAAATGCAGAGCTTTGGCTTGAGAGAACTCATAGCTTCAAGACAGTTGTATCTCGTGTTGCACAGTACACACGTGCTGACACAAACACACACACACACACACACGTGCGCACAGCAAAAGTAGTTTGCACACACACACGCGCGCACATACACATGCACGCGCACACAGCAAAAGTAGTTTGCACACACACACGCACACAGTGAAAGTAGTTTGCACACACACACACGTGCGCACAGCGAAAGTAGTTTGCACACACACACACACACACACGCACGCACGCACGCGCGCACACAGCAGTAGTTTGCACACACACACACGCACAGTGAAAGTAGTTTGCACACACACACACACACACACACACACACACACACACACACACACACACACACACACACACACTCGTGCTCGTGTGCACAGCGAAAGTAGTTTGGAAAGTTTACGTGGGCTGTTGATGTCGGAAGTGGTGGAAGTCAACATGTGAAAGCAGCAGTGGATCCAACATGTAAGATAAGATTTCCGGGGGTCCCCAGCCAAAACCGTTGAGTTCTAAATCATGACAGTTTCCGTGGTTCTTAACCCATTCAGGCCTGACGTCGAAATTTAAAAAAATCATATTCAAAATTTTTCTAAATCATGACAATTTTCGGAAAGATTTGAGGCACATTTTAACGATTTTTCAAAAATAGCAGACCTACAAGTTCATAGCGCGCCACTCGGTGGCGCGCTATGAGCTTGTAGATCTGCTTTTTTTCAATAGCTAAATTATAACAATGTTTAAAACACCAAAAGGGGTTCCCGCCCCAAAATGGGTTAATGGTTAATGTGGTTAAACGCTAACGTGACATGGATGTGTTCCAGGTCTCAATGGGTTAAACTATTTCATGTCAAGGACATACATACATACATACATACATACATACATACATACATACATACATACATACATAGTAGTAAGTAAGTTATAATAATAATAATGAATAGAATAGCAGATCTACAACCAGCTAATTTCAATATGTTGGACAACAGAATAACTTGTTGAATTCTATCTGCAGGATATCCGGAGACCCCCTGTCCAAACTCCCAGCACCCCACAAGTTAGCCATGCTGGCTACAATGGATGAGGTGAGTTTGAATATCTAACAAAAACAATTAAGTGAATTACATATCACTTATACCCCTCGGTAAGGAATAGTCATTGAGGTAGCAGGTACTTCTCGGGCAGTTTGTTAAAAGATGCATTCAGTATTTCCAGCCGATAGAAACGTGTCTGTCTGTCTGTCTGTCTGTCTGTCTGTCTGTCTGTCTGTCTGTCTGTCTGTCTGTCTGTCTGTCTGTCTGTCTGTCTGTCTGTCTGTCTGTCTGTCTGTCTGTCTGTCTGTCTGTCTGTCTGTCTGTCTGTCTGTCTGTCTGTCTGTCTGTCTGTCTGTCTGTCTGTCTGTCTGTCTGTCTGTCTGTCTGTCTGTCTGTCTGTCTGTCTGTCTGTCTGTCTGTCTGTCTGTCTGTCTGTCTGTCTGTCTGTCTGTCTGTCCGTCCGTCCGTCCGTGCACGCTCGCGTGTGCATCCTTTTGTGCGTGCCAGATCCGATGGCTACTGGAGGACGAGATGGTGTCGGCGCTGCGTCACTCTCGCTCCATCACGGCCTCCACGCTGCAGAAGGTGGCGAACCACGTGCTGCAGTCCAGCGGCCGGCCGCGCTGCCACTGCGAGGTGGTCCCTCTGCAGTTTGTCTTTGGTCCCGAGCAGTCCCTGGAGAGGTTCAAGCAGGTGAGCTCTAACTCCACACTGGAGGTTTGGAGCCCATTTTGGGCGGGAACCCCCTTTAGTGTTTTAACACATTTAGGCCTGACGTCGAAATTTTAAAAATGTCTTCTAAATTCTGACAGTTTTCTGAAATACCTATGTTGCTGTATCAGTGGTGCTCAATATTTCATGTCAAGGACCCCAAAAAGTATATGTAATTGGCCACCGACCCCCATCTGAAAATATGTTGTTCCAGGGACCTCCCCAGTAGCAAAGATTTGAGTGAAAAACTCGCTCTGTAACAATATATATTCAAAGATTTCAGGCACATTTTCACGATTTTTCAAAAATAGCAGACCTACAAGTTTGTAGATCTGCTATTTTTGAATAGCTAAAGTATAACATAATGCTTAAAACACCAACAGGGGTTCGCGCCCAGAATGGGTTAAAGGAGAATTCCATAGTGTCCAGGTGTTATTTTGTGCAAAAGTGCATTATTGGCTATTTCCCCTACCATAAGCCCTCAATGAATTGAATTGAATTGAATGGGGCATTGGGTTGTTGTTTTTTTGTTTTTTTTTAACTCAAATCTTTGCTTCTGGGGGGGTCCCTGGATCAACATATTTTTAGATGGGGGTCGGAGGCCAAATTACATATCATTTTTGGGGTCCTTGACATTAAATATTGAGCACCACTGATAAAACATAGGTATTTCAGAAAACTGAAATACCTAACTGAATACCTATTTTTTATTACATTTTTAATACATTTTTAATTCGACGTCAGGCCTAAATGGGTTGAACACACACTCCACCCTGGAGGTTTAAGTGTTAATTTCAACACGCGCTACAAAAGTTAATTTCAAAACACTTTACAAGAATACATGTAGTCTGCTAGTCGTGTTAACCAACGTGTGCCTCTCTCTCTCTCTCTCTCTCTCTCTCTCCACAGGAGTTCCGGCGGGTGGCGTTTTCGGGCTACGTGCTGAACGGAGAACAGGACCACTTCCACTACATGTCCCTGAGCCGCATGCACCCGCACCGCATGCAGGTAGCCAGGAAGCTGTGCGAGCCTGCAGCCAGCAGCAGTCCTCACTGTGTCCCCCCCGGAGGACGCGCCGAGGACGGCTGCTCCGCACCGGGGACAGTCCTGGACATGGACGTGGACACGGCGGGACTCGACGCGGAGGCGGTGGTGGAAGAAGTACTCGCATGCATTTCACCTATTTCAACCTATTTCCATAGAATTGGAACATATAATGCTCAATGGCGGGAAGCCGGGAACCCCTTTTTGGTGTATTTTCAGAGCGAACATTTTTAACTCAAATCTTTGCTTCTGGGGGGTGCCTGGAACGATATATTTTCAGTTGGGGGTCGGTGGCCAAATGCACATAGTTGTTGGGGTCCTTGACATGAAGTAGTTTGAGAACCACTGACATAGAAACATAGTTTATTTTAGAAGCTTTTTTTAAATCAGTTCTCAGGTCTAAATGGGTTAATCCTTTTAAGACCTGAGGACCAGATTCTACAAATGTCTTCCAATTTGGTTTATTTCATGTCAAGGACCCCCAGAATATTTGGCTTTGGCACAACGTGCGTTGTGAGCTTGTAGAGCTGCTATTTTCAGAGCGCAAGCAAGTGTAAATATTACGACGTCAGCAACGCCTGCCCCAAAACCCATTTTTAGTAGATTGTAGAACTGTAGATGTAGTTGACTAAAATCTTATGACATTTAGTCGACTAAAGGTAGACTACTACTAAAGCATTTTAGGTGACTAAAACTTAAAGCTGCTATAAGCAATAATATGTCAACATTTTATTGACCTTTTTTCTTTTCTTTTTCTTTGTATTCAGACAGCCATCAATGGGTAGAACGCTCCCCCAAAAATGTAGTCTCTGTGACACATCTAGGGGCCGCAGTCTGCATTCAAAGATTTTCCTTGTCATTGGTCGATTTGCCTGTCTACTTCCTGATTGGTTAGTCATTGCGACCGGGTTTTTCTCAACCAATGACAAAGCTTCTAGGAACATCTTTGAATGCAGATTGCAGCCCCTAGATGTGTCACAGAGACTTTTTTTGGAGCGTTCTACCCATTGCTGGCTGAAAAAAAAAGAAAAAGTCATTAAAATTTGGACATATTATTGCTTATAGCAGCTTTAAAGGGCCACTTCACCACTTGTCTGGATCACTACAATTACCATAATCCTTTGCTGCACTCACCCCACCTTGTGGAGAGGGGGAGGGCTGTCGTACTGAGACGATATGACCAGTGTCTGTGACATCACTGGCACTTTGAAATACAAAAATATCTAAAAAACACATATTTCACAAACAACCACAGGAGAGTGTTTCTTGTCTCCCAAACATCATTAAAATAAGATCTGGTTGCAACGAGGGGTGCAGTGGCCTTTTTTAATGAAATGTCATTCAAAAGGCGATGACTCAAAAAACGACATCAAAATTGTGCTGTCAAAATCACCCCTGTCTTCCATGCAAATTTGCAGGTTGACGACAAGAGGGGTGCTGTGGATGTATACGCGGACCCTGGCGGCGAGCCGACCAAACCCACGGAGGCGTTCGCGGACGCCAATAAGCGCGAGGCAGAGGACGCCACGATGGCGGTGGACGTGCCCCTCCCCCAGCCCCAGCCCCCCGGAGGCGCCGCCGCAGCACTCCCACCACCACCACCGTCGGAGCACTGCTGTACTGAAAACCCCCCCTGCTCCTCCTCGCCCCCGAAGACCCCGTCTGCCCTCAGCCTGGCCGAGTCCGTACAGTCCGCCACGCAGAGTGAGTCTTCGAAAAGTCCATCGATTCGACCGATTAATATGAAACGATTTGAACCCATTTCTAGAGCTGCTGATGCCGATTCCACTGCCCTTTTAACCCATTTAGGCCTGACGTCAGAATTTTTAAAATATATTTTTAAAATGTCTTTTTCTGAAAAACCTCGTGTTTCTATATCAGTGGTTCTCAATATTTCATGTCAAGGACCCCAAAGATTATATGTAATATGCCGCCGACCCCCATCTGTAAATATGTAGTAAACTGAAACTCTGAAAGAATATATATTCAAAGATTTGACATTTTCACGATTTTTCAAAAATAGCAGACCTACAAGCTTGTAGATCTGCTATTTTTCAATAGCTAAAGTATAACATAATGCTATAAACACCAAAAGGGGTTCCCGCCCAAAATCGGTTAAGCCCAAACCACAATTGAATGGGTCGAGACGCCACAACACGTGTTTTAGCGTTTTCCCCTGCGGTGTGATGTGTCCTGTTGCACGTCGGCACATGGTGGCGCATGTGACTGCACTGGCCAATCACAGCTATTGGTCTGTTTAGCGGGTGACGACGGTGGCTCGTGTGGGACAACCAAGGCATGGACGCATATCAACTAATTTCAAATGAATCGAGAAAAAAAGACCAAAAGAAGAATGTATCGCGCGTGCATGTTTTGAGTGGTGTTAGCCACTCCAATCCACAGTGTGTCTGTCTGTCCTATGTCCCTATGTACAGTATGTCCGAGTATGGACAGCTGCAACTCTGCCCGGGTCATGCCGGGTGGCACTGTTGAGCAGCTTAAAGGGCTACAGTAACAGCTGTTGAGCTTCACACTTACCACTAACAATAGCACAGGGGATCCGTACGTAATTCCGACGGAGCATTAGTCCGACATGTGGGAACTGCTCGAACATGCACTGCCCCGTGCTTGCGGTTATGGTTAGGTTAGGGTTGCACACACACACACACACACACACACACACACAGCACCACTCATATTTTTGTATTTCTCCAGGTAGTGGGAAGCTGCGTCCCAGTCGGGTACAGAGCGTGGTGTCCAGCCAAGGCAGCCTGGACTCTGACATGCTGGGTAAGACGACCGTACACACAGCATGGCATCACTATGGTATTAACCCATTTAGACCTGAGGACGAGTCTACAAAATGTCTTCCAAATCCTGACAGTTTTCTCAAAAACCTATATTTCTATGTCAGTGGTTCTCAAACTATTTCATGTCAAGGACCCCATTTGGCTGCTGACCCCCATCTGTAAATATGTTGTTACTGTGTGTGTGTGTGTGTGTGTGTGTGTGTGTGTGTGTGTGTGTGCGTGTGCGTGTGCGTGTGCGTGCGCGTGTGCGTGCGCGTACTTGTGCATGCGCGCGGCGTGTTCAGGTTATGACGGTGGCAGCAGTGACTCTGAGTGCGACGGCTCCTCCACCATGGTGGACGAGCAGGAGGGACAAGCCCGCCTGATGCCCGACTTCTGGCTCATCGTCAAGATCCACCAGGACCGCGTGGAGGTCTACTCCCATTCCAGGTGACGCACTCACTGACTTATGTATAACACAAAGACCTGAGGTCTATTCTACAAAAACATTGTGTCTTCTAAATCCTGACAGTTTTCTGAAAAACCTGTGTTTCTATATCAGTGGTGCTCAAACTATTTCATTTCAAGGACACCCAGATATATACCTCAGGGCATGGAGTTGCCCTGAGGTAAACGCCAACTGATGGAGTTGGCGTTTTAACTTTTGTAATAAAGTGCCTTGATTTTATTTAGATCCTTCCTCTCCTCATTTTTTTTTTTCGAGTGCTAGGATCGCCACCTGCAACATTTTAGTCCCTTTGATATTTGAAGCACCAGTCTACTTTTTGAACTTTGTCTGCACCTCCATTTGTGACCGGGTCTGGCAAATAGGCCCTCATCTCGACCAGAGTAATTTTTCAGTTTCTTACAGATCATTAAAGTACAGAATGTAAGCTTTCATATGATGTATCATTCAATGAAATTGGAAAATATTTGAAGGAGATATGACCATTTTAAAGTGATTGTGCCGTTTTACCCAAAGCTGAGAAAATCCCCTTTGAATGTTCACAACATTTCAACACCTAGAGCTGGCTAGCCTACTTTGACTTATAAATGTATATATTTAATTTGCCCAAATCAATAATCTGTTGGAATGAAAACCTTCTTCAACATTCAACTGTGTTAATATGAAAAAAACGAAAATCACAAAAAAAAAAAAATCAAGTTTATTTTAGATTTTCTGCCTTTTCATTATAGGCGAGATGAGGACCATTTTGCTAGACCTGGTCACATTTGAACACCTTTCTTTTTTTCGCTTAAACGTATTGAACATTGTGGTTGTGGCTTTTTACAAACATTGGACCAATGAAGAGGATTAACACAAGCTTGTGACTAACAACTGAATTGGATCTTTTGTTTTTCTCCCATTTCCAGAAAGTTTCCAGTTTTTTCATCATCCAAAGTTTCCACCCGACAGCATTGCTGTACAGTTGACTACGTGTTTATTTTTTTATTTTATCTTTATTTGTATGACTGCAGGAATTTGACGGAGGAAAAAGAAGAGATTGCAGAGGAGTTTGAGAAGAAGGCAGAGGAGTTGGATGAGTGTCTGAGCCTGCATCGGACCGTGGTGCAGAAGATTGGAGAGATCTGTCGAATAGTGAACCAGGTACATACAATGTTGATTTTGTCGACTAATTGCTATGACAAAAAATGTTCGTCGACTACCTTCTTTCACTGACGAAAACTAAATGGAAACTAACTAAAAACTAAGCTATGATGACTAAAACTAAGACTAAATATATTGACATACGTATATTGACAATTTTCTCAATAAATAATAGTTAGACAAAAATGTTAGGAAGGGACTAGTGGACAAGAGATCCAGTATAAGTCATTTTACACTTGGATTGCATGCTGAAAATATTAGATCTACAAGCTCACAACGCGTCACAGCACGACACATTGTGGGCTTGTAGATTGGCTATATTCAGCAAGTGTAAAATCAGTCATTACGACGTCATCAAGCCCCGCCAAAATACATTTTAGTCGACTAAATCAACTGTAGATTTAGTCGACTAAAATCTTATGATATTTAGTCGACTTAGTTATTAGTCAACTATCAGAGTCTTAAGTATGTGTGTGTGTGTGTGTGTGTGTGTGTGGGGGCGTGTGTGGGGGCGTGTGTGTGTGTGGGGACGGGGGCGCGCGCGCGCGCGTGTGTGTGTGTGTGTGTGTGTGTGTGTGTGTGTGTGTGTGTGTGTGTGTGTGTGTGTGTGTGTGTGTGTGTGTGTGTGTGTGTGTGTGTGTGTGTGTGTGTGTGTGTGTGTGTGTGTGTGTGTGTGTGTGTGTGTGTGTGTGTGTGTGTGTGTGTGTGTGTCGACGGGCGTGTGTGTGTGTGTCGACGGGCGTGTGTGTGTGTGCGTGTGCAGTGTTTGTTACTCCAGGACTTGCATGACAGTCATCAGTGTAACAGTCTGCTGGTGGCAGAGAGCGAGGAGGATATCTGGAAGAACGAGTCCCTCTACAGGCAGAGACTGGCTACTGCGGACGGTCAGTCTATCCCTCTCAAGCTATAATATCATAGAGTTCTATAATTGTGGTGGGAAAATAACAGTATTCACATGTTTTACCTAATTAAAAGTATCAATTCGGCATTGCGTAAACACTCTGTTACAAGTAAAAGTCCGGAATTCACAGTACACACGTATATTGGTCTCGGAATGTACCAAAAGTGGGAAGTACTCGGTATGCAGAATGTCTCATTTATTTTGAAAATGGCAGATCTTTAAGCTCTACGCCAGGTTTCCCCAATTGGCTGCCCGCGGGCCATTATTGTTTTTAGGGCTAATGAAAGTTACAGGTATGGTATGTGCGATATGAAGTATGAGATTACCACAATGACAGTAATCCTTAATCATTGTGGTTCACGAGGTAGAGCAGGTCGTCCAATGATCTCTGGGTCGGTGGTTCGAATCCCGGCTCCTCCTGTCCACATGTCGAAGTGTCCTTGGGCAAGACACTGAACCCTGCATTGCCTCCAATGAGTCGGTCGGTGTGAGCTTGCCACCATTGGTGTGTGAATGTGGGAAGTGAGGACGCTGGCGTCGACTGTTTGCCGCTTCACCTCCCAATTTATGAATGAATGAATGAACCATTGTAACGTGCTTTGAGTAGGCACGTAGTGCATAGAAAAGCGCTATAAAAATGCAATTCATTATTATTAATCATCTTCAAGGGCTTTTGGCACTCAGAGAGTGTACAAATGGAACCAAACATAAATAAATAAGTTATAATAAATTGAGATAAAATGGTGAGAATCACTGCTAGAGCACTGCCATATCTTTTCAAATGGGGTCTTGACCTGGAAATTAATTCATTTTACACTCTCAAGAGTTAAAGATCTATAAGGGTCCATTTGGTTAGCAACTCTCCATCATTTAGCTGGGGACACCTGAAACCACTGGTGGTCCCCGGGCCACTGGTTGAGAACCACTGTTCTACATCTATTCTAAGCTTAATTCATTAATGAATTTAAATAAAAAACCCAATTTCTCGGCCCCCAGCCTGGTACCCTAGTCAAAATATGGCCCTTGAGGACAATTAATTGGGGAACCCTGCTCTACGCTCTACACGTTTGCAGATCGGCTATTAAGTAAATGTACTTAGTTACTTTCCACCACTGTATATAAACTCAGTGGCATTTGAAGCATCCAACATAACGCTCTACTTCCGCATTGTCTTGATTTGTGGAAGTGCTAACTCCATGAACTCGCCTGCATCCATTCACGAACGAGCTCTCTGTGTTTATGACCTTAATTATTTCTCTCCCTTGTCCGTATAAATACAGACCCCAACGTGTACTCCTTGAATATAATGGTTGAGCCCCAAACTCCTTCTCTTAAAGTGAAGTGAACGCAGCTTGCGACACGGAACGTATTAACGTGTGACATTGTGGGTGTCTCTCCACAGAATATGACCCTAATGTGCATCATTTTTGGATGTCTGTCCACAGATTATGACCCGCCTAGCATGTTACATTGTGGGTGTCTGTCCACAGACTATGACCCTAACATGTGGCATTGTGGGTTGTCTGTCCACAGACTATGACCCTAACGTGTTACATTGTGGATGTCTGTCCACAGACTATGACCCTAACGTGTTACATTGTGGATGTCTGTCCACAGACTATGACCCTCCCTAACGTGTTACATTGTGGATGTCTGTCCACAGACTATGACCCTAGCATGTTACTTTGTGGGTGTCTGTCCACAGAATATGACCCTAACATGTGACATTGTGGGTTGTCTGTCCACAGACTATGACCCTAACGTGTTACATTGTGGATGTCTGTCCACAGACTATGACCCTAACGTGTTACATTGTGGATGTCTGTCCACAGACTATGACCTAACGTGTTACATTGTGGGTTGTCTGTCCACAGACTATGACCCTAACGTGTTACATTGTGGGTGTCTGTCCACAGCTAGACTATGACCCTAACGTGTTACATTGTGGGTGTCTGTCCACATACTATGACCCTAACGTGTTACATTGTGGGTGTCTGTCCACAGACTATGACCCTAACGTGTTACATTGTGGGTGTCTGTCCACATACTATGACCCTAACGTGTTACATCGTGGGTGTCTGTCCACAGACTATGACCCTAACGTGTTACATTGTGGATGTCTGTCCACAGACTATGACCCTAACGTGTTACATTGTGGATGTCTGTCCACAGACTATGACCTAACGTGTTACATTGTGGGTGTCTGTCCACAGACTATGACCCTAACGTGTTACATTGTGGGTGTCTGTCCACAGCTAGACTATGACCCTAACGTGTTACATTGTGGGTGTCTGTCCACATACTATGACCCTAACGTGTTACATTGTGGGTGTCTGTCCACAGACTATGACCCTAACGTGTTACATTGTGGGTGTCTGTCCACATACTATGACCCTAACGTGTTACATCGTGGGTGTCTGTCCACATACTATGACCCTAACGTGTTACATTGTGGATGTCTGTCCACAGACTATGACCCTAACATGTTACATTGTGGATGTCTGTCCACAGACTATGACCCTAGCATGTTACATTGTGGGTGTCTGTCCACAGACTATGACCCTAACATGTGGCATTGTGGGTTGTCTGTCCACATACTATGACCCTAACGTGTTACATTGTGGATGTCTGTCCACAGACTATGACCTAACGTGTTACATTGTGGGTGTCTGTCCACAGACTATGACCCTAACATGTTACATTGTGGATGTCTGTCCACAGACTATGACCCTAGCATGTTACATTGTGGGTGTCTGTCCACAGACTATGACCCTAACATGTGGCATTGTGGGTTGTCTGTCCACATACTATGACCCTAACGTGTTACATTGTGGATGTCTGTCCACAGACTATGACCTAACGTGTTACATTGTGGGTGTCTGTCCACAGCTAGACTATGACCCTAACGTGTTACATTGTGGGTGTCTGTCCACAGACTATGAGCCTAACGTGTTACATTGTGGATGTCTGTCCACAGACTATGACCCTAACATGTTACATTGTGGATGTCTGTCCACAGACTATGACCCTAGCATGTTACATTGTGGGTGTCTGTCCACAGACTATGACCCTAACATGTGGCATTGTGGGTTGTCTGTCCACATACTATGACCCTAACGTGTTACATTGTGGATGTCTGTCCACAGACTATGACCTAACGTGTTACATTGTGGGTGTCTGTCCACAGACTATGACCCTAACGTGTTACATTTTGGATGTCTGTCCACAGACTATGACCCTAGCATGTTACATTGTGGGTGTCTGTCCTCAGACTATGACCCTAACATGTGGCATTGTGGGTTGTCTGTCCACATACTATGACCCTAGCATGTTACATTGTGGGTGTCTGTCCACAGACTATGACCCTGACATGTGGCATTGTGGGTTGTCTGTCCACATACTATGACCCTAACGTGTTACATTGTGGATGTCTGTCCACAGACTATGACCTAACGTGTTACATTGTGGGTGTCTGTCCACAGACTATGACCCTAACGTGTTACATTGTGGATGTCTGTCCACAGACCATGACCCTAGCATGTTACATTGTGGGTGTCTGTCCACAGACTATGACCCTAACATGTGGCATTGTGGGTTGTCTGTCCACATACATACTATGACCCTAACGTGTTACATTGTGGATGTCTGTCCACAGACTATGACCTAACGTGTTACATTGTGGGTGTCTGTCCACAGACTATGACCCTAACGTGTTACATCGTGGGTGTCTGTCCACAGACTATGACCCTAACGTGTTACATTGTGGATGTCTGTCCACAGACTATGACCCTAACATGTTACATTGTGGATGTCTGTCCACAGACTATGACCCTAGCATGTTACATTGTGGGTGTCTGTCCACAGACTATGACCCTAACATGTGGCATTGTGGGTTGTCTGTCCACATACTATGACCCTAACGTGTTACATTGTGGATGTCTGTCCACAGACTATGACCTAACGTGTTACATTGTGGGTGTCTGTCCACAGACTATGACCCTAACATGTTACATTGTGGATGTCTGTCCACAGCTAGACTATGACCCTAACGTGTTACATTGTGGGTGTCTGTCCACAGACTATGAGCCTAACGTGTTACATTGTGGATGTCTGTCCACAGACTATGACCCTAACATGTTACATTGTGGATGTCTGTCCACAGACTATGACCCTAGCATGTTACATTGTGGGTGTCTGTCCACAGACTATGACCCTAACATGTGGCATTGTGGGTTGTCTGTCCACATACTTTGACCCTAACGTGTTACATTGTGGATGTCTGTCCACAGACTATGACCTAACGTGTTACATTGTGGGTGTCTGTCCACAGACTATGACCCTAACATGTTACATTGTGGGTGTCTGTCCACAGACTATGACCCTAACATGTTACATTGTGGATGTCTGTCCACAGCTAGACTATGACCCTAACGTGTTACATTGTGGGTGTCTGTCCACAGACTATGAGCCTAACGTGTTACATTGTGGATGTCTGTCCACAGACTATGACCCTAACATGTTACATTGTGGATGTCTGTCCACAGACTATGACCCTAGCATGTTACATTGTGGGTGTCTGTCCACAGACTATGACCCTAACATGTGGCATTGTGGGTTGTCTGTCCACATACTATGACCATAACGTGTTACATTGTGGATGTCTGTCCACAGACTATGACCTAACGTGTTACATTGTGGGTGTCTGTCCACAGACTATGACCCTAACATGTGGCATTGTGGGTTGTCTGTCCACATACTATGACCCTAACGTGTTACATTTTGGATGTCTGTCCACAGACTATGACCCTAGCATGTTACATTGTGGGTGTCTGTCCACAGACTATGACCCTAACATGTGGCATTGTGGGTTGTCTGTCCACATACTATGACCCTAGCATGTTACATTGTGGGTGTCTGTCCACAGACTATGACCCTGACATGTGGCATTGTGGGTTGTCTGTCCACATACTATGACCCTAACGTGTTACATTGTGGATGTCTGTCCACAGACTATGACCTAACGTGTTACATTGTGGGTGTCTGTCCACAGACTATGACCCTAACGTGTTACATTGTGGATGTCTGTCCACAGACCATGACCCTAGCATGTTACATTGTGGGTGTCTGTCCACAGACTATGACCCTAACATGTGGCATTGTGGGTTGTCTGTCCACATACTATGACCCTAACGTGTTACATTGTGGATGTCTGTCCACAGACTATGACCTAACGTGTTACATTGTGGGTGTCTGTCCACAGACTATGACCCTAACGTGTTACATTGTGGGTGTCTGTCCACAGACTATGACCCTAACGTGTTACATTGTGGATGTCTGTCCACAGACTGACCCTAACGTGTGACATTTTGGGTTGTCTGTCCACAGACTATGGCACGGAGGATAGCTACCAGCCCCGGGACTACCTGGCAGCCACCATGCAGTTCATGCCGGGACACTTTGCCTGCGAGGTGGCGTGGAGCACCATCATCCACATCCACCCGCGTCTCAAGATGGGACCCAACATGGGCGTGTCCAGAGGTGAGCACGGAACCATTCTGAACGTGCCTCCTCAAAGGATTAGACACCCGACATGTGTTGATTTTGTCGGCTAAAGCTATGACGAAAATTACTTACAAAGAATTTTCTTCACCAATGTGTTTGTAAAGGTGTCTACTAACATATCCCACATTGGTTTATATTCAACCACCCTAGGGGAATTTTTGACAACCATACAACCATTATAAGGCAAAATGTTCTAAATTTCATTATGCTTTAAGTAGCATGTGGCGTGTCAAACTAGGGGGTTTTCATCATTCTGAATCCATTCCAAGCATTAGTTTTGCACGAAAACACTCCTTGGGCTAAAAATGGCCATAGCCGTCATCACAAATGTGATGAAGTCAGCACATTTGGGCATATTTGGGCAAGTGGCTATGGCCAAACTAGGAGGTCTATGGCCAAACTAGGGGTCTTTCATGATTCTGAATCCATTCCAAGCATTAGTTTTGCATGAAAAACACTCCTTGGGCTTAAAGGGTAAGACCACTTTTGTAGAGGTTTGGGTTGTGTAGTTACCTTGCCATGATGTAACTCCAAATGTGGACAAGAAATCAAAAATAATTTCTCCAGTGATTAGAAATTGATAATTCAAAATATGCTCCTCATTGACTTACATTGTACGCTGAAACAGCTCTCAAAGTCACTCTTTTAGTACGTAAACAAACACAAACAAAGTTGTTTCAGACAATATAGAGCAACACCAAAACTCATGTGGTTTTATTTCTTCATAAAAATGGTAACTTCCTGTTGATTTTACTATATGAAGATCTGGATCCGGATCCATGGATCCAGTCCGGGTTTTCTTCTGAATAAAAATGGACAAATCAACAGGAAGTTACCATTTTTATGAAGAAATAAAACCACATGAGTTTTGGTGTTGCTCTATATTGTCTGAAACAACTTTGTTTGTGTTTGTTTACGTACTAAAAGAGTGACTTTGAGAGCTGTTTCAGCGTACAATGTAAGTCAATGAGGAGCATATTTTGAATTATCAATTTCTAATCACTGGAGAAATTATTTTTGATTTCTTGTCCACATTTGGAGTTACATCATGGCAAGGTAACTACACAACCCAAACCTCTACAAAAGTGGTCTTACCCTTTAAACATTTTGCCATATATTGGCTGTTGATGGTACCCCAACTTTCAGCAGCTGTCAAAAATACCCCTAGGGTGGTTGAATATAAACCAATGTGGGATATGTTAGTAGACACCTTTACAAACACATTTTGTAAAGGTGTCACAAACACAAAATTCTTGGTAAGAAATTGATTCCCAGATTTGACTGGTAATACTGATAATATTCCCTGACTAACTGTGGAAAACTGAATAAAACTAAGCTGTGATGACTACAACTGTGACTAAATAAAGTGACAATTTTGCATGCTGCAAATTGCAGATCTACAAGCTCACAACGTGTCGCACTAGCCTGCGACACATTGTGAGCTTGTGGAGCTGCTATTTACAGCATGCCACAAAGCATGCAATGACATATCTTTTAGTTCTACTGGATCTCTTATCCACTATAGTCTCTGTCAGACATTTTAGTCTAGTTTTTGATTTGTTGATGTAATTGTTGGTATATTTAGTCTTACTTGTAGTCATCGTAGCTTAATTTTTTATTTCGTTTTAATTTAGTTTTCTTGTGTGTGTGCGTGTGTGTGTGTGCGTGTGTGCGTGTGCGTGTGCGCGTGTGTGTGTGTGTGTGTGTGTGTGTGTGTGTGTGTGTGTGTGTGTGTGTGTGTGTGTGTGTGTGTGTGTGTGTGTGTGTGTGTGTGTGTGTGTGTGTGTGTGTGTGTGTGTGTGTGTGTGTGTGTGTGTGTGTGTGTGTGTGTGTGCGTGCGTGCCCACGCGCACATGCGTACGTTTTCTCTCCTCCAGCTATCCAGGCCCTGCGCTCCGTGCTCAACTCATTCTGTGTGGTCAACAGGAAGAACATGTTTGTGTACCAGGAGCGCACCACCAAATCAGTCTTCTACCTCAGGTTACTCGCACACTTGGAAAATAATAGTAATCTACGGGTACCAGTTATGGCCGAATTTAGCCCAAGGAGTGTGTTTGTTTGTTTTTTTGCAAAACTAATGCTTTGAATTGGTTCAGAATCATACTAGTTTGACATGTCACATGCTACTTGAAGCATAAATCAAATTAGATTTTTCTTTTCCTTATATAGGTTAAACGTTCAACCCCTGAATTTTCCACGATGCACAATTGATATAATAATCAATTTTGAATATGTTTTTTGGAAATCCTTGAACGATTACTATTGCAATTTAGTTTGGGTCACCCCTTTTTGAGTGGTGCAACCACTCCAAGGAACAGCAATGTCCCTATGTCCGTCCCTATGTTTAGAGCAGGGGTTCTCAACCCGTGGGTCGCGACCCCTCGGGGGGTCGCCAAATTATTTTAGGGGGTCCCCAAATTATTTTCAAAAAAAAAAAAAAAAGGGGTTTTTTTTTAAACTTTTCACGATTTTTCTAAAATAGCAGACCTACAAGCTTGTAGCGCGCCACTCGGTGGCGCGCTATGAGCTTGTAGATCTGCTATTTTTCAATAGCTAAATTATAACAATGCTTAAAACACAAAGGGGTTCCCGCCCAAAATGGTTTAAGGTTATTGTAGCAGTCAATTTATATTGGGGGTCGGGAGGGGGCGGGGCGGAGGTCCCGAGACATTGCCAAAGCATTTCCGGGGGTCCCCGGCCAAAAACGTTGAGAACCCCTGGTTTAGAGTACCAACAGGGGGCACTGTTGCACCACTCACTTCAGACTGGTCTGGTTTTTGGCTTAGATTGACTGGCCTAACAGGGAGAGTGTTGTGAATGACTGTGTGTCCTCTCCTCCTTGTCGTCTCCTCCAGGCTGTGTGAAACATCTCAAAGCGGGAAGTCCTCCGAGGCTGACGGAAACACATCTCACTCTGTTGGACTAGCCAGGAGTCAGGAGCCCTTCTGTTCAGAGGACCTCACTGTACGGAGAAACCACAGTTTTGATTTTGACACAACATTTTGGATTTTCGTTTTAGTCCTAGTCTTTTTAATTAGTTTTACTCACCTGGAATGTTGTAGTGTCAGTCTAGTTTTAGTCGACTAATATCATACGATTTTTAGTCTACTAAATCAGGGGTTCTCAACCCGTGGGTCGCGACCCCTCGGGGTTTTTTTTTTTTTAATTTTATTTTCACGATTTTTCAAAAATAGCAGACCTACAAGCTCGTAGCGCGCCACTCGGTGGCGCGCTATGAGCTTGTAGATCTGCTATTTTTCAATAGCTAAATTATAACAATGCTTAAAACACCAAAAGGGGTTCCCGCCCAAAATGGTTTAAGGTTATTGTAGCAGTCAATTTATATTGGGGGGCGGGGCGGCGGTCCCGAGATGTTGCCAAAGCATTTTCGGTGGTCCCCGGCCAAAAACGTTGAGAACCCCTGTACTAAATCAGGGGTTCTCAACGTTTTTGGCTGGGGAGTGGGACCCCCGGAGATGCTTTAGCCATGTCTTGTGATCAACATGTCCGTACACTACACGGACAAAATGTGTCATGCCATAATATTGTTATTATGTTGGTCCTAAGACCAAATTACTGAACCAGGTTTTCAGAATATGAATTGAATTTCAATATGTACGAATATGTATGACACTGATTTACCATGACTCTATGGCACATTACGAGTCCAAGATAGTACTAGTGTTTGTCAAATAGTTTTTATTTGCAATGACCCCCCTTAACTCTGACAGTGTCCATTTGCTTCCATTTGTACACACTTACAGACTTGTTGTGAGCACAGTGATCAGTCGCATAAGCTCAGACCCCTTAGCTATCATTACAAACAGTTACATTTGCTCAGCGATGCGGTACAAACTCACAAATGATTTACAATCGTCGGGATGCGCGGCGGCCCACCATGGACAACGCTCAAACCTTTTGAGATGCAGCGCTTTGAAAATCTTGTTAGAATGGAGGCTCAATGGAGCTGGATTTAAAAATCCCATAGCTGGTGGGGACGGAGGATATCCATACTAACAATGCTAAAAGGTAAATTGACGGCCGCCACTTTCATATATGGAGTATACGGTTGTCTACGAACATACGTGTAGTTAGCACCTTATAGGTACCGATGGCCTAGCTATGTTTATAAACAGTTATAAACAAGTGAATGGTGGTCTTGGTGTTGTGTGCTCAGGGCTCCAGGTCTTCTCTGGAAGGATCCAGGCCCGTTGGACAGGTGGACAAACACATCCTGCTGCTGGTCCATGGAGTTGGAAACGCTGGTAAGGTTTTCAACTTGATTGCACAGTGTGCATAGGCGATTTTTGTGGGGGGGGAACACGCAACAAGGACATTACAGGTTGTATAATAATAGCCTACAATGTGTGTACACATATGTGAGAAGTCAAAGGCTATATCAATGGCTAACTAAGTTATGGAACATAAACAAAATTATATATAGGCTACCGGTATTTTAAAATAATTAATTAATATACATATTAATTAATTATTAATTATCCTCGAGATAGGATCCTTTTGGATCCTATCTCTGGTGTTAAGGTGTTAACTGTGTGTGTGTGTTCATGTCGCAGGTCCAGAGATCAAAGATGAGCTGGTCAAGGTGTTGCGTAAGCGTCTGGATGAGACCACCCTGGACATCATCACTGTCATGCTGGTCAGGAACTGCAAACTGACGCCTGCTGACGTGGAGGTAACCACAGCAATGGCACTGTTCTTTTTTTTTTTTTTTGCTATGCAAACTAGAGCTTGACCCAGTATTGGCGTTTGGAAGCGCTCATTGAATAATCACTCAGCGGCCCTGCGTACCACCTGTTTTGAATTTGCACATAATGCAGGAGGCAGCAGGATGTTGCGTTACTGAAAGGGAGCGCTTCCAAACTCCAACACTTAGAAAGAAATCACCTGCAAGGAATGTCTTGACATAAAGTAGCTCATAACATGTCTATGGTGGATTTTTACATAATGCAATACAATTAGATAGGACTTTGTCTGTTTAGATGTATGGGCGGTCAATGGCAAATTGCGGCTAGTTTCGGTCTATTGAGTATTCAAACATGAATATTCGGAACATTTTGAGCAACAGTTTAGAGAAGATAGAAGATTGAAGTAGCTGTCTGGTGTGGTAATTTCCGGGGTAATTTCCGCAGATTAAAAACGTGGATTAAACAATGAAAACATAACTTGGGCAACTCGCGAATCGCAGGGAAAGTGTTCTACAATTAATTAACTCGGACAGCTCGTTAATAGAGGTCAAAGTGTTAAACAAACATTAAAGTACATATACTTGACTGGCACGAATTACATCATAATTTACCATAAACAGACGTTAAAGTACATATACTTGACTGGCACGAATTACATCATAATTTACCCTAAACAGACATTAAAGTACATATACTTGACTGGCACGAATTACATCATAATTTACCCTAAACAGACATTAAAGTACATATACTTGACTGGCACGAATTACATCATAATTTACCCTAAACAGACATTAAAGTACATGTATATACTTGACTGGCACAAATTCAATCATAATTTACCCTAAACATACATTAAAGTACATATGCTGTACTTGACTGGCACGAATTACATCATAATTTACCCTAAACAGACATTAAAGCACATAGACTCGGCCGGCATGAATAAAACAAACATTTGAACAGTTTTGACTGCGGAATTAATTAATCGCAATGCCCCCGGTTTGACTGCCTAGATTTCACTAACGCCATCTTCCTTTTTCGTGACAATCCGCTTTAAAATGGTGTGATCCTTTGTCGTAGTTTTGAAAAATAATCCAAAGTGGCGATCACAACAACACAGAGCTGCACCACCACCACCACCGCCGCCACCATTGGAATGCATTGGGCCTCAATGTCCCAGAACCCTCTGCATGCCAGTGCGACAATTATTCTTTGTGGTGACGTCATCAGAACGCGTCACCTACCCCACTCTGTCCGATGGAAACCACATGAGTCTTAAAACGTGATAAAAACGCGAATTAAACGATGAAAACGTAACTCGTTATTGGGAGGGAAGCTGTTCTACGATAAATTCACTTTTGTAACTCGTGAATGGGAGGGAAAGGGTTTTTAAAGTCCATACAATCGGCACGAATTACATCATAATTTACCCTAAACGTTGATGAAGCGTCAACGGTGATGAAGTGTGCGTGCGTGCGTGTCACGCGCATATCTTGAGTGAAGTACATTGTCAGAAGTTGTTCAGACCAGCGATTGTCCAAAATGGTCTGTCTGTCTGTCTGTCTGTCTGCCTGCCTGCCTGCCTGCCTGTCTGTCTGTCTGTCTGCCTGCCCGTCAATAAGTTGTCATACACGCCTCAGTGTATCCCCTACACCCCACCCCCTACTGCCTCTGTACCCCTCTGAAAAAAATCTTAAACGAACGAAAAACAAACAAAAGATGTGACCGAGCAGCATAAAAAACACAAACGTCCCAATCTTTGCAGTCATTATCATCTTCCACTCCCTGAAGTCCTCTCCTATGACTGTTCCTTCCTTTACCCAAAGGCATCAACTGGCTCGCCTTTCTTCTTCCTTTTCATGTATCGACAGACATTGTGCAAGATATGCCCTTGTCTCTGGGCCTGTGTCGAAGAGGCAGGCTACTGTGGGTGGTCTGTATGAGGGTCGTCGTATGTTTGTATGGTCATCCTACGTCCGACAGTCTGCTCTGGCTCGCAGGTTTGCCAAGCCCCACTTCGAAATGTGATGCGGAGGCGACCCCCCCCCCCCCCAGTGTGTAGGTAGTTCAGCAGGATCCATTGCCTATGTGGTAGGTTTGACATCCCCGGGGTCCCAGATTTATGCGATGGGGCGCAACCGTCTCCCACTCCTGCCAGGCATGTGTTAATAGACATCAGGGATAGAGCGGCGACATCCCTTGGTGCACACCTTATTGTAGAGGTGGGCGTGATTCAAGTCTGCTTTGAGGTGCCACTTGTCATGTTTCTGGACTTTTTTTCCTCTTGCTGCTGCCATTATTCATGACCGTCAGTTCCCACCTGATGTTGTGTGGGAGCCCCGACTGGTCCAGACCAGACTGCATGACCTTTAGCTTGCATAAGGTCCTCAGACTAGGACTTAAATCTAAGATTAACCCGACGTTGGTCTGCACTGGTCTGTATCCTCCGAAAATGATGATGCAGTCTCCCACCATGCAACAGCACATCCCGAACCTCCAGCATTGGCGCCCTCCCTTGGGCTCGATCTTCGTCCAGGAGAAGGTGTCTGGGTTGAACTTCCACATGTCGTCGAAGGTCTGGTTCCAGCTGTGGCCGCCGAATATGTACAGCTCTCCATTGTAGGCGAAGGCGGAATGATCCTCACGGCATTCGGGGAGAAAGACCGGCACGTGCGCGTTCAGCCACCAGTCGTTGGTCTCTGTGTCAAACACTCTGATGGTGTTGTAGTAGTGCTGGTCCTGGTCCCCGTGGCCACCGAACACGAACATCTTTGTCCCGATGAAGGTGGCGGAGTGACAAAACGAGGCCGGCACGGGAGTGGCGTTTATCAAAGACCAGACCAGGGTGGCGGTGTCCAGCTTGTGGAAGTCATTAGTGTATCTGGTCTGCTTGTTGAAGCCTCCGTACACGTACATGACCCTCTCCAGGACGCACGCCGAGTGCTTGTACCTCGCCTCCGGAACGGTCCCGGAGACCGCCGGCATGAACCATGTGTGAGTGTCGACCTCGAACGCGTAGAGCACGTTGCAGTTGTCCCCCGTGATGGTGAGCCTGTTTCGGTCCTCGGTTATCGTGAAGTTCACTATGCCTCCCCAGATGTAGATGACGTACTCTATCAGCACGGCCGTGTGGCCCAGGCACATGGCTGGCACCTCGGAGGGGTTGTCGCCGTCTCCTCCTCCGGCCGTCGCCGCCACCGCGGGGGGCAACTTGCTCCAGCGCAAGGACACCGTGTTGAAGATGTGCACGTCGATCTGTTCCCTCTCGTTCACGTGGTCGTAACCTCCGAAGGAATACACCTTGTGCCTCACTGCCACCACAGCATGGCGGGCTCTCTTAGGTCCTCCTTTGGGGTTGATCGTCCAGCGCAGCATGGCGACGAAACAAACGCAGCGGGGATCGCCGGCTCTGTAAAGAATGAGTTCCACTGCGTCCACACTGCCACTTATATCGCTCGTGGCATATTGCCGGTGGCACAAATGCCAAGCAAAGTGTGGCCAAGCCGTGAAGTCGACAGGTTCCAATCTGGACAGCTGATTCCTGTTGATCACCCTAATATGGTGAATAATCATAGCAGACAGTCAGACAGATTTCTGAAGTATTTGTTATTTCAAAACATCCCAGTTTGATGATATCTATCTATCTATCTATCTATCTATCTATCTATCTATCTATCTATCTATCTATCTATCTATCTATCTATCTATCTATCTATCTATCTATCTATCTATCATGTGTATCATCTTGCATTGTGATTGGCTTGAAGGTGTGTCATCTCTGCTCTGTTATTGGCTGAAGTTCGTTCTGTGCACTGATTGGCTGGAGGGTTGGCCAATCGGTTTTCTTTAAAATCATTGGCGATTGGCTACAGATGTGTCATTCTGCGCTGTGATTGGCTGGAAAGTGTGTCGCTCTATGCTGTGATTGACTCAATTCTGGGCACTGGAAATTGGCATAACCTTTGTGCCACATGAGCCAATACAAGTGGCAGCGAGCAGGAGAGGAGAGGAGAGCTAGCTGTATTGTCTGTGCCAACAGGAGAGGAGAGCTAGCTGTGTTGTCTGTGCCAACAGGAGAGGTGAGGAGAGCTAGCTGTATTGTCTGTGCCAACAGGAGAGGAGAGCTAGCTGTGTTGTCTGTGCCAACAGGAGAGGAGAGGAGAGGAGAGCTAGCTGTATTGTCTGTGCCAACAGGAGAGAAGAGGAGAGCTTGATGTAAGCCAATATAAGTGGCAGTGAGTAGAGGGGAGGAGAGAGGTGGAGAGGAGAGGCAGGCCTAGGTCAGCCTTCTGACCTAGAGAGATGGGGAGAGAGAAGAGGGGGGAGGCAGAAGGAGAGAGATGCATTGGTGCAGGCCAACGTTGCTAGATGCGAGGATGGGGAGAGACAAAGGGGGAATAGAGAGAGAAGGGAGAGAGAGAAAGAGAGAGAGGGATGTTGAGAGGGGGGAGTGAAAGAAGAGGGGAAAGGGGGAGTGATAGAAGAGGGGAAAGAGAGAGAGAGACATGAGGGCCAGGTAGGATGTGCAAGCCTACGTAACTATGTTGCTAAATATACGGCCCAAACCTCTATACAATTTATTAAGGGTGTAACCATACATTTGAACAGTGATACGATACGTATCACGATACATGGTTGACGATACGATACATGGACGATATTGGTTCATTATGACGATACGATCAATCAATTATTTGAAATCGATACAGTAAGGCTGAACGATTAATCGTTTTCAAACCGAAATTGCGATTTGAAACCACGCGATTAGCAAATCGCAAAGGCTGCGATTTTTTTTAATCATAATATTCAACCCGGAGCACGTCTGATCCAGTATTTACAACAAGGCTGAACTGTGCTCTCTATTCTAACCAATCAGAAGTGTCCCTGCAGTGCATGTGACTGCAGTGCATGTGTACACGCTCCCCCAGTGCCCAAAACAAAGTCATCATTTACGTCTACTCTGCGTTCAGTGCGTTGATGCTAATGCTATCATGCTAGAAGTCAGCAGCAGCTGAGGAGCAGATGCAAGCATAGCGTCTGCGGAGCCCGAATAAACTTTCTTAAGTCCACACAATTTAATCCCAAAGAGATCAGGCACTTCGGGGATATGGCATTATTTTGGTTTTGACGTTACAGACGTCCAACAAGAGAGTTTTGTGCAAGACCTGTCATGGTGCAGCGACAGTAAAAACATCCCGCGGCAACACCACAACTTCGCATGGCACGGCGCGGTCCTGTCTGTCCCCTGTTTATTTTAATGCTACATTGTCGTCGTCGTCCCCGATTCTGGTGAACCGGTCCCCATTGTGGTGCATGTACATTTGTAATGATTTGTCTGAGCGAGGTCCGCGAAATTGTACCGAGATCCGAGTAGAGCCGTCATTGAAAAAGAGCTTACACCAGGACCCGTGGTGGGGAAATAGCCGGCCAACAAGCTCATAAACATTAAAGTTAAAGTCATAAGCTTGTCTTAAACCTCAGACAAAATTATCTCTAATAATTGATAGCCTAATTATGTCATCACATCTGTCAAAATGTAGCCTACACTTATGCAATGCATATGCTTTTATTTGGTTAAAAAAATCCCACCCGTGTGAAGTGAGGGGCGCTCTTATCATCATCATGACGTAAAATAGACACTAGGCCTATGTCTTTGCTCAGACACTGACATAATGGGAATTTAATGTTTGTGTAGGACGTTTGTGACCATACACTAAAGGCTGGATATTGGAGGGGCTATAGTGCCCCTCAAAAACAAATAAATCAATTGAACATTACATAATATCTAAATGTGAATATTAAATGAGAATCACAATATTGTGCTCTGATGATTAGATAACTGTAGCCTAATAGCAATTGCACTTAAATAGAAAGTCTGGAAATTGCATTGCATTTATGAGCTGTTTACAATTATTTCTAACATTACAATTGTAACACACATTCTTATTGTAGTTAATTAAACACAGGTCAATTAGCCTACATTATTTTGAGCTGTCTCACATCATGTGAATCCTGACATCACTGCCTGGTAAAGTAAATGAATGGTATGCCATTTGGTAATGTTTCATTACTTTTTAAATGGACACAGTGAATACTAAATTGAAGCTTTACTTTTTAAGTGGTGCAACCACTTCATTACGGAGCTTTGTGTGTCTGTGGGTGGGTGGGTGGGTGGGTGGCTGGCTGGCTGGCTGGCTGGGTCTGTCTGAGCACGAAAATAGCATTTGGTTGGTTTTCACAACCAAGTGTCACTTTTGCGCAGCCTAACACACACACATACTAACTGTATAGGCCCTATATGATGATTTCGGGTGTGACATTACAGTACAGTGACTGTACAGTACAGTATAGGGACCCCCTGGGGACCCCCACACGGTAACTCTGTCATTTCTCGACCGTTTCGGACACGGGGCGGCTCGCCTGAACCGGGCCGGCACCCTGGGCGTGTTCCTGTGGGTCTGGAAGTTTCGGGGACCCCCCCGGGGACGCCCACACGGAGTTGCACCACTTACTTCACATGGGTGTGATTTAAAAAAAAAATATCGCGAGTCAAATCGTTCAGCCTTACGATACAGTAACTATTTCAAATACATTGACATTATTTTAAATTAAGTAATTAAACCCCTCTTTTTCTTTTTTCTTCTAAAAATTGCTAAATACCACGCACAAAAATGTATTGATACAATCAATTATTTGCATAGCAAAACGATACGATACGATACATAATCAATGTTGCTGTTTTCATTTCGATATACTTAGATTCTTGAAATTAAAATAAATTTTTCGATGCAGTTACTATATCGTTACACCCCTACAATTTATACTGTATCTCTGGGACTGGGACCCTAGACTGGCACCCTAACTCCCTAACTATGTTATATTTTAGCTATTGAAAAATAGCAGATCTAGGTCTGCTATTTTTGAAAAATCGCGAAAATGTGCCTGAAATCTTTGAATATATATTGTTACAGAGCGAGTTTTTAACTAAAATCTTTGCTTCTGGGGGGTCCCTGGAACAACATATTTTCAGATGGTGGTCGGCGGCCAAATACATATAATTATCATAATAATTACATCATACTTGAGATGAAATATTGAGCACCACTGACATATAGAAACATGGGTTTTTCAGAAAACTGTCAGGATTTAGAAGACATTCTGTAGAATCGTTCCCAGGTCAAAATGGGTTAAACCATGTACAGATGTAGTGGACCCGTAAGGGCACATTTAGTTTGAATGAATGAATGAATGAATGAAGAACTTTATTCCGAACATTATAAAAAAATAGACAAAAGTCAAAGAATTAAAATAAGAACAAATAAAATAATATTCCAAAAAAACAACAACAACAAAAAACAAGCCTCACTGGCTTAACTTTTATTATGTTCGGAAAGGAGTAGGGAGAAGTTAAAAAACTTATATAACCCTACCCCTTAATAACTTAAATTCAGCGTCATCTCTTGACGTCATTACATAATACCAACATGGTATAAACTAAATAAAATATGTATTCAATTCTATATAACATATTATCAGTACAAAATACTATTCCATATAATACATACATTCGGCACATCATATATATATTCTTATATACATACAAGTACAATTATTTAAATTATATGTCTGTGTCATTGTAACTCTTCATCTCTATACCTCATAATAATGCATTCTTTATATCTTTTTTTTAACTGGTTCACACTTGAGCATTGCTTGAGTTCCACATGCATACTGTTCCATAGTTTTACTCCACATATTGAAATACAAAATGATTTTAGTGTTGTCCGAGCCACTCTGGTTTTTAGATTTAGTTCCCCCCTTAAATTATAGCCCCCCTCTCTATCAGAGAACATCACCTGAATATTTCCAGGGAGTTGATTATTCCTTGCTTTGTACATTATAAGGGCAGTTTTATATTCTATTATATCCATGAATTACTGATGAATGGGCCACAATTGAAACGGGTGAAAGAAACGGCGAGTTAGTCTGTTAGTCCGCTTCACGTATCAGGTTCAAAATAAGGGTTTCACTGGAAAAATATGGGCAGTTTTTGGTAGAATGAATGAATTGATACCCAATGCCCAAACACTGACCAGTGTGAATCACTCAAATATTGTATTCTCTTGTCAAATGAATCACCTTTTTTTTTTAATAGTCATATTTTTGGTGAAGCGATTTGGAGTAGCAATCAAAACAGTGTTGATTTTGACAGCAATTTTTTTATTTTAGTTTCAGTCATAGTCTCTTGAATTTAATTTTAATTAATTTTTTGTCACATTTTAGTCGCATGGACTGTTTTAGTGTTAGTCTAGTTTTAGTCGACTAAATATCATACGATTTTAGTCGACTAAATCTACAGTTGATTTATTCGATTAAAATGTATTTTGGCGGGCCTTGATGCCGTTGTGACTGATTTTACACTTGGTGAAAATAGCATGCAACCAAGTGTAAAATGACATACTGGATCTCTTGTCCACTAGACAATGGACCCGTGGGTCAATTTGGTTCCATTTTTTTGTACACTTTTTGTACATTTTACAATATAAATTGGGGTCTCAACTAGGGTTGGGATTCGTTAGGATTTTAACGGTTCCGGATCTTTATACCGTTCCGGTACCAGTATCCCTCTTAACGGTTCAGGTTCCTAATGGTTCCCTTAACGGATCCTAATATTATTTTTTTCCCCTTTTTTTCTGACATAGATTATGCTTATATTATAACTAACCTAACCAAGTACATAATAAACACAAATTCATTAATTAAATTATTGAAAATGCACTTTACAATTATGAGGTGGCACTATTATTTAAACTTCACCACCACCAGCTAGACACCACAACAATATCATTGTTGCAATGAAGGACCCCTTACCCTAATGGAAACAAGCCATAGTGCTTTCTTGGATTATAAAATCATCTTAGCAGACCTTGTATTGAACTGTAGGCTACGTTCCTGTGCTTTTTTCGGCTTTCCGCATGGCTCACAAACGCGATGTGCCTAGATTATTCTCGTGAGTTGTGGACTCGTGTAGGCATATTGATTTTGAGATGTTTCCTCAATGTGGACGTGGTGCAAAACTGCAACTGGTACAAGTTGCAACAACCTTTGCTTTGCAGCCAGGGAACTATAGCATCGCATTTATTGCACTTGCGTGCTCAGCCTCAGAGTAATTTCCCTCTCTGTTAACCACACTTTGGAGATCTCTTCGACATACTGTCCCAGTCCCACTCGCTCCGCAGCGGTCGCTGAATGCACAGAACAGTGGGCGTATCCTCCCCGACCCCACTCACTCATGCACTCATGTAGGTGGGGTGACGTCACCCCAGGCTCTGCTTGCTTGCATGCACAGACACAGGGGAGCTAAATGACGACTGATGAGAACCATTTGGGGAACCGTTAATAAAAAAACGATGGAACCGGCTCCGGTTCCGCAATGTCGGAACCGGGTCTGAAATGGACCCGGTTCCGAATCCCAACCCTAGTCTCAACTCGAGATAGAAATGCCATTAAATGGGGTTCCAGGGGTCAAACTGGGGGGGGGGGGGGGGGGTCCCTTGAAACTAAACAGGTTGAGAATCACTGTTAGAGCCGTAAAATTCTTCTCTTATGGGGGTCCCTGGCATATGGCTTCAAATTGGGGTCCGTGGGCTAATTTGGGGGTACACTAAAACAAAATTGATAACCAATTGTGTGCGTGCGTGCGTGCATGCGTGTGTGTTCAGTTCATCCAGCCTGCAGGCTCTCCGGCCACTGAGGTGATGCAGTTCAGCGTTCCCCAGCCCTGCTACGTGGCCTGGCTGCCCGCCGTGGCCCACTACCTCCGACAGAACCTGCTCATCTTCCTGCACCTGCCCAAGTACACTGACAGCAACATAGCACACCACTTTAAGGTACTGTACCCACTGTACTCTGTCTAGTACACTGACAGCAACATAGCACACCACTTTAAGGTACTGTACTTACTGTACTCTGTGTAGTACACTGACAGCAACACAGCACACCACTTTAAGGTACTGTACCCACTGTACTCTGTCTAGTACACTGACAGCAACATAGCACACCACTTTAAGGTACTGTACCCACTGTACTCTGTCTAGTACACTGACAGCAACATAGCACACCACTTTAAGGTACTGTACCCACTGTACTCTGTCTAGTACACTGACAGCAACACAGCACACCACGTCACTGCCTGAAAAGCTTGAGAACCACTGATGTAGTATAATGACAGCAACATAGCACCCCCCCCCTTTGCAATCAGATCTTATTTTAATGATGTTTGGGAGACAAGAAACACTTTCCTGGGGTTTTTATGTGGGTAATATGTGTTTCAAAGTGTCCATGGGCTCCATGATGTCATGGACACTGGGCTCACTTTACTTCCAGGTGCGGTAGGTTTGCACCAAGGACAGTCTAAAGAGGACGAGACGCGAAGACCGTACGGGCGACGCCATGTTGCTTATGGTGCTCCATGGAAGGAAAGAAACATGCGCAATGGGCTATATGCAACCAACACTTCCGCGTTCAGCTTCCTTGGTCTCAACTGCGCATGTTTCTTTCCATCCATGGAGCACCATAAGCAACATGGCGTCGCCCGTAACGGTCTTCGCGTCTCGTCCTCTTTAGACAGTCCTTGGTTTGCACATGCTCAGTGTAAACAGGAACTGCGATGATGGAGTGTTCCAGCAGAGGTGCTAGAGGTGCATGAGAGTTGCTGACCCTGAACTGAAATAATAAAAAGGATATAAAAGAAAGATAATAGTACAACGTTGATTTTGTTTTTATTTTAAAAAGTATATCAATTTCATAACTGGAAAAAATGTTGTGTATAACAGACTGAAAGATAAAGGACAAGTACATTTACTAAATGTTAATGTTTTTGTATATTTTCTTTTGTGGATTTGCCATGTTCTTTAGTACATGTGTCAAACTTTTATTTTTGTGAACGACAAAGGAACATGGATACTGTTCATTCAAGTGCTGTGGATGATATAAAACATTTGAAAAGGGAAGGGTGACTGCTGTTTAATTCTCAACTGTTCTGGATCTCATTATTTACATCACAAGTTATGAGCTTTCTATCTAGCACCCTCTGCTGGAACACTCCATCATTGCATGTGCAAACCTCCTGCAGGAGACCGGGCCGCACCTCCGTGCCTTATCCTCTTGATTTGTCCTAGGACTACATCAAGGAAGATTAGTGAAGGAAGTGTCATGGTCACGTGACGCGCCATGACACTTTCATGGGAGCCAAATCTCGCACCGGAAGTTACATGATACAAAGCAGTGAATGGAGCAAGCTGGACCAGCTCATAACAAACATTATTTATTATGAACCATTGAGTCCTTTTTCATATAAATCGGTTCAGGCATATACAGGAAGACATATCACAGCTTGTTTTCTAATCACTTGCTTTTCGATGTGCACAGAGTGCACAGTATATCATTTAATTTGAGGATTTAAACAGCAGCAGGTATCGTTTCTGTTCCGGGGGTATCGCCAGACAGGAAACGGTGGACAGTCTCGCAATATTTGGCACGTTCAGAAACATACTTTTTGCTCTTTAGATACCTCTATAAAATTACACAGTGTACACATCGAAAAGCAACACAGCAGACAATAATGTCTTCTGTTATCTGCCAGAAGCGATGACTTTACAAAAGGTCTCAGTCACTCAGAAATAGTGTTTGTTCATGAGCTGGTCACTGAGCTCTCATTGACTCCAGTGCATTCTGCCGAACTTCCGGGTGCAGCTTGGCTCCCATGGTGCGACGAATCTGCCGTCTAGAATTGCGTGATAGCGAAAATGACGTTGGTGACTTTACCTCAATTTCATATACCTTGGACTACATGGTTTCTCAGTAAGACAGCCCTCCCCCTAACCACAAGGAGGAGCAGCTAGTGCACCAAGGCTAGAGGCACGTGTGCGCACACACACACACACACACACACACACACACACACACACACACACACACTAAGTAAGTAAGTTGTGGAGCTGTAAAAATATTTATTTGTATTTCTTTCTTTCTTTGGTCATTTCAGCACTACTTCCATTTAAAGTGTGGCCTGCCTGATGGTGACATGTACCTCTACAATAAACCTGGTGGACAAGGCACAGGAGGCAAAGGTACGCTGTCTGTATGTCTGTCTGATTAATTATCTCGCATGCACACACACACACACACACACACAGAGCAAAAATGCTACTTCTCATCCGCAGTCCCCACATAAAAACATAAAACAAAACAAGCAAACAGTACCTTAATTGCATTAGGATGCAAAGCATTACAAACATGCATACACAAGGAAAGTGCAAAGGTGTAAAGTGAATCTATATAATTTAGCAGCGTGTTTTGAAGGGCGATATTGAAGGGCGATATCAAATCAAATCAAACTTTATGTAATAAAGCACAGTGCAAGTACAAGTAAAAAAATCACACCCGTGTGAACTGAGTGGTGTAAGGTCTTATATAGACTGATCAGCTGTGGTCTGACGTAATGTCATCACACCCGTGTGAACTGGGTGAGCACGGTTGACCATAGCAACCGTGCTCATTTTTTGAGCACAGACAGACAGACTAACAAAGCCAGTTGCAGGAGTGGTTTACACCACTCAAAAACCTATAGCATCAACAATACAATGAAATGAAATCAATACATCAATATCAAGCGGGTACATACAGTGGAGTCTGTGGCCTCTGTCCTACTGCCACCTACTGTCCATTTATTATATTACACAGTGGGTGAAAAAAACACACCCCTTAAGGCTAAACCCCACCCAACAGAGGTGTGGCTACCAGAGGTATTTTTTGGGCTGACTGACATTGATAGGTACCTACACATGTCAGCCCGGCAAAAAGGAATGGGACTCCACTGTATGGATATAATATAATACACTAAAATAAGAGGTGATCAAATAAAAGGAATTAAACTAGGCTGTGATTAAAAGCCAGGTCGAAAAAATGTCTCAATGGACTGGGCGGATCTGATGTGAAGAGGAAGGCTATTCCAGAGCCTAGGGGCAGCCACAGCAAAAGCACGGTCTCCCCTGCTTTTAAGTAGGGCTGTGGCCTGGGCCATGGCTCAGTGGTCCATGCAGGCACCTTGGCTGGTAATCCAGTCTGGCAGTGTGCCGCGGGTTCGACTCCCGATCCCGACGGCCTTTACTGCATACATGTCTTCCCCCCCATCTCTCTCCCCATTTCCTGTCGGCCTACTGTCTGTCCCTCCATAAAATATATAAAATAAAGGCGAAAGCGACAAAAAAACAACAAAAAGGGGAAAAAAAATAGGGCTGTTGTGGGGGTCAATAGTGAGAGGTACGCTGACCTCAGGGCTCTGACCGGCTTATGGTGTTCAAGAAGTTCTCCCAATTAAGAGGTGCCAGGGGCCAGCCCATTGAGGGATTTAAAAGCAATTATCGAATTTCGAAGTGGAGTGAGGCCAAGATAGGGGAGATATGGTTGCGCTTTTTTGTGCTTGTGAGGAGGCGCGCGGCAGCATTTTGTACTAACTGCAGTCGTCTGACCAAGGACTGGTCGATGCCAGAGTATAAAGCTTCATGGTGACTATTTTTTGAGTGGTGTAAACCACTCCTACAACTGGCTTTTTTTGAGTGGTGTAAACCACTCCTACAACTGGCTTTTATGTGCAGAAAAAAATGAGCATGGTTGCTATGTTCAAAATAATTTCTGACGTAATTAAATCACACCCGGGTGTACAGGGTGAACATAGCAACCATGCTCATTTTTTCTGCACAAAAAAAGCCAGTTGTGAAATCACATCCGGGTGTGATTTCATTACGTCAGATATGATTTTATTACGTCAGACAGACCTTACACCACTCAGTTCACACAGGTGTGATTTTTTTATGTATGTATTACCATGTTTTTGTTCTTGCTTACTGTAAATTGCTCTGGATTAAGAGGGTCTGCTTAAATGCCTACAGTGTAAATCATTGCGTCCTCTGTGTGCTCCCGCCAGGTATCGCTTGCATCGCCATGTCATTTGTGGACTCCCAGGGCTGCCCTCTCCAGCAGCAGCCAGTAGATGGCGCCAGTGCTGTGCCACAGAGAGCAGTGGCGGAGCCCTGTCCCGTCCCTCTGACGCCCCAACACTTTGACCAGCTGACCACCGTCAACAAGGAGGAAGCCCACCACCGCTCTGACAACGGTAACAACAACAACAACAATAATAATAAACAGACAGTGGCCTTGTGGTTAGAGTGTCCGTCCTGAAACTGGGAGGTCGGGGTTCCATCCCCGGCCGGGTCATACCAAAGACTGTTAAAATGGGAAAGACTGCTTGGCACTCAGCATCAAACGGTTGGATTGGGGCCTCAAATCTACTAGTCAAATGATTCCCGAGCGTGGCACGGCTGCAGCTCACCGCTCCAAGGGATGGGTCAAATGCGGAGAACAAATTTCACTGCGGTAACGTGTGTGACAAATCGTACGACTTTGACTTTAATTATGTTGCACTTTTTGAAGTAATCAAAGTCTCTTTACAAAACGACCTTATTAGGAAAAAAATCACACCCGCGTGAACTGAGTGGTGTAAGGTCTTATATAGACTGATCAGCTGTGGTCTGACGTAATGTCTGACGTAATGAAATCACACCCGTGTGAACTGGGTGACCATAGCAACCATGCTCATTTTTTGGTACGAACAGACAGACAGACAAACAGACAGACACGTAAACTAACAAAGCCAGTTGTAGGAGTGGTTTACACCACTCAAAACTAGTTGAAAGGCTAAAAACTATGGACACAGAGTTTGCCAGAACATATGTTTGAGGGGCGCTAGCCCCTCCTATGTCCAGCTTTGAGGGTTTGTGTAAACACAAGCATTGTCCTAAAACAAACATTGAATGCCATTGACAATGAGTGGCCAGTTTTGAGTGTTTGTGTAAACGCAAACATTGAAGACGCGATGGTGAGGCCGCAAATTGTGATTGGCCGTAATGAGATGATGAATGATGATACTGTAAGAGCACCCCTCACTTCACACGGGTGTGATTTCTTTTTAATGAGCGTTACTTGTTTGTACCCCTTAAGGGTGGGTATTTGTCCAAGATTTGTTGACTGCATTCAGTACGGCACCTTGTTAAATATCTGTGTCCTTGTATTGTATCTCTTATGTGGACATAAATAAGTGTGTGTGTGTGTGTGTGTGTGTGTGTGTGTGTGTGTGTGTGTGTGTGTGTGTGTGTGTGTGTGTGTGTGTGTGTGTGTGTGTGTGTGTGTGTGTGTGTGTGTGTGTGTGTGTGTGTGTGTGTGTGTGTCTGCGTGTGTGTCTGCGTGTGTGTCTGCGTGTCTACAGAGGCTCAGCTGCGTGTGCGTTTTGACATCTGGGAGCAAGGCAACATCAGCCCCTCCCAGCTCAACGACAAGCTGCGCGCAGCCCTAAGACACGCCCTCTGTGATGTCATCATGGAGCTGCGAGTTCTGACCAATCCCCTGTGTCTGGACGTGGCATGTGACTCCACCAGAACTCCCAGAGAGGAGACTAAAGGTAAATGTTTTACATTGATTGATGGATGGATGGATTAAAGCAGAAATAACATGCATTTTAAAACAGTTTTTAATATTTAATATCGTATTGTCTACGTCCCTCAAAGTTATTTCTAATGGTTTGAGCCTCAATCACCACTCTGATATAACCAGTCCTTTCTGGACTTTGAAAGCTGTTTTAGCTGCAGTACCACAATGTCCTGAGGTGGTGGGGGTGCTGATATGGAGATTATTTAATATTTGAGTCATTATAATACTGATGCTAGATAAAACCAGGCTTGTTTCCATTCCATGCCAGCTTGGAAAATCAACAATGGCGGACATTGTAAACAAAGTGGAAATGCAAATTTGGAACTGAAGACTGAAGAAGTGGAGGAATTATACAAAGTAGGGTGACATTGATGACATCACGATGAGGACAAAATCAGTTGAGCTGTTCCTGAGAGCAATTTCCATTAAAGCACATATGATATGAAAGCCTGATTGTTCAAAATTGGTTATTTGTGGGGATAGAAAACACATATGGGAGCCCCAAAAACACAAAATAAATTGAAAAAGTTGAATTTTATCTTATAGGTCCTTTAATTAATTGAAAACTGCAACTCAGTGGTTTTCAACCCTTTTTCTATCAAGGCCCATTATTGTCTCCACCAGGCCCGAAGGCATAGGGAGAGAGTATGTTTTGCACTCCGTGTGTCCGTCCTTCCGTCCGTCTGTTACCAGCTAATCTCCGGCACCGTTAACCCGGTCGATGCCAAACTTTGCACACACACTTTGCACACACCTCTGCCCCACATTTTCCAGAACGGCCTGTTATAGCGCCTCCATGAGGCAGCTTTTCACATTGTTTACCTAAAACTGCACCGATCTGCGTGAAACGTTGTATGCACACTCCCTAGAGGCCAAGGACAAACCTTTGACCTGCATTTTCCGCATCTGCCTTTTATAGCGCCACCAGGAGGCCGACTTTTGTAAAACACATTTTTTGATATTACTCCTCCAGATTCTGTCCAAAAATCTCACAAATCGTTACACAGTATCTCTATGGTCATGTGCTCAAGTCGGATCTGTCCCATATTTCATATTCCATCCTAATTGGCTATAATTGGCTTTCACAGTTTGCAAGATTGCCCCGTTTTTAACAAAAGCCTCAAATCATGAACGCACCATGCAATTTACGTGAAATCTTTCACACATTTTCTTACTAGGCTGAGGAATATATCCCACCCTTTTCACATTGGCCTGTTATAGCGCCACCAACAGGTTGATTTTTGCAAAACACATTTTTGGAACAAAATGCCTCAAATCATCCAATTGCCATCAAAGGCGTATGAAGAAATGGCACCCTTTTCACATTGGCCTATTAGAGCGCCACCAGGAGGCCACTACCTGACCTGCCCTGGTGGAGACCTGTGCCCCGAGGGGCACTTTTTCTAGTTTATTCTGCATTTGAGCCACGGACCACCATTTGATGAGATTTAGGGCTCCGTTTTCGTCACCGCTAAACCCCTTATCCCTAAACTACTTTGCTTTTTTTTTTTACTATTTTGAAAAACATTTTTGAATAGTTCAACTAGCCTCTACATTGACACGTTGTGAGCTTGTAGACTGGCCATTTTAACTATTCAAAAATGTTTTGCAAAATAGTAAAAAAAAAAAAGGAAGTTTAGGGATAAGGGTTTTACGCGGTGACGAAAATGGAGCCCTTAGCCTCTCAGACCCAAAACACATTATGTTGTTGTCGTTGGATATGATTTTATGATTTACAGGCTTTAGTTTAGACATGTTGACTACATGTTGTCTTAGTAAGGCTGCATCCAGACAGTCGAGTCACAAAGATGCTAGTTGCCGCGAGCGGCAGGAGTCTCCTCCTGGTTTTTAGACAGCTGGTTGATGGAAATGAATGACCCACGCGGCAAAATACTGCGTCGGCCAGAAAACCGGAAACGCTTGCCATCGCGGTAAGTGGAAGCCGTGCGCGAGCTTCAATTTCCATCCACCAGCTGCCTATAAACCAGTATGAGACTCCTGCCGCGAGGAACACATCCGTATTCCATGCTTTTTGCGCAGTGTAACGTAATGTAAAGCAGTGGCGTGCACAGACATTTAGAGGGGCAGGTGCTCAAGTTAAAAAAGGGCACCTTGTGCAGCGCGTGGAACCGGCCGGTTGCCTTAATCCATTTTGGGCGGGAACCCCTTTTGGTGTTAGCATTATGTTATGCTTTAGCTATTGAAAAATAGCAGATCTACAAGCTCATAGCGCGCCACCGAGTGGCGCGCTATGAACTTGTAGGTCTGCTATTTTTGAAAAATCAAAAAAAAAAAGTTTTTTTTTCTTTTTTTTTCAAAAGGGCACATTGCCAAAAGGGCAGGGGGTGCTCTAGCACCCCCTAGTGTCTATCTGTGCACGCCACTGATGTAAAGTGTTTGGCGGCTTGGCCCTAGCAACATGTTTCAGTCGTGATATTGTATTTAGCTTTAATCCGTGTCTGATGTGTAAAAGTGCTGAGCCCTCCGCCAGAAGTGAAGGAGGTGAAGGACAGCAGCCCCCGGCAGCGCAGTGGCTCTCAGGTGTTCAAGAGCACCCCCTCGCCCATCACCTTACCCCAGTCGTCCCCTGGCAGCACGGCCCCTGTGGGGCCCCCGGAATCCACCACCCCCACCGGCAAGAGCACCCGGCGCAGCTTCTGGGAGATACTGGTGAGTGATACTTAGTTCCAGTAGGTTCTCTAGCTTTTTTTCTTAATGCCAAGGACCCCCATACTGGTACAGTACGTATTTGTGACCGTTTCTTTAACTAATTTAATTCGTTTTTATTTTATTTTTATTTTTTTCATGTCATATGAAAGCAGGGAATAGGCCATAGGTTGTTCAACCTATGGCCTATAGAGTAATGTCTTGCAGAAAACAGCGAGGAGTTGAGAAAACAGGCCTGAAAGGTTCACTTCTGTGGACTCTTAACATTACACCTAGCTACACGTTTATGCATTTATTTCATATTTACATGTCGATTTCAGCCCTGACATTTATTTCAGACATGATCTAGTACAGGGGTGGGCAAATGGCAGCCCGGGGGCCACATGCGGCCCCCACCTTCACTTAATGCGGCCTGCATGTTAATATCAGAATACTGTAGTTAATAGTATTAAATGACTAGTACTTAATGACTAGTATTCAAATGTTATTGTCTTTTTGTGTCCAATGTAGTTATGTTAACAGTTCATAAAGTTAACATAACTATAACTAAATGCATTTGAAATTCAATAAAAAGGTTACTTTTCAGGATTCCATTTAAAAAATAGCAAAACATTATTCAGGTTTTCAATTCAAATATAGCAAAAATATAATATAGCTGATCTACAAGCTGATCTACAAGCGTTGCGACGCGTTTTGAGCTTGTAGATTGGCTATTTTTGCTACGACAGTAATATGCAATGTGGCCCCTCTGGAGTGAGTGTGGAAATATAGTGGCCCTCGCCATCGTCAAAGTTGCCCACCCCTGCCCTAGTATGTGAAGAGTCTGCCTGTGCTATTAGCTCATTATGGATAATAAATAAATTCAGTTCTCCTATGGTGTAAAGCTGAAGGCAGTCAAATCTAGTCACATATTTTGGTCGCGGACCCACCCCATCTGAAAAGGCTTTGTGCCAGGGGACACCCGGGCACCCAGAGAGAGAGAGAGAGAGAGAGACAGCCACAGGCTGCGCGAGAGATGAAGCAGCAGGGACCTCCACTACATATTTTTGTGTTGCAGATTCAACTTTTTTTTTTGTATAGATTTCATAGATGGCTTCACATAGACATGTTTGACAGTGCAGTGTATGTTGAATTAACGTTAAAGTGTATTTTTAACGTGCCATTTGACCACCCAAACTGTCAAGATCCCGGTATAGGTCGAAACATGTTGGATTAAAACGGTATCTTCTCCCATTTTCATCTGACTAGACCGGTGCCTGGCTGTGGAGCAGTAATGGTTTTACTTTTTTTTTCACTGGTGAGCACCTATGGTTATTTCAAATCAATCCAAAAAAAATAATCAATCTACAAGCCCCCAGTAATTCGGAGGACCCCCCAGGGGACATAGACCCCTTGCCGAAGACACCTGATACTCTGAGGATCCCCTGTTGAAGACCCCTGATTCAGATGTGGTGTTTTCTTTTATTATTTGTATTTTTTGTATTCACCTTTTTTTTTTTTGCAGAGCAAGCCGGACTCCTCCTCCCCTGAGCTGGGGAGTCCAAAGACCACGGACGACATCGTGCAGGAGAGGGGGGAGGAGGGCCGCAGTGCCGTGCGCCGGAGGCACAAGACAGAGAGCGTCAAGCAGCCGTGGAGCCACGAGAGAGCCATGGCTGTGGAGCTGGAGCAGATTCACAGGTTAGTGGAGCCTGCAGGAGAGAGAGCCATGGCTGTTTAGCAGATTCACAGGTCAGTGGAGCCTGCAGGAGAGAGAGCCATGGCTGTTTAGCAGATTCACAGGTCAGTGGAGCCTGCAGGAGAGAGAGCCCTGGCTGTGGAGCAGATTCACAGGTCAGTGGAGCCTGCAGGAGAGAGAGCCATGGCTGTGGAGCAGATTCACAGGTCAGTGGAGCCTGCAGGAGAGAGAGCCATGGCTGTTTAGCAGATTCACAGGTCAGTGGAGCCTGCAGGAGAGAGAGCCATGGCTGTTTAGCAGATTCACAGGTCAGTGGAGCCTGCAGGAGAGAGAGCCCTGGCTGTGGAGCAGATTCACAGGTCAGTGGAGCCTGCAGGAGAGAGAGCCATGGCTGTGGAGCAGATTCACAGGTCAGTGGAGCCTGCAGGAGAGAGAGCCATGGCTGTGGAGCTGGAGCAGATTCACAGGTCAGTGGAGCCTGCAGGAGAGAGAGCCATGGCTGTGGAGCTGGAGCAGATTCATAGGTCTGATGATGTTCCCATCCAATTCAGCATTTGTGAGCCTTCTGATTGGTCTCTAACTGACCAGCAGGCCTTGTTCCGCCCAGAGTGTAGAGTAGGAGACACGCTTTGATCTCACCACAAAGCGGGCTCCTATGGCTGGAACTATCCCATTGAGATAGAATGAGCACTTCCGCATTTCATTGTTACAATGGGAGTCAACGCTAGTGTCGCCACTCTCTTACTATATTACTCTGGTTCCGCCCTGGTTCCACCTTGTTTATGTTGAATTTGCTAAAACATCTTTTTGGGGGAAAAACAAACATGATATGCCCAGTCACCATGCTGCACCTGTGATGTTCCTTTTTACTGACACCAAGTCTAAAATAAGAATTGAACGCACAGAATATCAATATGAAGCAACTGAAAAACACTTAATTTCAATGGTAGTGGATGGAGAGAAAGGACTTTTGTCCAACCACGAAACAGCTGTCTAAATACATTTAGAAATATGTTCATATTTTTTAACACAATCCTTGTATGCAGGTCCCGGGCAGCCAACATATAATTTTTTTTTGGGGGGGGGTTCTTTCTTTCTTTCTTTTTTGTTATGCCATATTTATTATGTATTTAATATTTTTCTAATAATAATTTCAAGTGATTTTGTGTTTAGGATTTTAAGTGTTTTCTTTCTTTCTTTCTTTCTTTCTTTCTTTCTTAATTTCTTTCTTTCTTTCTTTCTTTCTTTCTTTCTTTCTTTCTTTCTTTCGTGTGTATAGTAGACACTAGACAGGTGTGTGTTTTGTCACGTTAGCGTGTGGTGTTCAGGTGTGTATTTGTTGGTGTTTGTGTTTATTAGGAGACAGTTATCTCAGTTGGAGGAGGGAGACGCCGGTGCATTGCATCCTGTCTACCAGCTCACCTGCCAGCCTTGGATCACATTCATGGCCAACCTGGGTGAGTTTCACACATGACAATAGGTCAATCAATCAATCAATCAATCAATCTTTATTTCAGACCCAGGAGGATCCATATCACAAACAATACAATATAACAGTAAATACAAAAATAAAAATAAATAAAAAGGTACATATATGCACATATCCCACACTGTTCAGTTTCTGACATACAGACATGTGCGCCAGTGGTTCCACAGTCTCGACGAGAACCTGAGTGAACTGCGTTTAGGGTCCGTTATTACAGCAATGATGTCGTTTATTGACTCAGATGCCCTACACATGAATCTGTACATAAGGTTACGTAGTACAGCAGAGCAGGTAGGTACTCCGACACTAACAAACATCTGGCTAGCACTGGAGCTTCTTGGCACTCTCAACAGCAGCCTCATACAGTCATTATAGGCCACTGTGAGTCTTCTGATGCTGCTTTGTCTATAGCGGCACCATAGGTGTGCAGTATACAGTGTGTCCTACGCAAAGCAGCCATAATGGGAATAGATTTGATTCTAATGAAGGCTCTGTTCCATTCTGGTCAGGCAGTGTTAGGGTGCAGATGCCGTGCATGTTGGCTCACTAGAAACACTGCTACATCAGTGGGTCTCAAACTGTAAGTGGTAAATGTTAAATGGTGCATTTATATAGCGCTTTTGTCCAAAGCGCTTTACACAGATTGTGCATTGCATTCACACACCAATGGCAGAGGAAACCATGCAAAGCAATTAGGGAGTCAGTGTCTTGCACAAGGACACTTTGACACTAACTCTGGGGGAGCCCGGGTTCGAACTGGGAACCTTGTTTGTGGCTCCCATCCGGCCACTCTACCCCTGAACCGCCCCTATGTGTGTAACTCTGAGAGTGTACAAGTGACACCACTGGCAAACATAATAGAATTCATATTATGTTATTCTACCTAGTGTTTTTCATTCACTGCGTTGCTTTGTGTGTTCTCTCGGCGAACAGGGTGCCCATCCATTCAGCAGTGCACGGTAGAGATGGCCTCCCATTTCCTGCTGCATTCCATCCTGACAGAGATGGTCAACCTGGTGTCCGGCCTGGCGAGCGACACCATCGTCAAAGTGTTCCAACGGCTCAGGTCAGCATCAAGCGCAAAACCTCACTCCGTATACAGTATGTCGTACATGGGCAACTGGCGGCCTGGGGGCCACATGCGACCCCCACCTTCACTTAAGCCATTTAGACCTGGGAACGATTCTAATGTCTTCTAAATCCTGACAGTTTCTATGTCAGTCGTTCTCAAACATTTTCATGGACCCCCAAGATTATATGTAATTGGCCACCATCTGAAAATATGTTATCCCAGGAACCCCTCAGAAGCAAAGATTTGAGTTAAAAACGTTCGTTCTGAAAGAATATATATTCAAAGATTTGCACCGCATTTTCACGATTTTTCAAAAATAGCAGACCTACAAGCTCGAGCTTGTAGATCTGCTATTTTTCAATAGCTAAAGTGTAACATAATGCTCAAAACACCAAAAGGGGTTCCCGTACAGAAACCCCCCGGTCCGCCCCGGTAACAAGATGTGCACATGCACGCACTACAGTGGGGGGGACACGCGACAGGCCAACAGCACGCACACCAAGTCCCGTCCCCGCTCGATCATGATTGGCGGAAGGCCCCTCTCTATCCTGATTGGATGAAGGCTGGGCCACCTAGCCAAAAACGAAAGCTATGTTTTTGTTTTACCCCAGGGGTTAACTGGGGACAGGGAGGAACTCCTTATATGGTCAACACACTCTGTAGTAGGGAGGATTATCACAACAAAAAAAGTGACATTTGAATTGAGTGACTCAAAACAAACATTTTTTTAATCCTAACGTCGCTGAAGTGGGACTCATAAACTGTCCCTGGGGCCACTCTGGGTGCCGGGGTCCCATTACATCACTGCTGTATGCTGCTGTATGCCTAAATAGTAAATGGTTAATGGTAACCATGTTGCGTGTGTGACGTCACTAGCTGTCCCCAGACTGGAGAGGTGTTCCTTCCATTAGCGCTGGTCCCGCAACTCAGCCAACCCCCTGCGACCAGCAGGAGCTTCATTCTGATTGGACGCAACTTCCACCAATGGCACTGCAGCACAGAACAAGGTACCCGCTCCAAGCTTTCTTCTCTAAAAGCCCACGTTTGCTCAACATGGATGTCCGGGGGGCCTACTTACCATGTATCACTGATTGGCTGTACTCACTCACAAGGGGGGGGGGGGGGGGGAGGGGGGGCTGGTCTTCTTCTACAAGCTCAATAGAATGAGAGTTTATTGTGGCAGTAGCCGACACCAGGCTATACGTTAAGTAAGGTGTATCCTTACTGATCCTCGCTCCAAGCGGCTCGAGGAGCCTCCTTTATCCTAGCTGTATTCTAGCTCTCAGCTGCTCTAAAAGCAACAATGACCATTCCTTTATCAGCTGCTCCTAAAGCAATAATGAGCATTCCTTCATCCGAGCTTTATCCGAGCTTTATCCAAGCTTTATCTGAGCTTTATCCAAGCTTTATCTGAGCTTTATCCGAGCTTTATCTGAGCTTTATCCGAGCTTTATCCGAGCTTTATCCGAGCTTTATCCAAGCTTTATCCGAGCTTTCAGCTGCTCTAAAAGCAACGGTGAGCATTCGGGACGCGAACCATTTCCGCCGAGAAATTGGAGTGTTGGAATTTAGCTCATGGAAGCAAGCATGCTTTGGTCAATACTTCTACTAATGCTTTGGTTAAGACTTCTACTAATGCTTTGCACACACCTTTGATTGTTGCATTCTATTGTATGTTCAACACACCCTTTCGATGCATAACCTCAATGTTACCTTTTGCCAGACTCTCTTAGCCGTGTGCGTGTGTGTGCGTGCGTGCGTGTGTGTGTGCGTGCGTGCGTGCGTGTCCTTGCCTTGCTGTCTGTTTGCCCTACAGCTGACTGTTCAGATGAGGAGAACAGCCCAGGGCTGATGAGTAGGTTCACACGTAAGTCTGTTCCCCAGGCCAGCACATTCAGCCTGCAGAGTCTTTTTAAGGCATACTTCTAACACCACTCTTTCAGTCATTAACTTAAAGCCATTTCTACAAATTGTTTCCACTTGGCCTCACATAGTAGCATAGTGACCAGACCTTTGTGTCATATACAGTTGGGTGCCACCGATATTGTCCCCATCATTTGACCCATTTAGGCCTGACCTCAAAATTAAAAAAAAATCCTTCTAAATCCTCCAGTTTTCTGAAATAAATGTTTTCACGATTTTTCAAAAATAGCACACCTACAAGCTCATAGCGCGCCACCGAGTGGCACGCTATGAGCTTGTAGATCTGCTATTTTTCAATAGCTAAATTATAACATAATGTTTAAAACACCAAAAGGGGTTCCCGCCCAAAATGGGTTAACTGTCCTTTTGCGCAGATCACGCAAACCTCAGCAAAAAGAAAAGGACAATATCGATGGCCTCCAACTGAATTTTATTTATTTTCTTTCTTTCTTGAATTCATGTGTTCATTTATTAGTTCATTTCCATTTTCAAGGGCCCCATATAATTAGACCACAGTCCATGGAATACAATTAGTTTGATCTGTGGAACGTCGATCTAAAAGTGTGAAATCATCAGTGTTTATTTAAGTCAGAGAGTGAACAATTCCATTTGTTAATGGAAGCCCAGGGCGGAGTTCTCCGTCCAAGTTCATGGTCATGGTCAAGTGCCCAACACGGAGATTGATAAACAGGACGGAGATGAATGATAACAAAACCGTTCGCATCGCTCTAGAGCCTTGGAGCGCTTGTTGCCCGATCCGATGACGTGTCAAAAAGTGACACGTCATCGAAAATCTCCCCTGCCTGTTTAGCTGACGAAAACGAAAATCTTACTTAAAACGATCATAACTCCCGATCTAAATCATCCCGTCTAATTCTGAAAAAAGATCCTGTGTTGGACGGCGTTCAGCGGTCCAGTCGCTAGTCACGATAGATGTATTAATACCTCCCGTTGTTGTCGATCGACTCTAGAGTGGTGTGGCTATTGTTAGCTGCTACACAGACATGCACACCAGCTTCCGGTGCGCCGGTAAAAGTGGTCCGTGCGCTACAAATGATGGGCACCCTGGATGAAATGGATTAAATAGTTTCGGGCCTCTAAGGTGTTAACATTTAGACCTTAGGCCGAATTCTAAAAACGGCTTCTAAAACCAAGGTTTAAAAAACTATGAGACACGGGGGGTATATGAGATAAGATAACAACGTATAGCACAATTATATCTTCATATAATTGGTAATTATATCTTCATATAATTGGTCTTAGCTCATTATAAGGTGACACCATTTCTGTGTCTCATTTGGTGGGCTGCGGACTGTGGAGTGTGGATACCTTTCTTTTGAAATGATCCAACCTGCCTACCGATGATGTCACTGGCAGGCATGTTTCTGAACTGTCCACAGCTCTTATGATTGCATCAGTGAGGACCAGTTATATGAAGATAAGGTTTAAAATGGGTGGTCCTGGTTCTCAACCTTTCCAGGCCATGATCCCCCCCCCCCCAACATAATTGTATTGTTGGAACAGGGGATGCCCGAAAATAATATTTGATCTGAGGACCCCACCCCCCACCCCCACCTTGAGAAGTACTAGTAGGATTTGAGGCATTACATTTTGTTTGACTCAGTTTGGCTATTCAAAAAATATATACAAACAATCTGGCCAATGTTTGACAAGTTTTTATAGTATATTTTGTTGACTACTTTTTTTTACAGAAATGTCCCCACTAGGGGTGTAGTGTAACGATATAGTAACTATCGAAATGTAATGTTTAATTAAATCTTTTTGAAGTATGTCGATATGTAAACGGCAAATATCGTAACGTGGAATTGATACATCATATTGTCATTGTGTTGAGTGTGACAGCTCATTATGTCCCCACCAGTGTTGTTTTTGACAGCACATTTGATTTCAGTTTTAGTCATAGGCTGCGTTCGAATTCATTCCCTATGCCCCATATAGTGCACTACTTTGGGGTTCCGCCATTTTGTTATAGTGTCCGCATATGTAGTGAGCATTTTTGCACCCTAATGTAGTGGACTGAAGTATCCCACAATGCACCGGGAATTGTAGGGACCATCCGATGGTCACTACAAAAACACAGCGAAGCAAATCTGCCCCATAATGCATTGCGCAAGCTCGCTCTTGAGCGCACATGCACGCGTTTGCGCGCACGTGCGCTGCTTCTGCATGCATGCGCTCATTGCGCTCCAACTCAGAAGAGGCAGAAGTTGAAAGCGAAAGAAATCAACACAAATGTACTTTTTAAACTTTCGCTTTCCCCTCTCTTTTCTTCCCTGGCGGATCTCGAAGCTACAGATCTCGAGACAAATGATCTGTGCATTTATTTGCAATTGTTTTATTTTATTTATAATAAAACAATTAATTTGCAATAGTATTACTAATCTGATTCATTGTATCACCCAGGCCCAGTGCATGACGTTAGGAGAGGAATCAGTTGCTTGCTGTACTTTTGGTAATTCTTTACCAAAAGTACCCGATCTACAAGCTCACAACACAGACGTTGCTTATAGATCGGCTATTTTTGCCGTATCCCTCCCCCCCCAGGATTAGCGAGGGTTCATAATCATGCTGCTGATATTTTCATATTGTGGTGCACTGTTTCATTGTTACATAAAATTCGAATGTTTTACTATACTGTACATTTTGCAATTAAAAGCAGGTCGGTCTGATCTACGGTTTCTAGTGTTGCACTGTTGACAGCTAAAACATGGGGGTGGTTAAGGTGGTCATTGTGGGTGGAGTTAAGTACCTATTGTCCCTCCCATTGACACACCAGCTCTATAGGTGTTGAAATGTTGTGAACATTCAAAGGGGATTTTCTCAGCTTTGGGTAAAACGGCACAATCATTTTAAAATGGTTATATCTCCTTCAAATATTTTTCCAATTTAATTGAATGATACATCATATGAAAGCTTACATTCTGTACTTTAATAATCTGTAACAAACTGAAAAATTACTCTGGTCGAGATGAGGGCCTATTTGCCAGACCCGGTCACATATTGCTGGATAATGGATATAATATTAATTTATTGATAATAATCATAGGCCTATGTTATTTTAAAAGAATAACCTTTTTATCATAGACATATAGGCCTAAGTGCCTGCAAACATATTTTCATTAACCTATTTTTTCTTTATTCATCCATGAATTTAAAAATAATTTAACAAACTGTCCTTGCAGGGAGGTGACAGCCTGCAGTCACTAATTTGATAGTCTGTTCCTAGCGAAAATTCAGCAGCAGCGTTTTGACTGGTTTATTGTAGTCAGTTGATTCTTCATATCCAAATGAGTGAAACGGTCGGGATGATTTGTTTATTTTTCATACAGTTCTTTATGAGGCGATCTGAAAAAACCCTGTGGGGATTACAATGCAAATAAAAAGTACATGAACCCGCAGACCTATAGCGCCCTCTACCGATATTGAGTCGGTGCTCCCCATACAGGGAGTATTGTCCGAATTCATCACTATTTGAGTCCACTGAGTCTGGGTCCCCGTATGGGGAGTAGGGAGTAGGGAACAACCCTAGCAATTCGCCAATGTCTCTTGAATAGTTTTCATTTTGTTTGTCACCTGGAAGGTTTTAGTGTTAGTCTAGTTTTAGTCGACTAAATATCATAAGACTTTAGTCTGCTAAATCTACAGTTGATTTAGTCCACTAAAATGTATCAAAATGGCCTTGATGACGTCGTAATGACTGATTTTACACTTGCTGAAAATAGCCGATCTACAAGCTCACAACGTGTTGCGCGCTGCGACACATTGTGAGCTTGTAGATCTGCTATTTTCAGCATGCAACCAAGTGTAAAATGACTTATACTGGATCTCTTGTCCACTATTCCCTTCCTAACATTTAGTTTCGTTTTTATTTGTTGATAAAATTGTCAACATATTTAGTCTCAGTTTCAGTCACCGTAGCTTAGTTTTCATTTAGTCTCCATTTAGTTTTCGTCAGTGAAAAAGGGTAGTCGACGAACATTTTTCGTCATAGTGTTAGTCGACGAAATCAACACTGATCCCCACCATGGAATATTACAGTCCATTGATGCATCATATTGTCATTGTGTTGTGTGAATAGTATTAGTCCATTGATACGTCATATTGTCATTGTGTTGTGTGATAGCTCATAAGGGCTTCCAGCGCTTCGAGGCCCTGGAACAGACTGAATGGCTGACTCCAGGTCAGTGCAGAGGAGTGGCGCCGCGACAGAGGTTCCTCCTGGTCAACATACTGGACAAGAAGGTCAGGAAAAGAAGCAATGGTTCTAAAAAAAAATACATAAAATACAAATAAATCTGTTCAATTAGTAATTTTCTATTTAGGCCTGTCGTCGAAATTTTAACAAATCTTGTAAATCCTGACAGTTCTGAAATACCCATGATCCTATATAAGTGGTTCTCAATATGTAATGTCAAGGACGACAAAAATGATATGTAATATGCCACCGATTAACCCATTTGAAAATGTTGTTCCAGGGACCCCCCCAGAAGCAAATATTTGAATTAAAAACGTTAGCTCTGAAAGAATATATATTCAAAGATTTGCGCCACTTTTTCACGATTTTTCAAAAATAGCAGATCTACAAGCTCATAGCTCATAGCACGTGGTGCCGCGCTATGAGCTTGTAGATCTGCTATTTTTCAATAGCTATAGTATAACATAACATGCTTGAAACACCAAAAGGGGTTCCCGCCCAGAAAGGGCTAAAGGAGCTTTACTTTAACCCGTTAAGACCTGAGAACAGATTCTACAAAAAAAAAAAAAAAGACAGTTTTCTGAAAAACCCATGTTTCTATGTCAGTGGTTCTCAAACTATTTCATGTCAAGGACCCCCAAAAAGGTATTCGGCCCACCGACCCCCATCTGAATTATGTTCTTGAGTTAGGTGGATTACAGCCGTACGAACGTACAGACAGAGATGTGGTGCATTTATAGATATAGATGAGGTAAATTTGCTTAACCCATTTATACCTGACACCAGATTCTAAAAAAATGTCTTCTATATAGACAATATTCTGAAAAACCTATGTTTCTATGACAGTCGTTCTCAAACAATTATATGTAATTTGCCGCAGACCCCCATCTGAAAATATGTTAAAAACGTTCGCTGTGAAAGAATATATATATACAAAGATTTGCGCCACATTTTCAAGATTTTTCAAAAATAGCAGATCTACAAGCTCGTAGATCTGCTATTTTTCAATAGCTAAAGTATAACAGAATGCTTAAAACAACAAAAGGGGTTCCCGTCCAGAATGATTGTGAAGAGTTACACACTGCAGTTAAAAGAACAGCCACCGGAGGGCAGGGAAGTACTTTACCAAACAGAGTGGACCAAGTGGTCAGGATTACATGTCACAAAGAAGTAACACAATTGACATGCAGAATGCCCCACGATGGCCCACGATGGCTGATGCATCAATATAGCAGTGGTTTTCAACCCTTTTCATATCGAGGCCCATTATTTATTCTGCATTTGAGCCACGGACCACCATTTGATGACATTTAGCCTCTCAGACCCATTTGAGCCACGGACCACCATTTGATGACATTTAGCCTCTCAGACCCATTTGAGCCACGGACCACCATTTGATGACATTTAGCCTCTCAGACCCATTTGAGCCACGGACCACCATTTGATGACATTTAGCCTCTCCGACCCATTTGAGCCACGGACCACCATTTGATGACATTTAGCCTCTCAGACCCATTTGAGCCACGGACCACCATTTGATGACATTTAGCCTCTCCGACCCATTTGAGCCACGGACCACCATTTGATGACATTTAGCCTCTCAGACCCATTGAGCCACGGACCACCATTTGATGACATTTAGCCTCTCAGACCCATTTGAGCCACAGACCACCATCAGATGACATTTAGCCTCTCAGACCCATTTGAGCCACGGACCACCATCTGATGACATTTAGCCTCTCAGACCCATTTGAGCCACGGACCACCATTTGATGACATTTAGCCTCTCAGACCCATTTGAGCCACGGACCACCATTTGATGACATTTAGCCTCTCAGACCCATTGAGCCACGGACCACCATTTGATGACATTTAGCCTCTCAGACCCATTTGAGCCACGGACCACCATTTGATGACATTTAGCCTCTCAGACCCATTTGAGCCACGGACCACCATTTGATGACATTTAGCCTCTCAGACCCAAAACTCAAGAAAATGTACACATTTCCATGCTGTATTGATGTTGGTACCATTAGGAGAGATAACAGGCAGACGTTGATCAAAATAACAATTCTTCTACATTCTCTAATATTGTGTAGACTTCTTGTAAATTAACTTAAGTAATGCAGATGTTTAACAATGCATTACAAAATGTAAATGTTTCACTCTCAAGAGGTTTCACTCTCAAGAGTTAACGATCTATAAGGGTCCATTTGGTTACCAACTCTGTCATGTAGCTGGGGACCACCTGGAACCCCCTCAACTGTTGTTTGTGTTTGTTTACGTACTAAAAGAGTAACTTTGAGAGCTGTTTCAGCATACAATGTATGTCAATGAGGAGCATATTTTGAATTATCAATTTCTAATCACTGGAGCAATACATCATTTTTTTATTTCATGTCAACTTTGGAGTAACATCATGGCGAGGTAAACCTCTGTGGTCTGATGAAATGTTTCATGACATTAATCTTCATTTATTTTCCGTTTTTCTTTTAGATTTTATGACGGTCTGGAATTTTCTGTGGTCTGGGGTTTTCTCTGTGTTGTGATTCTGAAGCCTTTTGAGCTGCAACAAAAACAGGCAAAATCCCTCAACAGTGACATCTGCTGGCAAATTGTTGTCATATATGGCAGTGTTTCCCAAAGTGGGGTCCGGGGACCCCCAGGGGTCCTTGAGGGAGTTCCAGGGGGTCCCCAGCTAAATGATAGTTTGGAGCCAAATGGACACTTATGGGTCTGTAACTCTGAGAGTGTACAAATGGAACCAACAATAAAAAGTGGGTCCCAGAGATAGAAATCCCATTAAATTGAGGTCTGTCCGTAGCCTAACGCATGTCAAACTGGGGATCCTTGAAATGAAGCGGGTTGAGAATCACTGCTAAAGCCGTAAATATCTTCTCTCATGGGGGTCCCTGGCATATCTTTTCAAATGGGGGTCCACACTTTTAATGTCACCAGACCTTTAACACAATCAGTGCCGGAAGTCCTTCAAAATAGGAGCTCTGGGGTGCCGGAAAGACATGGCCGCTTTTACTCGGAAACCCACGACCCGGAAACAATCCACTAAAAAAAGTTGACTTTACATAGCTAGCTTACATTGCGATCGTTTTTGTTCTGTTCTCAATGTGTGTGGAGGGTACACAAATTAACAGACAGCTAACACTTGACTTGAAGAGACGGTCAGAGGCAGAGTAAAGTTTGAAGATGTTTTTACTTCTTCTCCAAACCAGTGATCAAGGCAAATTTGTAAAACTGAAAAATATGACACAAAAGAAGCACCAATTAAATAATGCCTAATTGTACAAACATCTAATGAAATAATAAACAGCATAAAACATACAGCTACAATGTCTGCAAACATACATTACAGAGTAGGCTACAGTATATCACTTTTAAATGAAATGACTGCATATATAATGTAAATGGCTTGTAGATATATGTAAATAGTTTAACCCATTTTTATAACACTGCACATTACTGAAATGTGAATTGGAATGAATTGAACCATGAACTGTATCATAAAACATATATGAATTGCTGTACCACATGTACATGAATTGACACAATGTCAGAATGAAACAATGCTGGAATGCTTCTAGTTTGCATAAAGCTAGTGTTAGCCAAACTGTGAAACTAGCACCACATGTCAATGTACAGGAATGAATGGAAGCTAGCGCTAGCTTAGCATGAGCAGGCAATCTATGCTCAGCACCAAACACAAATACAATGGGGAAATCCAAACAAAGCACAAGGCTACAGAATGTACAATACACCTCAGAACTGATTGCAGTCATAGTACTCACAGACGATACTTTCCAGGACATGAACAGAAAATGTATAAGAATACTGTATAAGCAGTTGAACTGTGTGACCGCATCGACTAGCGTCTTGCTTGTGAATGAAGGTAAATGCAAGGAACCCCAAAGTTAAATAGTGTCCACCAGAGGGCGCAAAAACACAGAAAAGTTCAGTATGTTCTGAAATAGAACATGACAGTTTTAATTGATACGATATATGAAAAAAAAGCGTTCATATTTTGCGGGAGAGACGGATGAGGAGCAGAAATGAAGCGCCAGTATATCGATCCGTTCAACACCACGGAGAGCGCCCTAGATTAGGAGACACGAGTCATTATTTTCACCGCGCTAACGGCTAAGTCAATGGTAAGCTAACAATTGCCTAGAGTGTAGCATACGGTAGCCGAAAGGCGAACTGACAAAAAAAAAAAAGGAAAAAAATTCAGAATATTCTTATCTCGCCCCGTATCATTGAGGATGCGCTAAGACGTGTGAGGACGTCGGATGTACGCGTCGATTGGGACCCCTAGGACGTGTGGCGACGTCCTATGTACGGAAACGGTTAAGAACAGTACTTAAACACATGCACTTAATATACCTTCCACCACTGTTTCTACCAAGCCCCCAGAACGGCTGGCCAACGTTGAATTTGTCGACCCTACTGGTCAAAGTTGGAACTGGGCGAAACACAAGCAAGAGAGCGCGCCGCTGGGTCTTTATTGCTTTGTGTACGCGTGAGGTCACGTGACGTAGACGTGCCGCAAGAGCAGCGCGAGGGGTACTATCATAGGAGCCAACCAAATGATGTCAATGCATTGCTCAAGCCTGGAGGGGTACTACCCGGAAGACTTTGTCAGTGACGAAAGCTAAATGAAAACTGATCTATGATGACTGAAACTAAGACTAAATATATTGACAACTTCGTCAAGAAATAAAAAACTAGACTAAAATGTTAGGAAGTGACTAGTGGATAAGAGATCCAGTATCAGTCATTTTACACTACAGAAGTGTTCATTGCCATCAAGGCCCGCCAAAATACATTGTAGTCGACTAAAATCACCTGTAGATTTAGTCGACTAAAATCTTATATGTAATCGACTAAAACTAAAACACATTTCAGCTGACTAAAATGTGACTAAAACCAAACAGTTTTATTCTGAAGACTTGACTAAAAGTATACACTGACACCACGCTAGACAGGAACGCCCAAAAACGTCACATCCGGGTAAGAATTTACCCCGGAATTTTCTATGGCTGCCAATGCAAAAAATGCCGCAAATTGCATGAGCGAAAATCACAACTTCCCCCGTTTGTGGGCGGAGTCACAGTTTGAGGCGCTGTTTACGCGCCGTGGTGTCAGTGTGTATAGTCATATAAATAAAGTCATAAATCAACACTGCGTACCACTTGTTCCAGGTGACCCTGTACAGCTACAACTGGTCGGTGGACCTGGGCGCGTCGCTCAACCGGGAGCTGCTCCGCCTGGTGCAGTGGCAGAACGCCCGCGCGCACGTGGTGCACTGCCTCCTCAGCCAGAAGATGGGGCTGTTTCACCACTGCTGCTTCTCCGACTCGCCCAGCCACGAAGACTCCAAACAGGTCTGAGTGCATGCACGGCCACTGTACATTTTGCCACACCATTGAAAGCATGTGATGGGGTGATGGGTGGTGTGTTCACAGAGAATATTGTGTGCACATCTCTTGCCTGTATTTAGGCCAGGATGTCAAGGCAAACATCAAAAAGGAGGAAGAAACATGTGCACACTATAGTTTCTAGAGCTACACAAGAGACTTTGTTTGTACAGTATGTTTGTGTATAGTTTCATGTTACAAAGTGGACCACAATGGAAACAAGCAAAGGCTTTTTTGTGACTAAATCCATTTGGCGTTTTTTAAAATGATGTCATTTTCTGTAATTTTTCTTAAACTGCCAATAAAGTATTCTATCTATCTATCTACTTACCCATATTGACCAAATGTTATAATGACAGAAAACAACAAATATATACAACAATGTGATTAATGATCATGCATAACACCTGGGAGTGGGAAGGAGCACAGCAACCTAAACCAATCCCAGGGCTAGAACCTGTAAGTCCACCCATCAGAAGAGAATTACATGCCTGAGCAGAAAACTGTACACACTTTATAACACATTCAATAGAGCCATAAAGTACATCTGAGAATAAAAAAAAGTATTAAAAGTCATGATTGATGGGGGTTTAAATCAAGTACGGGGCGACTGTGGGGCGACTGTGGCTCAAGAGGTAGAGCAGGTCGCCCAATGATCCATGGGTCGGCGGTTCGAATCCCGGCTCCTCCTGGCTACATGTCGAAGTGTCCTTGGGCAAGACACTGAACCCCAAATTGCTCCCGATGTGCTGGTTGGTAGTTGGTACCTTGCATGGCTTCCGCCGCAATCGGTGTATGAATGTGTGTGTGAATGGGTGAATGTAATGCACAATCTATGTAAAGCGCCTTGGATAAAGGCGCTATATAAATGCACCATTTACCATTTAAGTACAGAATGAGAGGACATCCAACATGACAAAATGAGACTAGCCTAAAAATGTATCTACAGTACTGTATGTCCCAATTAGGGAACAGAGAAACAAGAAACTAATGAACCTTATCCTAGAGGAAAGGCTTAATATCAAATTCCTCATTTAGACCATCAGGAGACATGGTACTGAGGAAATAGATCCAATAGGTTTCACGTTGGAGAAGTAACCTTTCAAGATTGCCACCTCCGGGTGTGGTTTTTCAACTTTCTCAACACCAACATATTATTGAGATGTCCCGCTTTTTAAAAATGAGCTGCAACAGGATTGTTGATGGGGGTGGGGGTGGGGGGGGGGGGGTGGACATACGACATACGATAACACACGATAATCATCCCTGCCATTTTTTGACCAATCTAAGGATCTCCAATGTATACTTTTACCGTCGCCAGGTTTCCGAAACCAGCTGGTGATACCATATCTTACTCGACTATACCAGCTCTCTAAAAGATCAACGTTATGTTTCCACATACACCAAAGATTCTTAGCCTACGGAGAACATGAAGGCGCCAAAGAAATGAGCTGTGCCAGCTCATTTCACAATCCTTCTGTACTCCTAGATATGTATAGGAGGTGTCCTGTTTGATGTCATGACCATGTATGTACTGTATGTCAGTGCTTTTCAACCTTTTTCATATCAAGGCAGTGTTGTTTTTGGCAGCAACATTTGATTTTAGGTTTAGTCATAGTCTTTTGAATAGTTTTCACTTAGTTTTAGTCACATTTTAGTCACCTGGAATGTTTTAGTGTTACTCTAGTTTTAGTCGACTAAATATAATAAGATTTTAGTCGACTTTAATCGACAGTTGATTTAGTCGACTAAAATGTTTTGTCGGGCCTTGATGCCGTCGTAATGACTGATTTTACACTTGCTGAAAATAGCAGATCTACAAGCTCACAACGTGTCGCGCTGCGACGCGTTGTGAGCTTGTAGATCAGCTATTTTCAGAATGCAACCAAGTGTAAAATGACTTGTCTTTTATTTATACTGGATCTCTTGTCCACTAGTCCCTTCCTAACATTTTAGTCTAGTTTTTATTTGTTGACAAAATTGTCAATATATTTAGTCTTAGTTTTAGTCATCATAGCTTAGTTTTCATTTAGTTTACATTTTGTTTTCGACAGTGAAAAAAGGTAGTCGACGAACATTTTTCGTTTTAGTTTTAGTCGACGAAAACAACACTGATATCAAGGCCCTGCATTGCTTATTCGGCATTTGAGCCACGGACCACCATGAGATTTAGGGCTCCACTTGCGCTACCCTTATCCCTAAACTTATTTTTCCTTTTTTTTACTATTTTGAAAATAATTTAAAAATAGTTGAACTAGCTGATCTACATCTACATGTTGTGAGCTTGTAGATCAGCTATTTTAACTATTTTAAAAGGTTTTTTAAAATAGTAAAAAATGGCAAATAAGTTTAGGGACAAGGGTTAAGGGGTGGTGCAAGATAGCCCATATATAGCCTCTCAGATCCAAAACTTAGAATATTTTGTTGTCATTGATCAAAATAAACAATTATTTTACATTTCTGTAGACTTGTAAATTAAGTAATGCAGTTGTTTAACAATAATGTAACTCTTGAGCGTGTAAAATGAAACCAAATGGAACCACCTGGAACCCCCCTCAAGGACCACTGGTGGCCCCCGCCCCGGACCACTGGTTGAAAACCCCTGATGTATGGTTGACCGTGGTGTGGTCACCTATAGACCCGGGGGATCCACCACAATCTCCTCGGTTTGTGATGACATAGACATGAAGTGATGTTCATGTCTATGTTTATTGAAGAATCCCCATTAGAGACACATGACTGAGCTTCTAGTCTTCCTGCAGGGTCCTGAATAAAACAAATGCAATACAACTACAAATCACACCAGGTTACAGGTCCACTTTGTATGGTTACTCATGTTACAAATGCACTTGTGAGTAGACTGAGGATGACCGTGACATCCAAGAACAAGTTAAAGGGATAGTTCAGATTTTTTTTAACTTAAGTTGTATGAAATACTTGCCATTAATATAGTGGTTGCAACTGTATTAATTGATTGCCCGAGTCCTGTGGTGGGAGTTCTGCTCTGGTTTTGGTGAAATATCAAGTAGTTCCGGTCATTTTGTGGGGGGCACTGGGGGCCACGCAGTAAAAGTAAATGAATCCACAAAACTAACGTAATTTGTATTGTTGACCTATTTCTAAAATATTAGTGCAACTTCCGTTCTTTTTTTACCCCTCCATATCACTACGCCCAAAAAATAGTTCCATGTGATAGAGGGGTCAAAGTTGAACGAAAGTCGCGCTAATATTTTAGAAATAGGTCAACAATACAAATTACGTTCGTTTTGTGGATTCATTTACTTTTACTGCGTGGCCCCAGTGCCCCCCACAAATTGACCGGAACTACTTAATATTGACCAAAACCAGAGCAGAACTCCCACCATGGGGCTCGGGCAATCAATTAATACAGTTGCAACCACTATATTAAAGGAGCATTCAGTGATTTGGGTGATTTGGAAAACCACCCAGTCCGCCACGGTAACAAGATTTGCACATGCACGCTCTACAGTGGGGGGAAGTGCAACAGGCCAACAGCATGTGCACCAAGGCCCGCCCCCACTCGATCATGATTGGAGGAAGGCCCCTCTCATCCTGATTGGATGAAGGTTTTGCCACTCGCCACCAAAACTGAAACTAGGGTTTTTTGACCCCAGGGGCTCACTGGGGACAGGGAGGAACTCCTTATATGGTCAGCACACTCTATAGTAGGGAGGATTATCCAGAAAAAAAGAAAAAATAAGTGATATTTGAATTAAGTCAAATCACTGAATATACCTTTAATGACAAGTATTTCATACAACTTAAGTTCAAAAAATCTGAACTATCCCTTTAAGTCATTCTCAAACATACAAAGTAACAAGTGAAGTTTTCCTGTCCGATGGCCCGAGTCTTAATGGCCTGAGCCGCTAGTGCGTGAAGACAGAAGGCATGGGCAGAGCGGCGGAATGCCATTGGACCCCTCGCAGACATTCTGCTCATCTGTTCAGTCCCGAGGAAGTCCCCTCCGTCCGTCCCCCTCCCTGAGGGGGACCCCTCGCCCGGCTGGTTGGTCCCACCAGAGCCCCTGCTACCCCCTCCCCCACACTGCCCTCCAGGCATTAAAGCACTGAAGCATCCGTTGTTATAGTCACGTCATTATTATTATGACCCCGGTTTCACTTTTCATTCACTGTGAAATGAAATGAAATGAAATGAAATCTATATTTACCCAGGGTATCTGGGCTAAGCTCAAGAACTTGTTTCCAGCCAGGCCCTGCTCATAGAACACATTTCATCGTAGTGGTTGATGCCTTGTTCAAGGGCATTTCAGCGGTGGTAATTTTAACGTGTCGGACGGCTGATTCGAACTGGGAACCTTCCGGTATCTAGACCGCGCCGCTATCCGTTCGGCCACCGCTGCCACAGCTGCCGCTGTGTGTGTGTGTGTGTGTGTGTGTGTGTGTGTGTGTGTGTGTGTGTGCGCGCGCGTGTGTGTGTGTGTGTGTGCGCGTGTGTGCGTGCGTGCGTGCGTGCGTGGTCTTTGATTTCAGCGAGTCGTTTTGTGATAATATTGCAAATCTACAAAGGAACTTGTGACTGAAGTTTAATGCATAAGTTCTATGTACGGCAGCCACATTGGAAGGAAACCGGGCCTCCTCCTGCCTTACTTCCTTCACATGTGTTGCCAATGATGCTAATGAAGGCTCTGTTACATTGAATGTTGCACAGTGGTTCTCAAACTCATTTTTGTCACACATGGAGCGTACCTACTTGCACACACCTCGACAGTGGGTGCAGGGCCAATAAGGCAATCATAGAAGGGGGTAGGGCCCGCACACCATTCTTTAGGCAAAATAATTACTTTTTTAAAGAGTCAAGACTACCTCCTTCTATAGTGCGGATTTTGCTCATAATACATAGATTATTTTAATTATCAGTATCGGTTGGGGTTAGTTTTTTGTTATTTTAGTTATGTTCTGCGACTTCTGTTTGCAAGGCCTTAAAGTTGCCCAATATAATTGTTAATCAGAATTATTTGTAGGACAATGAATTAAAACTTGGTTACTTTCCAGCCGACAGCAGAACGTCAGCTGTGTCCGTTGCGATGCCATCGTGAAGTGTACATGATGGGTCCCTAAAGGCATCTACGTGCCCTCCACCCGACCCAAAAGACCCCCGCCCCCTCGTCCCTCATAACCCCCTCAGTCCTGCCCGGCAGCCTGTTTTATACTGCTTAGTTGAACAAACATGTCTAAAAAGTTCTCCACAATGACTTGCAGCGTCCATAATGGCCATATAGGGCCTCAGTGGTGCTATAATTAAGCGACATTACACTCGAGGGTGTTCTATATCGCCATTAACGCACGCCTGCGATGCTGCAGGAACTCGCTCGCAGGAGTTCCGAAAGACTCTCTCTCTCTCTCTCTCTCTCTCTCTCTGTGGGGCTGTCGCTGTCTGATTATCTATGAGCAATTCAACACATACTGTATTACTCTACAAGGGTGCAACACAACCTTGGTGCCCTGAGTATAATGAGGCACATTGACAAAAACACCGAGCCACAACCACCCACCCAGTCTTCTGCCCCAACAATCCAGTAGCCTAGAATTAGGAATGACTCGCTATCCAAGTGAAATGAGCATCAAACAAATGCAATTCTTCATATTAATAACGGCAAAGCAAGCAGCTAGAAGTGCCTGTCAGTCAGAAAGTTTGTGATGGATCCAAATTCAGTTAGAAAATTGTGAAAAAAATGTGAAATGAGAAGAGAAGAGTACTGCCGAGGCAGACGACCCGCAACACTCCAGATTAGAGAACAAATCCTTATAGGCACCATGATGCATAATATTTGTTTTGCGGCTTACGCCTTTTATTGGTTTTTGAAGGGACAGACAGTAGGCTGACAGGAAACGGGAGAGAGATGGGGGAAGACATGCAGTAAAGGCCGTGTCGGGCTCGGGAGTCGAACCCGCGGCACACTGCGACTGGATTACCAGTCGGGTGCCCAGACGGTTACGCCACCGCCTGGGCCCATGATGCATAATAGAATGAAGGAAATGCCAGCACTCAATATTGTCCTTTTTCACATGATTTTGAAAATGTGAAATGACACTAGAGAGAGAGAGAGAGAGAGGTCCCTGCGTGACAAATTATTTTAGATGAACAGTATAAATCCTAGTTTTTTCATGGGGGGGAGGGGGGTAGGCATGTGTTTGGTCCGACGTATACTAACATGTCTGGAGCCACGGCCCACGGGTGAGTTTTAACTCGCAGCACGGGTTAGTTGTAACCGGCAGCGCATTTCAGGAGTGACTGTGTTGACTCGGACTAATGCCTGTTAGTATGATTAGCCAACGTATACACCCTTGGGGAGGGGTGAGTGCAAGGGGCCAGTGAGGCTATTCAAGAAGCTCTGGGCCCTAGTGGTAGGAGGAGGGACTACAGGCGGACCCGTGGATTCATGACCGGGAAACCCCGTGCAGCTGGGCTTTAACATTGTGTCGTGACGTAGGACGATCGCTCCAACGTCACTCCGGACCTCAAATTTGAGGTCCGGAGGAGGGACTTCCGGCAGTCTTCCGGGTGCTTCAAAACGCCACTGAGCAACTTCCACTGACATGAATAGCTGGGGGGGGCGGAGCTTCGCGCCAGTTCAGTCTCTATCCTTTTATATACTCTATGGGTGAGTGCTGGCCATTCACTTCCCGACCCAGACTCGTCCCGCCGGTCCGGAAGAATCGAACCGGCAACAACAAGTGCTCTCCTCTAACCTTTATGGCTGCCCCAATGGTGTTTGGTGTTTTTTTCCCATAATGTAACCTGGCTGATTCTAGTTCTCAAACATTTTCGTACTTCAAAATCAATTTTGTATTCATCTATTTGTGTGTGTGTGTGTGTGTGTGTGTGTGTGTGTGTGTGTGTGTGTGTGTGTGTGTGTGTGTGTGTGTGTGTGTGTGTGTGTGTGTGTGTGTGTGTGTGTGTGTGTGTGTGTGTGTGTGTGTGTGTGTGTGTGTGTGTGTGTGTGTGTGTGTGTGTGTGTGTGTGTGCGCGTTTTCTCTCTCTCGCCAGGACCCCAACCCGTTCTTCGGCCCCTCCGTGGAGCCGGACGCGCTCCTGCGCAGCGCGGTGCCTCCGGCCCCCAACAAGGACCAGGGCCGGCTGGGCGGAGTTCCGGGCCGCAGCCTGGCCCCGCTGCACTTCCCTTCGGAGCTGCTTCCCTTCGACGAGGCCCTCAGGGACGTGGTGGTGGGGGCCCTGCGGCCCCCCAGCGGGGCCCCCGACGCAGCCCAGGAGGACGCTGTGGCATGGCACGGAGCACAGCTCCTGGAGGTCAAGGCGGCTGAGAGGAGAGGTCAGATGCAGTGTTAAACCCGTTAAGACCAGAGAACAGATTCTACAAATGTCTTCTAAATCATAAAAATAAATCTAAAACCCATGTTTCTGTGTCAGTGGTGCTCAAACTATTTCATGTCAAGAAGCCCCAGAATTATATTTGGCCGCAGACCCCATCTCAAAATAATTATGTTGTTCCAGAGACCCCCTGAAGCAAAGATTTGAGTTAAGATCTACAAGCTCGTAGTGCGGCACTCAGGGCCGTGCTATGAGCTTGTAGATATCCTATTTTTCAATAGCTAAAGTTTAAAATAATGTGTGTGTGTGTGTGTGTGTATGTGTGTGTGCGTGTGCGTGCGTGCGTGTGCGTGCGTGCGCGTGTGCAGAAATGGAGAAGCAGATGAAGATTGAGAACCTGTTTGTCACGTGGCAACAGAGGTCTGCTCAGTCCAACATGCCCATCTCAGTAAGTAGCCAGAATCCAAACATTTCATTCATTCATTCATTTTACAATTTACAATTTAGGCATTTAGCAGACGCTCTTAATCCAGAGCGATTTACAATAAACAAGAACAAAAAGCATGGCAATACATCACATACATAAAAGTAGTTATCATGAAACATGCGTAAGCTAAGAACGTAACAGTGGAATATCTATATAATGAAACTATATACATATAAACTATACATACTATAACTATACTATATAGGCCTATACTATAAAGTGCTATGACTACATGAAATGCAATTCTAGTGCTGTCTACGTAACATGCTATAAGTCTGTATAAAATGCTATCCAAGTCTACATACCGTTGAATGCCACTGACCTTGTCCCTTTCTCTGCTACGGCTAATGAAATTCATTCAAACAAACCGTTATTTAATCTCAAAAGGACATTGAGGTTGCCCTCGTTTGCAGTGTTGTCAAACTGGATTGATTGATTGATTGATTGATTGATTGATTGCAAGATTGTAAATGTTATTCCACAGTATGCAGACTGGGTACATTTCAAACGTTGGCACAAGTCAATACAAAAACTTGTACTTGTGGAGTGGATGAACCATGATAAAGCATTACATTTGTTTTGACACGCAGTAATTGGGTCTTACGAAAATAAGAGTGTGTGCGTGTTCGTGTGTAAAAAAATCCCAAAATGTGGCCACGGTAAGAGGCCAAGTCTTTGCCACGGACATAGTGGTCTGTGTGTACGGACATAATGGATGACCCCCTGCGTTGTTGTTCCTCCTCCTCATCAGGTGACAGACTTGGAGACGTTGAAGCATTCGTCCAGGTTGGTTCACTACTGCGCCACGCCGCTGCTGTTTGACCCCGTGTTCCGCAAGCAGATCCAAGACGAGCAGGCTGCCCAGCCTCCTGTGAAGGTAACCCCTTAGCCTCTATGTAGCCAGCCTTCATCTGCCTTCGCAATGCATGTTACCACAGGCAGATTGAGTCTGGCCCCTCTCGATGCATATCACCACAGGCAGATTGAGTCTGGCCCCTCTCTATGCATATTGCCCCAGGCAGATTGAGTCTGGCCCCTCTCAATGCATATCGCCCCAGGCAGATTGAGTCTGGCCCCTCTCTATGCATATTGCCACAGGCAGATTGAGTCTGGCCCCTCTCAATGCATATCGCCCCAGGCAGATTGAGTCTGGCCCCTCTCAATGCATATTGCCCCAGGCAGATTGAGTCTGGCCCCTCTCTATGCATATTGCCACAGGCAGATTGAGTCTGGCCCCTCTCAATGCATATCGCCCCAGGCAGATTGAGTCTGGCCCCTCTCAATGCATATTGTCCCAGGCAGATTGAGTCTGGCCCCTCTCAATGCATGTTACCACAGGCAGATTGAGTCTGGCCCCTCTCAATGCATATCGCCCCAGGCAGATTGAGTCTGGCCCCTCTCAATGCATGTTACCACAGGCAGATTGAGTCTGGCCCCTCTCGATGCATATTACCACAGGCAGATTGAGTCTGGCCCCTCTCAATGCATATCGCCCCAGGAGGATTGAGTCTGGTCCCTCTCAATGCATATCGCCCGAGGCAGATTGAGTCTGGCCCCTCTCAATGCATATCGCCCCAGGCAGATTGAGTCTGGCCCCTCTCTATGCATATTGCCCCAGGCAGATTGAGTCTGGCCCCTCTCGATGCATATTGCCCCAGGCAGATTGAGTCTGGCCCCTCTCAATGCATATTGCCCCAGGCAGATTGAGTCTGGCCCCTCTCAATGCATATCGCCCCAGGCAGATTGACTCTGGCCCCTCTCGATGCATATTGTCCCAGGCAGATTGAGTCTGGCCCCTCTCTATGCATATCGCCACAGGCAGATTGAGTCTGGCCCCTCTCTATGCATATTGCCCCAGGCAGATTGAGTCTGGCCCCTCTCTATGCATATTGCCCCAGGCAGATTGAGTCTGGCCCCTCTCAATGCATATCGCCCCAGGCAGATTGAGTCTGGCCCCTCTCGATGCATATTGCCCCAGGCAGATTGAGTCTGGCCCCTCTCGATGCATATTGCCCCAGGCAGATTGAGTCTGGCCCCTCTCAATGCATGTTACCACAGGCAGATTGAGTCTGGCCCCTCTCAATGCATATTGCCCCAGGCAGATTGAGTCTGGCCCCTCTCAATGCATATCGCCCCAGGCAGATTGACTCTGGCCCCTCTCGATGCATATTGTCCCAGGCAGATTGAGTCTGGCCCCTCTCAATGCATATCGCCCCAGGCAGATTGAGTCTGGCCCCTCTCAATGCATATCGCCCCAGGCAGATTGAGTCTGGCCCCTCTCGATGCATATCGCCCCAGGCAGATTGAGTCTGGCCCCTCTCGATGCATATCACCACAGGCAGATTGAGTCTGGCCCCTCTCAATGCATATCGCCCCAGGCAGATTGAGTCTGGCCCCTCTCAATGCATATCGCCCCAGGCAGATTGAGTCTGGCCCCTCTCTATGCATATCGCCCCAGGCAGATTGAGTCTGGCCCCTCTCGATGCATATTGTCCCAGGCAGATTGAGTCTGGCCCCTCTCGATGCATATTACCACAGGCAGATTGAGTCTGGCCCCTCTCAATGCATGTTACCACAGGCAGATTGAGTCTGGCCCCTCTCAATGCATATTACCACAGGCAGATTGAGTCTGGCCCCTCTCAATGCATATTACCACAGGCAGATTGAGTCTGGCCCCTCTCAATGCATGTTACCACAGGCAGATTGAGTCTGGCCCCTCTCAATGCATATTACCACAGGCAGATTGAGTCTGGCCCCTCTCGATGCATATTACCACAGGCAGATTGAGTCTGGCCCCTCTCAATGCATGTTACCACAGGCAGATTGAGTCTGGCCCCTCTCTATGCATATTGCCCCAGGCAGATTAAGTCTGGCCCCTCTCAATGCATATTTCCCCAGGCAGATTAAGTCTGGCCCCTCTCTATGCATATCGCCCCAGGCAGATTAAGTCTGGCCCCTCTCAATGCATATTGCCTTGTATCTGCCTGGGACGGCTGTGGCTCAGGAGGTAGAGCAGGTCGTCCAATGATACATGGGTCGGCGGTTCGAATCCCGGCTCCGCCTCTCCACGTGTCGAAGTATCCTTGGGCAAGACACTGAACCCTGCATTGCCTCCAATGAGTTGGTCGGTGTGAGCTTGCCGCCATTGGTGTGTGAATGTGGGAAGTGAGGACGCTGGTGTCGACTGTTGGCCGCTTCACCTCCCAATGTATGTAAAGCGCTTTGAGCACTTGGAAAAGCGCAATAAAAATGCAATTCATTCATTATATTGCCCCTGGCAGATTAAGTCTGTGATTAAGGCCCTCCTAAAGGCCTCACCGTGGGTTTGTTGGGCTTCTTCCTCACGGAAGACACAGGCTGGGGCGCCAACCCATACTGCTCCCGGGTGCCGTCTACTTTCCGGCTGCCACCCGTCTCTCCGGTGGTCACCAGACTATTCCTGGTTGTCACGTAGTCTATTCCTATGAGTCACTATAAATAGAATAACTAAAACAAAATACATACATACATGGATGCACCTGGGACGTATCCTCAGTGATGTATCCCAAGGTCATCGGGGTTTCGGGTCTCCCAACATCATACCCCTCACTCAGGTGACCCAGCCGGGGTGATCAAGTCCCGACTTACGTCCCAGTAGCTACCCTCGATCAGTCCCATTAGGGAAAAACCAGGGCCACACAATCCGTTCCTCCTGAACTACTCTGCCGGGACTGGGAGGTACCATTCGGTCACTATAAATAGAATAACTTACAAAATACATACATACATGGATGCACCTGGGACGTATCCTCAGTGATGTATCCCAAGGTCATCGGGGTCATCAAAAATTATCACAAAAAATAAGTAAATAAATAAATAAATGCCCACTGATTTTCTTTTTTCTATTGTATTAGAGGTGGGAATGCCGAGAGCTGAGCTCTGGCCTTTGAACTACCTACCCAGGCAGAATAAATGCCCAGAAAAATGCCTTTTTAGAAGTTCAGTCAGGACAACTCATGGATGGAATATATATTAATTTATTGAATATAAAATGAGCAATATATTTATTATGGTTTGGCGATGAATTGGATCTGCTTTTTAGGTACTCTGATCAAGCGCACCAGTCCCGACCATAGGGACTCCGAATCCCCTGTACCTAAACAGCAGATCCAAAACGACAGGTGGTAGCCGGGGTGGAGAAGGGTGAGCAGCAGTGGTTTAGCAGACAGCAGCGCAGCGGTATCGGTGTGCAACAGCAAGCAAGCAGGATGAGCAGTGCAAACTTCCAGTTTAAATAGCCAGTATGAAGATTGAATGAGAATGTGAATTAGATGATGCTGAGGCGGCCCAATGAACGAGCTGGCAACTGCACTGAGTCTCCTGACTGAACGCGCATGTCTGTGACAGGCTGCCACTGCGCAAAAAGCTTGGAATACGGATGAGTATATTACAGGAAACTCCCGTTAATCTTTCCAACAAACTCCCGTAAACTCCCGAATTGTACCATCACACCTGTATATTACCGTATATTACATGTATATGCCCGCTAAACTTGAGGTTTACGGGCAAAATACAGTTCCCGTAATTGCCCGTTAACTCCTCTTTTCACGCAGCTGTGACACTCACATTAGTGACAATACAGTACAAGCTCGCAACACGTCTCATTGTGACATTTACTCGACAACTACAAAAATGTAGAGTACTACTTTTATTGTCTTTCTCCCACCGCCGAAACAGAAGCGCCACCGCTCCAACGACAGCATGGCGTCGGGCAGCAGGGACCGCTCGTACAGCACGGACTCTGCGGACACGCTGCAGCCCGGCGGCGGGCCGCGGCTGAAGGAGGAGGCCTGGCTGCTGGACCTGTCCAACACCTTCCTGCAGCAGTACGTCCAGTACCTGCAGAGCATGGGCTTCATCCTGGTGCAGGTCCGCCCCATGTCCCCCACACGCAAGTATGTTGAACACTGTTCATGTCCGCCCCATGTCCCCCACACGCAAGTATGTTGAACACTGTTCATGTCCGTCCCATGTCCCCCTGCACGCAAGTATGTTGAACTCTGTTCATGTCCGCCCCATGTCCCCCGCACGCAAGTATGTTGAACTCTGTTCATGTCCGCCCCATGTCCCCCTGCGCGCAAGTATGTTGAACACTGTTCATGTCCGCCCCATGTCCCCCACACGCAAGTATGTTGAACTCTGTTCATGTCCGTCCCATGTCCCCCACACGCAAGTATGTTGAACACTGTTCATGTCCGCCCCATGTCCCCCACACGCAAGTATGTTGAACTCTGTTCATGTCCGTCCCATGTCCCCCACACGCAAGTATGTTGAACACTGTTCATGTCCGCCCCATGTCCCCCTGCGCGCAAGTATGTTGAACACTGTTCATGTCCGCCCCATGTCCCCCTGCGCGCAAGTATGTTGAACACTGTTCATGTCCGCCCCATGTCCCCCGCACGCAAGTATGTTGAACACTGTTCAGGTCCTCCCCATGTCCCCCACACGCAAGTATGTTGAACACTGTTCATGTCCGCCCCATGTCCCCCGCACGCAAGTATGTTGAACTCTGTTCATGTCCGCCCCATGTCCCCCTGCACGCAAGTATGTTGAACACTGTTCATGTCCGCCCCATGTCCCCCTGCGTGCAAGTATGTTGAACACTGTTCATGTCCGTCCCATGTCCCCCTGCGCGCAAGTATGTTGAACACTGTTCAGGTCCTCCCCATGTCCCCCGCACGCAAGTATGTTGAACTCTGTTCATGTCCGTCCCATGTCCCCCACACGCAAGTATGTTGAACACTGTTCAGGTCCTCCCCATGTCCCCCGCACGCAAGTATGTTGAACACTGTTCATGTCCGCCCATGTCCCCCTGCACGCAAGTATGTTGAACTCTGTTCATGTCCGTCCCATGTCCCCCGCACGCAAGTATGTTGAACTCTGTTCATGTCCGTCCCATGTCCCCCTGCACGCAAGTATGTTGAACTCTGTTCATGTCCGTCCCATGTCCCCCTGCGCGCAAGTATGTTGAACACTGTTCAGGTCCTCCCCATGTCCCCCGCACGCAAGTATGTTGAACTCTGTTCATGTCCGCCCCATGTCCCCCTGCGCGCAAGTATGTTGAACTCTGTTCATGTCCGCCCCATGTCCCCCTGCACGCAAGTATGTTGAACTCTGTTCATGTCCGCCCCATGTCCCCCGCACGCAAGTATGTTGAACTCTGTTCATGTCCGTCCCATGTCCCCCACACGCAAGTATGTTGAACACTGCTCATGTCCGCCCCATGTCCCCCTGCGCGCAAGTATGTTGAACACTGCTCATGTCCGCCCCATGTCCCCCTGCGCGCAAGTATGTTGAACACTGTTCATGTCCGTCCCATGTCCCCCTGCACGCAAGTATGTTGAACACTGCTCATGTCCGCCCCATGTCCCCCTGCACGCAAGTATGTTGAACACTGCTCATGTCCGCCCATGTCCCCCTGCGCGCAAGTATGTTGAACACTGTTCAGTTCCTCCCCATGTCCCCCACACGCAAGTATGTTGAACACTATTCATGTCCGCCCCATGTCCCCCTGCGCGCAAGTATGTTGAACACTGTTCATGTCCGTCCCATGTCCCCCTGCGCTCAAGTATGTTGACCACTGTTCAGGTCCGCCCCATGTCCCCCACACGCAAGTATGTTGAACTCTGTTCATGTCCGCCCCATGTCCCCCACACGCAAGTATGTTGAACGCTGTTCATGTCCGCCCCATGTCCCCCACACGCAAGTATGTTGAACTCTGTTCATGTCCGCCCCATGTCCCCCGCACGCAAGTATGTTGAACTCTGTTCATGTCCGCCCCATGTCCCCCTGCGCGCAAGTATGTTGAACACTGTTCATGTCCGTCCCATGTCCCCCACACGCAAGTATGTTGAACACTGTTCATGTCCGCCCATGTCCCCCACACGCAAGTATGTTGAACACTGTTCATGTCCGCCCATGTCCCCCACACGCAAGTATGTTGAACACTGTTCAGGTCCTCCCCATGTCCCCCGCACGCAAGTATGTTGAACTCTGTTCATGTCCGCCCCATGTCCCCCACACGCAAGTATGTTGAACACTGTTCATGTCCGCCCCATGTCCCCCGCACGCAAGTATGTTGAACTCTGTTCATGTCCGCCCCATGTCCCCCGCGCGCAAGTATGTTGCACTTAAAGGTATCTTCAGTGATTTCACTTAATTCAAATATCACTTTTCTTATTTATTTTTTGTGATAATCCTCCATACTAACCCCTGGGGTCAAAAAAGCTTAGGTTTCGTTTTTGGCTAGAGGGCCTATCCTTCATCCAATCAGGATAGAGAGGGGCCTTCCTCCAATCATGATCGAGCGTGTTCGTGTTCCCCGACTGTAGAGCGTGTGCATGTGCACATCGTGTTACCGGGGCATATCGCTGTTTTTTCCAATACACCCAAATCACTGAATGCTCCGTTAACACTTTCCACGTTTTAAGGTCAAGTTTACGCGTGTGTCTGCCACACTTTTCAGCCGCAAGGTCTTAATTCAAAAGCTGATTCGACAAACCGGAAGTAAACTAAACATCTTTCATTTCCGGGGCTGCCGCTGGATACTTTCGCTTTCGTCAGAAGCGCTGATATAGTAAAGCGAGGTTGCGGAGATTGTTTTTATTGAACTCCTAAAACATGGATGTTCTGTTTGATCACCACAATCTGAGCTTCAATTCTGAGAAAAACGGCGCTAAAGATCGTCGCTAAAGATACAGTGGGCGGAGGGAAATATTAAAAGAAATATTAAAAATATGAATATATTATATAATGTATATCAAATATTATATAATATAAATATCAATAATATAACACGGAAGCAAAGCGTTGCCAGGCAGCGGAGACGCCAAGAAGCGGTAAAAATTATTACTAGGATGCATTATAAACTAATAACTTCTAATCTAGGCGATCTGTGACTTTTAACCCTTGGACTCCCGTTGACGTAATTGACGTAATGAAAAAAAATATATATATATATATATATATATATATTTTTTTTAAATTATTTTACACCATTTTTTTTGGCATTCAAAAATGTCATCTAGAGCCGGCAGAAGGCACTGAAAAGCTGCTATTAGGGGTCCACGTGTTAACTCACCCCCTGCCTAGATCGTCTTTTGATGTTTAGCTCCTATGGCTTTAGTCGCTGAGTTCGTGTCAACATAGCGATTTTACACTTCGTGTTTCTCCGTTTCTCTGAGTGAAACGGATTTCAAAATAAGACGGTTCTCCGTTGAAATGAACGCTCGGCATTTCTCGAGTATAAATTCAGCCGCCAGATGGCGGCGAGTGAGATTAATGGGACTATGCCTCAAATGAGCGTTCCTCTGTTGCAGCATCGCTCGAGCGCGCGCGGCCATGCTGAGCTCCATGTCATCAGAGGGAAGAATGTCCTTCTCATATGTCAAACAGAAGAGCGAAGACAGCCCCAAGGTTAGCACACTCACACACACACACACACACACACACACACAGTGGCGTCTGGGAAAAATGCGAGGCCCTGTGCGAACTTTAATTAATGAATTAATGTTTATTTTGGCCTAGTATAACTAATTGAAATGAACACCCCGAAATGTAGCCTAAGAGTAGGCTATATGAAAGCCTTTTATAAATTATACTATTGGTATTTCACACAGGTGTTGCCAAATAACTAATTATCTTGCCAGTCAGATGCGCTGCATGCGCATATGACATATCTAGGTCATATCTATTTAATCAGCAGAGGTTGCAGAGCAGTGCTGCTTCTCACTCCGCACACACTGACTGACCAGCTAAACTTTATGCCTACTTTAAACCATATGACAAACCTTGGATTAATTCTTCTGAAAACGAGCAGCAAGCACAAGGTAACGTTCAGGCGGACATTGGGTTATTGGAAATGGATGCACTGCTGCTGCTGACCACTGCGATAAGCATTATGACAGGCGTGTGGCGAGAGAGAGAGAGAGAGAGAGAGAGAGAGAGAGAGAGAGAGAGAGAGAGAGAGAGAGAGAGAGAGAGAGAGAGAGAGAGAGAGAGAGAGAGAGAGAGAGAGAGAGAGAGAGAGAGAGAGAGAGAGAGAGAGAGAGATAATTGATATATAAATATAATGCACTCGTCTCGGATGTTACTCACAACTTCACAAGCAGCAGCTTTCCTTGCAGCAAATTGCAATAATGCCTTGATAATCCCGTCTAGTTTTAACGCAGGGTCCCGCGGCTGATTGGGGCGCAGGGCCCTGCGGCTGATTGGGGCGCGGTTGGATCGAGGATTTGTGCAATGAATTTATCAAATGAAACTCTCAGCGAGGCTTTGAACTCTTCTTTTTTGAGTGGTGCAAACCACTCCAACAACCAGCTTTGTCTGTATCTATGTTTGTGTACCTGTGTACGTGTCCGTGCACAGGCGAGCATGGTTACCATGGTCACTAACATTACGTCAGACCACAGCTGATCAGGCTATATAAGACCTTGCACCACTCAGTTCACACGGGTGTGATTTTTTTCTCTACGACTCGACTTTGTGTCTTTCAACTTTCCCACCACCACACCACACCGCCCTCCTACGCACAGTCGCACACCAACACCATCCACTCGACCATCACGTAGTATTGATGACGCAGACACGCAATGTCAGTGAGACTGATGTGAACTATGATCAAGCAAAACTAGATTTTTAGGACGCAGACACGCATTGTCAGCGAGTAGGCCTACTAGTGAAATATATCAACATGTAAGCAAAACTTTAGATATTACTGTCTTAGATGGAAAGTGATTGTTAACATTTATAAGCCTATTAAAAAGGGAGGGGGGACGCTGCCCCCGCGAGGCCTCGCAAGGCGCGAGGCCCTGTGCGACGGCACCACTCGCACTACCCTTAAAGCGGCCCTGCACACACACACACACATACACACACACACACACACACACACACACACGTTTGCATTACTATACTTGTGAGGACATTGGCGTGTTATGTTATGATGAACAACGAAAGCGACGTCGCCACGTGGCGGCCATCTTGATTCAGGTAGCTCATAACATTGTGTCTATGGGCATGCACTTTTTAAATACTTGCTCAATTTCCAACCAATTTTCAAGTTTGGTTTGTTATAAACGTCAGAGGCGTCAGCATACTTATATGCTTTTATATGACGTTCATATAAAATATAATATTAAACCGATAATCATCCTGAATCATAGCCACATTGATAGCGTTTGTAATAGACCAACCTGTTTGTAAATCCGTCAAAACTTGAGCGAGTAATGAGTGTTTTTGTTTGAGCTGATCACCAGCTACCATAGAACGCAGGACTGTAGCAAGATGGCCGCCGGTGCACGACGACTCCACCTTGTGCCATCTAGCCCTTATATATGTCTATGATGATGAATGCCATTCTTGCAAATTCTCTTTGACATTTGTTTTTAACCCATTTAGGGCGGGAACCCCTTTCGGTGTTTTTAGCATTATGTTACACTTTAGCTATTGAAAAATAGCAGATCTACAAGCTCATAGCACGGCACCGAGTGCCGCGCTATGAGCTTGTAGGTCTGCTATTTTTGAAAAATCGTGAAAATGTGGCGCAAACCTTTGAATATTTATTCTTTCAGAGCGAACATTTTTTTAACTCAAATCTTTGCTTCTGGGGGGGTGCCTGGAACAACATATTTTCAGATGGGGGTCGGCGGCCAATTACATATATTTTTTGGGGGGCCTTGACATGAAAATGTTTGAGAATGACTGACATAGAAACATGGGTTTTTCAGAAAACCTTTTGTAGAATCGTCCTCAGGTCTAAATGGGTTAACTGAAAGCCTAGAGAACCATGACAGCAGATCTACAAGCTCACTGCTTTTTGCACATTTCCCACAGACGACAGGATCGAGTCCTACCACCTACCACCTGCAGAGGGCACTGCCGGGCGGCATCGTCCTCATGGAGCTGGCCTTTCAGGTAAGAAGAAGACCCTATTGAATCATCATCATCACATTCCGGCCAATCACTTTTGGCGTCCTGCAATTTTTTGGCCTCACTTTTTTATCCTCACTTTTTTATCGCTACGGGGTATCAGCCAATCAAATCATCGCTACGGGGTATCAGCCAATCAAATCATCACTATGGTGATTTAATTTAATTCATAACTAATGTGTACATTGATTAACTGTTGCAGCCCAGTCAGCATGGACATAGTCACTTAAGTGTGTGTGTGTGTGTGTGTGTGTGTGTGTGTGTGTGTGTGTGTGTGTGTGTGTGTGTGTGTGTGTGTGTGTGTGTGTGTGTGTGTGTGTGTGTGTGTGTGTGTGTGTGTGTGTGTGTGTGTGTGTGTGTGTGTGTGTGTGTGTGTGTGTGTGTGTGCGCGCGCGCGACATTAGGGCTGCTATTTCTGTGTGAAGCAGTATGCTCTGGAGTGTTCCCGCATCCCCATGGGCCAGACTGTCAACTCACAGGTACACACTGTTTTACACACACACACACACACACACAAAACCCAATAGCACTCTACACACAACCACTTAATCCATTTTGAGCTGAGGTCGATTCTTATGTCTTCTTCTAATTCAGTAGTTCTCAAACTTCCAAGAACCACCAAAGTGATTCATAACACTGTTCAAACACTTTCGCCATGAAGTGACACGCCAGAACATGAAGCATCTCAAGCTGGGGGAAACGAGGGTGGCTGCCTGCCGCCGTGACAAACTATATTCCTCACCAAACCTTTTAGTTACACTTGGGTTCTATTCATACTCCACTTTTAGAGCCGGTCGACTCTGTAGAGAAGAAAAAAATGCTTTTTTTCCTCTTCTGAACAGTTAGTCTTGCCGCTATGACTGTCTCTGTATAAAAAAATAATCACATATATAAAGTCAGGCCTCAGTCTGTACTCTGTGAGTACTATTTTTGGGAGGACTCCTTAATTGACCTATAGCTAAGCCCCTCCCCAAACTGCTATGGTCCAATCGCAGCTAAACATAACATGGGTTAGACAAACCTCTCCACCAATAGTTTTCCTATATGACAAAACATTGTTTTAAAAAAAGAAATGTCACGCACATATTTTTCCAGTGCATATGGCAGGCCTTGTTGACGGATTTGGAAGAGATTTTGAAGGTCTGGTTGTAAAAATGAACCATTATTTAATGTGTAAATACATGATATTTACATTGGAATGAAGGAGCCCGGCTGGAAAGTGTCCCAAGTGGGAGAGGTCGGGGCTTTGCTAAAGGTGAATTCACACAAATCCCTGCTTGGGTCATGGCCTGATAAACATTTTCAGTCCTGTGGAATCTTATTTTTGAGTTCATGCAGATGCTTTTATTGCAGCAAAAGTTGTTGCCACGCTTCGAGCTGAACACTCAAGACAAGAAAGGTTTCCATTTTATTTGATGTCTGTATGGATGGCAAAGTATGATGAAAGAATGCATGGTGTAAAATGAACTAAAACAAAGATGACTTGATTTCCCTCTCATTAACACACCATTGAACAATTTGAAATGACCAAGGTGGGTCCAAGACTAGAGCAGACTCGGGGGTGTCTGTCTGTCTGTCTGTCTGTCTGTCTGTCTGTCTGTCTGTCTGTCTGTCTGTCTGTCTGTCTGTCTGTCTGTCTGCATGCCCAGTCCCATCACCATCATGTCCTCATCTCTCCACTAGGGGCCACTGTTCACCAAACCCCGGTGCAAGCCATTCCCAGAAGGCACCGCGGTGCCTGACTCTGCGGTATGTCCCGATTCGGTCCTATACAGGAAGGGGAGGGGCTCACTTAAAATGGCTCCGCCCTCTTCCCCTTCCTCAACTTGCTGCCGCCGGCGTTGCTTCAATCGTCTCTCTCTCTCTCTTTTCTCTCATCAATCCCCTGTTCCTTCAGCTGCTGTTCTCTCGTAGAGTCCCGGCCATTAGTGTCGCTCTGGCTGAAACATTGCCATTATTAGCCCATTTAGACCCTGAGGACGATTCTACAAATGTCTTCTAAATCACGAGAGTTTTCTGAAAAAAACGATGTTTCTATGTCAGTGGTTTTCAAACTATTTCATGTCAAGGACCCCAAAAATTATATGTAATTGGCCGCCGAAACCCCATCTGAAAATATGTTGTTCCAGGGTCCTCCCAGAAGCAAAGATTTGAGTGAAAGAATATACAGCATAATCAAAGATTCGCGCCACATTTTCATGATTTTTCAAAAATAGCAGACCTACGAGCTCATAGCGAGTGCCGCGCTATGAGCTTGTAGATCTGCTATTTTTCAATAGCTAAAGTATAACATAATGCTTAAAACACCAAAAGAGGTTCCCGCCCAGAATGGGTTAAGCGAAACGTTTCAAAGCTCAACATTATGAGCTTTTAGATGGCTGTTTTTGTAGTTATATTTGACCGGAAATGCTTATAATTTGTAATCATATTTAGACATTTAATACTTTATTCTTATTTTGTATTCATTAAACACGTTAAACCTTTTTTTGTATCCAAATTTTGCTCATTAATGAAATTGTTTTTCGAATTAATTTCAGGATTTTGCATCTTTTAACGTTCAAAACATAGCTACCGATTACATGGCTCAGTGGTTCTCAAAGTGGGCTCCGGTGGGGACCCTTAGGGTTATTTGAAGAGGATCCAAATGGATCCCCTTCAAATAAGGTCTGCAACTCTGAGAGTGTAACACATGGAACCAAATAGACCCTTACGGGTCTGTATCTCTGAGAGTGTACAAATGGAAGCAAATGGATCCTTACAGGCCTGTAACTCAGAGTGTAACACATGGAACCAAGATAATGGATCCATTTGGTTCAATGTGTTATACACTCTCAAGAGTCATGGGGGGGGGGGGGTCCTTGAAATAAAATAAAGTTTGACAACCACTGACATAGGTCGTGCAAAGCTGTATAATGGGCGGCGCTCTACTGTCTGGCTTTCTGACGTGGGATTGGGACCTTTCTCCCTCTGTTTAACTTTGAGCAGCCTTTGGGAGCTATGGTTACTGACCTATACAGCTTGACATTGACATTCTTTTACGTAACCCCGAATCTCCATGCAGCGACTGCATGGGATCAGCTGTCATATATCTGTATATCAACCTCTAAAAAAGGCAAAAAAAATAAATCCACTTTTATCCCGTCAACAACCAAAATCTCTTCCCCCGAAAAGCCCTGACGTGTTGGGAGCTTGTAGGTTTGGCCATTTCTGCTGGACGTTTACCCCGACAGAATGCCCGCCCTATGGTAGTGGTTCCCAAACGTTGTCATGTCAAGGACCCCCACATTGACGCCAATTAGCCCGCGGACCCCCATTAGAAAATGTATGTATAAGAGAAGATTTTCACGTCTCTAGCAGTGATTCTCTACTCGTTTAATTTCAAGGACCCCCAAAGTTTGACATGCATTCGTCTACAGACCCCCATTTAATGGCATTTCTATCTCTGAGACCCCAAGTTATGTCGTAAAATCGATTTAATTTAACTCTGAGAGTGTACAAAAAATCTGTACACTCTCAGAGTTACAGACCCATAAGGGTCCATTTGGTTCCTAACTATCATTTAGCTGGGGGCCTCCTGGAACTCCCTCAAGGACCCCTAGGGGTCCCCGGACCCTATGGAGGCATTGCTTTTCTGAGCTGATTCGACCATTTGTACACTCTCAGGATTTAAAGTAACATTGATTTTACAATATAAATTGGGGGTCCCAGGGATAGAAATGCCATTAACAGTTTGACGCCACATCACGCGGAACCCGCCTTTTAATCAAATATCCTACGCTGCCTGGATTGTTTTATTACCTTTAGATCATACGCTGAAGTATTTGGGCGTTTGATCCGTGAAAACCCGGATCCGTTCCTCAGTTTGTTTTTGAACGATCGCACCACCCGCCATCTTGACAAGCAGAATGGAGGGGGCTGGGAGGCTGTTGTAGTTAGACAAAACCACCGTCCACTTGCATTGGACTCAATTTCCCAGAAGCCCTAGCAGCCCAGCATAAGTATCGATTTCCGGTTTCGTCGTCATAACATGAAGCTCTCTCCCCCTGCTCCGCAGCAGAGGCGGACTTTTTTTATTATTATTAATGCGATGCGATTTAGACACATAAAACAAATAGCGGGAATGTCGTATTATGCAGCGGCGCAACACTGGATCAAACAATTAGCGGCAGTAGAACTGTTTTAAATTGGGGTATGTAGACTAATAAGCACGTCAAACTGGGGGTCCTTGAAATTAAATGGGTTGAGAATCACTGCTAGAGCCGTAAAAATCTTCTCTTATGGGGGTCCCTGGCACCCCGGGGGTCCTTGAGGGAGTTCCAGGGGGTCCCCAGCTAAATGATAGTAAGAAACAAATGGACCCTTATGGGTCTGTAACTCAGAGTGTACAAATGGAACCAAATGGATTCTAACGGGTCCATTTGGTTCCATTTGTACACTCTCAGAGTTAAAATTAACATTGATTTTACAATATAAATTGGGGGTCCCAGAGATAGAAATGCCATTGAATAGGGGGTCCGTAGACTAATGTGTGTCAAACTGGGGGTCCTTGAAATTAAACTGATTGAGAATCACCTCTAGAGCCGTACAAATCTTCTCTTATGGGGCTACCTGGCATATGTTTTCAAATGGGGGTCAGTGGGCTAATGCAGGGGTTCTCAACCCGTGGGTCGCGACCCCTCGGGGGGGGTCGCCAAATTATTTTAGGGGGTCCCCAAATTTAAAAAAAAAAAAAAAAAAGCTCGTAGCGCGCCACTCGGTGGCGCGCTATGAGCTTGTAGATCTGCTATTTTCCAATAGCTAAATTATAACAATGCATAAAACACCAAAAGAGGTTCTCGCCCAAAATGGTTTAAGGTTATTGTAGCAGTCAATTTATATTGGGGGTCGGGAGGGGGCGGGGCAGGGGGTCCCGAGACGTTGCCAAAGCATTTCCGGGGGTCCCCGGCCAAAAACGTTGAGAACCCCTGGGCTAATAAGTCTCAATTTGGGGGTCCTTGACACGAAAAGGTTTGGGAACCACTGGCCCGAGAGCCATCAGCTTGAGGCTATGGACCAGAGTTAAGACTCATAGGGTGAGTCTTAACCTGGCCACGTATGTTGGACTAACGGGACGTCGGACTAATGCATGACCCCTCCGCTGCTACCGGGAGCTTGTCAGTCGTTGGTTGAGCGTGTTCTTTCCTTTAACACTCAGACTCTGATTCATACTCGGCCGCACGCCAGCCTGGTGTCACGTGCCCCGAAAACAGACGCTGGGTCTGCGATTTTCGAACGCACCGACACAAAGTATAAATCAAGCCATTTTTAGATCCTGCCTGAGATTAACAGTCGACAATCAATGAGAAAATAACCAAGGACATATTTCATTTTACAATCAAATATGCATTACTCTGAATTTGATTGCGGTTCTTTAATTACCCCGAGGTCCGTTTTAATTTGTGGCTTCATTTCTATGAGAGCGACACGCAACCTTTCAGAATGTCAAAGTTGAGTCAGATTCATTCTTTGTCTCGTGACGTAAAAAAAATGAGTCGACACGTTGTGCGCTTGTAGGCCGACTGTTGTGCACACACGACGGCATCGTGCATAAATTAGGCTTCAACATCGGGAACGCTTGACGCGGACAGCGTATACCAGGGGTTCTCAACGTTTTTGGCCGGGGACCCCCGGAAATGCTTTGGCAATGTCTCGGGACCCCCGCCCGCCCCCTCCTGACCCCCAATATAAATTGACTGCTACAATAACCTTAAACCATTTTGGGCGGGAACCCCTTTTGGTGTTTTAAGCATTGTTATAATTTAGCTATTGAAAAATAGCAGATCTACAAGCTCATAGCGCGCCACCGAGTGGCGCGCTACGAGCTTGTAGGTCTGCTATTTTTGAAAAATCGTGAAAAAAAAAAAATCATTTTTTTTTTTTTTTTTTTATAATTTGGGGACCCCCTAAAATAATTTGGCGACCCCCCGAGGGGTCGCGACCCACGGGTTGAGAACCCCTGGCGTATACAATTGCCGGTGTTTTAGCTTCGCTTCAGCACTAATCGTGTTGACTGGCTTTTCTAGTATCACTTCTGGAGGTCGCTCCACGACGTTTAGTAGAAGCAACATGACGGTGATGTCCTTCATGTGGTCCGCCATCCCGTTAGTCCGACCACATGGCCGGTTGGGATCCGATGGTAATTCCGACGCCGCATTAGTTCGACATGCGGGAACAACGGTCGGACTAGCGCTTGAACATGCCCTGCTCCCGTGCTTGCGGTTAAGTGGTTAGGTTTTTAGCGATAGAGGTAGGTTGTCGGTCTAATGACCGTCGGACCAATAATAGTGTCGGAACTAAAGCCTGTACCCGACCGGTTAACACTCACCCTGTGGTTTCTGTGTGCGGTTAGGGTTAGTAATGGTCGTTTTTTTTAATCATTAATATTTTGATAATAAAAAAGATGAAAATCATGAAAAACGACACTACAGCATGTCGTCCTCATGCTTTTCGACAACAATAAACAATGAAAACTATGAAAAACGACATGTAATAAACGACTATAATACTATAGTATGTCGTTTGTCATGGTTTCGACTACAGAAAAACATGAAAAACGACATATTGCAGTATGTTGTTTCGCATGGCCCTCTACGGGGGAAAAAAAAGACTAAGACAATTAAAAAAAACATAAAAATCATAAACAAGACACGGTCGGACTAATGCGAACAATGACATGTTACCATCCTTCGCTAACATCCGTGGGACATGTTGTTAGCCTGTGGAGTATAAATACATGTTTATTTTCTCTGGAGAACTCCATCCTCTCCGGGTGCTAACAAAGCCTGAGCCACCATCACTCAGGATTCTGTGCCTCCTAGTATAACAGTTTAGCATATTTTTTGTTATCTTTTCTTCTTCTTTTTTTTGCTTAAAGGATCACTTCACCACTTTAAAACCTATCTTCATATAATTTGTCCTCATGGTTCATGATACATTTGTTTACATTGTCGATGGGGAATCCAAGCTAATAGAAACTGCAGGCTTTCTATTCCTGAGAAGTTGCGACGCGAAAATGGTAGCCATTGTTCTATCGATAATACATACCTAAATATATATTTTTAAATCTGCCTAACGACACTAGGTTTCTGAACTGCCCACAGCCCTCCTATGAGACACAGACTGAGTAGGAAAAAATGGTGGTATTTTATCATGAACATTAGTGAGGACCAATTATATGAAGATAGGCTGAAAAGTGGTGGTTCAGATCAATTCCCAGGACAAACAGGACACTGCTTAAAGTGTCGTGATGTTGAACTGATGTTTGGTGAACTTACATACCAAATTGTGTCAATTATACTGTTTTATCATGGCTCATCTTTTCCTCCAATGAAATCTTGCAGTCTGCCTCTGCATCAGGCTCTTAAGTGATTACATCTGTTCATAATCATTTGATTTATTCTCCTCATTATTTGTAACAGGTGCAGCTTTCAAAAACAGCGAAACCTTATTTCCACCGCATGCATTTCTTTCTTTTGCGTCATGCAAGCTTTGTTGTCAGAATATGATGCAATGCAAAGTGTTTTCAGAGGTGTCACAATTATGAGGTTTCTCATGTGAAATATTTGCTTTCTTTACGAGACCAATCCCATATATAGACTTAATCTCTTCTTCATTTCTAACAACCAAAATGTCCATCTCCATGTCCTTTAGTTGTGCCACGGTTGAAACATCTAACTTCTTATAGTTCAGACAGGAACAGCAAGTGTTTATGTTATACTGTATTTCAAAAAGCACAACTATCCTCTCCTAATGGTTATGACCATGTCACAATATTTACTTTTTTGAGTGGTGCAACCACTCCAAGGAACAGCTTTGTCCCTATGTCCTAATGTGACTATGTCCGTTTAGAGTACCAGTAGGGGCAAAGGTGGCGCTGTTGTGCCAGAAACAGAGAGCGAGAGAGAGAGATAGTGTTGCACTGTTGCCTGCTAATGAGAGAGAGAGAGAGAGAGAGGGGAATTGCACCACTCAGTTCACACAGGTGTGATTTTTTCTTTATTTTTTTTTTAAATGGTAAATGGTGCATTTATATAGCGCCTTTATCCAAGGCACTTTACATAGATTGTGCATTACATTCACCCATTCACACACACATTCATACACCGATTGCGGCGGAAGCCATGCGAGGTACCAACCAGCAAATCGGGAGCAATTTGGGCTTCAGTGCAGGCAAGACATTGTGCAAAGGTCCCTGACATTTGACCATAACATGAAAGGTTTTCTTTAGATTAAAGGCCAATGAATTCATCCCAATAGTAATGGATACAGGATTGACAATGTAGGCATTTAGCAGATGCTCCTACCCAGAGTAAGTAAGTGAACACTACAGGACAGGGCAAATAACATTGCGTGCAAAGACAATGTCAGCATCACTTCAAACAAACTAGAATACCAGGCAGGTGTTCATTTTGACGGCAAACTTTGATTTACTTTTAGTAGAGTCATAGGGCTCCATTTTCGTTACCGCTAAACCCCTTATCCCTAAACTTCTTTGCCTTTTTTACTATTTTGAAAAACATTTTTGAATAGTTCAACTAGCCAATCTACATTGAAACGTTGTGAGCTTGTAGACTGGCCATTTTAACGATTCAAAAATGTTTTGCAAAATAGTAAAAAAAAAAAAAGGCAAAGAAGTTTAGGGATATGGGGTTTAGCGGTGACGAAAATGGAGCCCATAGTCTTTTGAATAAAATGTCATGTAGTTTGTCATATTATACTCATCTGAACTGTTTTAGTCTAGTTTTAGTCGACTAAGTATAACATTCAGTCAACTAAATCTGCAGTTGATTTTGACGACAAAAAGGTATGTTGGCGCAATGGCAGTTTTTTCACTTGGTTGCATATGTTTAAAATTGTCGATATACAAGCTCATAACACTTCACAGCGCACATGTTGTGAGCTTATAGATCTGCTATTTTTAGAGTGTAACACCCAAGCTTTGAATCCCTGCGGGACACTCAGTTTGGCTGAGTGCATATGCTATAGTACAAGTAACTGACGGATCTCTGTGTGAATTAAAGTGTGAATTAATTTATATATATATATATATATATATATATAGGGCTAAGTTAACTGAGTTAATTAATTTCTGAAATGAATTAGATTAGATTGTTTAACGAAATTAACGCATGCTTAGATGACCTGCCCGATCCCATCCACTCTGCACTAGTCACCGCTCTGGTATCTGATGGCTGATAGATCCAAACGAGATGGAAAGAGAAGCCCAGCTAGCCTTATCTGGATGGGGGGGGGGGGGGGGGGGGAACACAAGTCGGTTATTGGGATTTCCATAAGAGGCTGCACAATTTACTGTCTCAAATCACATATAGCATGACAACGGGGCGATAGACCGAGATACCTGGAGAGAGCGAGGGCTAGAGAGTCACTTATCATATTTTGGATGTAGTTCGAATGGTGATTAATCATGATTTATTTCAAACATTTTAAGCTGTGATTATTAATATGATTACTTTTTTAATCGTTTGACAGCCCTAATGAGCCCTAGAGAGAGAGTTGCAGTCCCGCCCCCTTTCAGAACGACAAGGGCACCGGGAGAGAGTTTCCCAAGCATTTTTCCCATAGACGTATTTATTTAAATGCCTTTAAGCCAAACTCGGCTTATGACAAATCATGACGATAAACAAGAAGAAATTGGCCGAACAAATAATTTGAAAGAAGAAAAAAAGGGTACAACAAAGTGTACACTCATTTTCCTTCTTTCTAATTATTTGTTTGGGCCCAAATAAATTGTGTTTATTGTCATGATTTGTCAGCAGCCGAGTTGGCTTTTGTTGGCTCTAAATAAATACTTTCTGAAACGTCTATGGAAAAATGAATGGGAAATTAATGAATGGGAAATTCTCTTCCCGTGCCCTCGCCGATCTGAAAGGGGCGGGACTGCGACGCTCTCTCTCTCTATCTCTCTCTCTCTCTCTCTCTCTATATATATATATATATATATATATATATAGGTATAGTCATAATGTTTTACAGGACATGCGCTCTCTCTCTCCCCTATAGCTGTCCATGCTCTTCACGGAGGAGTGTGACAAGGTGCGCGACCTGATGCACGTGCACTCGTTCAGCTACGACTTCCACCTGCGCGTGGTGCACCAGTACCTGGTGGGCTGCCACATGACACTGAGGCAGGGCTACCAGCTCACCAGCTTCCTGGAGGACTTCATCGCCCACCACCCCGACATCCCCAAGTTCGGACGCAACCACGTCTACCAAGGTCCAGTTATGGGACATGTTTAACCGATTGACACCCCCCCCCCCCCCCCCCCCCCCTCACTGTAGTGCGTGCATGTGCACATCTTGTTACCGGGGTGGGTCTTTTTCCAAATCACTGAATGCTCCTTTAAGGTTGGTCGCGGTCCTGTGCTACATGTGATTGGTTCTGCTATATAAGGGCTGAAGTGGTTAATGCATGTTTTGAAATAACCCATTTAGGCCTGACGTCGAAATTAAAAAAAAATGTCTTCTAAATCCTGACAGTTTTCTGAAATACCTCATGTTCATTTCGATTTCGTCAGTGAAAAAAGGCAGTCGACATTTTTCGTCATAGTTTTAGTCGACAGAATCAACACTGACTAAGACCAGATCAAAATCTGCTGGAAAAAAAATGAACACTGTATGAACGGCCTGCCGTCTCTTTCACAGGGAGCTTCTCGGTGTCGACGGGGATGATCACGGCCCACCAGCTGTACAACTACATCACGGACCACGCCGGCACGTACAACATGAAGCCCATCCGCATGTCCAAGGCCGCCGGCACCCCCGCCGACGCCAAGAAGGGAGCGCCGCAGAGCGCCGACCTGCACGAGTACGCCCTGGTGGCCTTGTGGAACAGGTAAGAGACCACACACACACACACACACACACTCTTCACAAACATGTCTTTGTGTCGGTTTGGGAACTACGGGTCTAGAGCAGAGGTTCCTAAACTTTTTCATGTCAAGGACCCCCAAATTTACACTAATTAGCCCCACTGACACCCATTTGAAATGATATGCCAGGGACCCCCCCCCCCCCATGAGAGAGGATTGTTACGGCTCTAGCAGTGAATTTCAAAGGACCCCCAGTTTGTCATGCATTAGTCTACAACATGCAGACCACCATTTAATGGCATTTTCCATCTCTGGGACCCTCAATTTATATTGTAAAATCAATGTTAATTTAACTCTACAAATGCTATAATTTAGCTAGGGACCCCCTGCAACTCTTTCAAGGACCCCTAGGGGTCCCCGGACCCCACTTTGGGAACCACTGGTCTAGATCACATAGGGGTTGAAACCTTGTCCCATATCATTATTATGTATATATATTGTTATCATAAAATAATCACACCTGTATGAAGTGAGGGGCGCTATTATCATTATACATCATCATGCATCATCTCATGCACAACTGAATTCATGCGATTGGTTAGCCGATTTGCTCGTCTACATATGACGTACATTTCCCCTTCCTTGTCAATGGCATTTAACGTTTGTGTTGCCACAAATTTACGTCATATTTGGCGGACATTTGACCTAATTTCTCCTTCCATTGTCAATGGCAAATATGAGACGTGTGTGGACAAAGGCTGTATATAGGAAGGGCTAGCGCCCCTCAAGAATACAAATAAAATAAAATAGATTGTGAAAATGATCTGCCTACAAGTTCAGAATAGCTCGCAGCGCAAGGCTCTATGAGCTTGTAGATACAGTATGGTATTTTCATCTGTGTGTATGATTTACAAAAAACAAACAAAAAAAAGGTTTCACATTTCTGTGTTGGCTCTGACTCCTAGAAGGACCTGGAAGATGCATACATGTTTCTGAATCTTTTGTGTCTCGTCTTGGTTACCTCTGGCTCCTACAAGGACCTGGAAGATGCACAAATGTTTCAGAATCCTTTTGTGTCTCGTCTTGGTTAGCTCTGACTCCTACAAGGACCTGTCAGATACATCAATGTTTTTTGTCTCGTCTTGGTTAGCTCTGGCTCCTACAAGGACCTGGAGGGACTGCGTCACCACGACGACTTTGACGTGTCCCTGCTGGTCTGTCACAACGCCGCTCCATTTGAGGAGCAGTCTGAAGGAGAGCGCCATCTGCTCAGGTAACTGCATGCATGTATCCCTCAACGGCTTCTGACAGACATGAAGGAGAGCGCCATCTGCTCAGGTAACTGCATGCAGGTAGCCCTCAACGGCTTCTTACAGACATGAAGGAGAGAGCCATCTGCTCAGGTAACTGCATGCAGGTAGCCCTCAACGGCTTCTTACAGACATGAAGGAGAGAGCCATCTGCTCAGGTAACTGCATGCAGGTAGCCCTCAACGGCTTCTTACAGACATGAAGGAGAGCGCCATCTGCTCAGGTAACTGCATGTAGGTAGCAATCAAAACGGCTTCTTAAAGACATGAAGGAGAGAGCCATCTGCTCAGGTAACTGCATGTAGGTAGCCCTCAACGGCTTCTTAAAGACATGAAGGAGAGCGCCATCTGCTCAGGTAACTGCATGTAGGTAGCCCTCGACGGCTTCTTACAGACATGAAGGAGAGAGCCATCTGCTCAGGTAACTGCATGTAGGTAGCCCTCAACGGCTTCTTACAGACATGAAGGAGAGTCATCCGCTCAGGTAACTGCATGTAGGTAGCCCTCAACGGCTTCTTACAGACATGAAGGAGAGTCATCCGCTCAGGTAACTGCATGCATGCGGCTTCTGACAGACATAGTAGGGGTGAGGCTCCGCTTCCCTCACACTGCTAATTCTGTCAGGAAAACCCCCGTGGTCAGAATTACCAGTGTGGTAACTGCCTTTCTGACAAAATTACCAGTCTGGTAACTGCCTTTCTGACAGAATTACCAGTGTGGTAACTGCCTTTCTGACAGAATTACCAGTGTGGTAACTGCCTTTGTGACAGAATTACCAGTGTGGTAACTGCCTTTGTGACAGAATTACCAGTGTGGTAACTGCCTTTCTGACAGAATTACCAGTGTGGTAACTGCCTTTCTGACAGAATTACCAGTGTGGTAACTGCCTTTCTGACAGAATTACCAGTCTGGTAACTGCCTTTCTGACAGAATTACCAGTGTGGTAACTGCCTTTGTGACAGAAATACCAGTGTGGTAACTGCCTTTCTGACAGAATTACCAGTCTGGTAACTGCCTTTCTGACAGAATTACCAGTCTGGTACCTTTCTGACGGAATTACCAGTGTGGTAACTGCCTTTCTGACAGAATTACCAGTGTGGTAACTGCCTTTGTGACAGAATTACCAGTGTGGTAACTGCCTTTGTGACAGAATTACCAGTGTGGTAACTGCCTTTCTGACAGAATTACCAGTGTGGTAACTGCCTTTCTGACAGAATTACCAGTGTGGTAACTGCCTTATTGACAGAACTGCCGGTGTGGTAACTGCCTTTGTGACAGAACTACCGTGTGGTAACTGCCTTTGTGACAGAAATACCAGAGCCTTAGATATAGACAGAGTTACGCAAACTGCGTTCACTTCATGGGGCTTCAGTCCAATGGCGGCTCTCCTACATAGACTTCTATTGAGTCCTGGACCGGAAGTAGGCAGAAATGCATTGGACTCAGGCAACAGCCCAGCTTTAATGATCTTAAATCCCTTTATTTTAGATTGTTTTGTAGTAATAGTACAACATAAACATTAAAGATACTTTAGTTGTTACTGTACAATACTTTAAAACAGTTCCAGCTCCAGCTTGTCTCAGTTCAGGCTGCATGAACAGCGCTCGAGCGCTCGGTTATCGCCCCCTCAATATCGTAACTCTTCTATTAGATGGCTCTGAGTAATACCATCTGATGAATGCATTTCTGATATAATATATAATAATAATATATTGTGATAAATGTCTTTCTGACTACATTTCCAGTCTGGTAACTGCCTTTGAAGGAGAGCTCAGGTAACTGCATGCACAGACAGAATGCCTTTCTGACAGAATGACCAGTCTGGTAAATGCCTTTCTTACAGAAATACCATCTGATTAATGCATTTCTGATAGACATGCAGTGTGATAAATGTCTTTCTGACTGAAATAGCGGTCTGATAACTGCCTTTCTGACAGAATTACCGTCTGATACGCACGCATACAGCGTGTGATAAATTGTCACTCCCTCTGATACGAACTTGAGACGAGGCAGTAGTAGCATGTACTGGCGGTTTTATTTGCTCCAAAAACCCACGTCAAAACTGACGAAACACAAAGACAAACAATAATCAGTGATCAAATAATAAGCAACAAATAAAGCATATAAACGAAATATAAAGAAAAGAAAACATGAACTGAATTACCTTACTGACTGCACGGATCTCAAAGGGAATGAACGAATGTGTACATTAAAGGAACCCATTTGAACAACCAGGACTGAAAGGAAAAGCAATAAACAAACGGTCAATGAAACTCATACAGAAATATAACATAGAAATTTAATGTTGACAAACAACTTGGAACAGAAATAACAAACGAACCTTTAAGTGGCAACACGCTGCATGATGAACAAACAAACTACCATCTGCTTGACAGGCAGACGGAAGTTGCAATGACCGTGAACCCGTGAGGTTTCTCTACACACCATATATGGTCGAGGCGCCGGAAATGACGGCAATATGGGAGTGAATCATGAACCTTTACCAAAATAATCATTTAAAGCATAGAAACCACATAGAAATCAAATAAACATATGTAGAAAATATAATTGTGGCAGCAAAATAAATAGCGATGTATTCTCGGACATTACTCTAACACTAACCCTGACCTCACAGGGAAGCCATAAGCGCTGTAAAACTTTACTTTATAGAGGGTATGCGCGTGACATCATCATCATAGCGGAAGTTATGTGGAAACACCTACTGAGTGGCAAAAAATGACTTTCTGGCCTTGATAGCCCATACATCCACACAGAAAAGTCTGATTGCATTAAACGACGTTAAAGGACATTAAACTCACTTTGCCACTCGATTTGCCACTCGATTTCCCATTCACTATATGCATGCGCATACCCTCTATTGGCCCTTTTTCCTCCACTGGATTTGAGTAACCCTGTCCTTCATACAAAATGGACAAAATGACTCTTTTCACTGGTAAAACAAGTGCTCGTTCCTGCACTGTGTTCAGGTTGCGCTACTACGTGATCATGACCAGCCAGCGGGAGCTGTTCCCTCGGCTGACGGCGGACATGCGGCGCTTCAAGAAGCTCCCTCAGGTCCACCGCGAGCCCGGCGGCGAATCGGGGCCAGGCTCCGGGGGGAGGGGTGGGGTCCCTCCGGAGCGGGTGGCGGAGGAGGAGGAGCCTGGTGGGGGAGGGGCGGCGGGGGGTCACCACGACCCCGAGCTGGAACTGTGGGAGGAGCCGTCGTCGCCGTCGAGCCCCGCCATGGCAACCTCGCCCGTCCCCAGCGATGGAAACGAGTTCTACCCCCTGGTGGGTCGTAGCAGCAGCGGCGGAGGAGGCGCCGAGGGCCACGGAGGACTGCTGTACCCCTCCCCTCTGTTCCCCTTGCTCAACAACGAGGTAATCTCGACCATAGATATATATAATATAAGAAAGGCTAGATGGCTCACCCGTGCTCTGGCCAATGGAGAGTGACGTTGCTACGTGGCGGCCATCTTACCGAGGGGCAGCATAACATTGTGTCTATGCCCCGATGCCCCGATGGTCTGTTATAAACGTCAGGGACGTCTGCATACGACGTTCATATAAAAAACAAAATTAAGCTGATAAGTGTCCCGAATCATAGCCACGATGACAACGTTTGTAATACACCAACCCGTTTGTAAATCCGTCAAGATTTGAGAGAGATACGACTATTTTTGTTTGAGCTGCCATTGAACATACTGTACTGTAGCCCCTCAGCAAGATGGCCGCCGGGTGAACTACGTCAGAGACTCCGCCTTGAGCCATCTAGCCTTTATATATGTCTATGAGCTCGACCAGCAGCTCTAAGTGCATTTAACCCAGTGGGTGGTTCCCAAACGCTAGCCCTGTGACTCAAAATAAAAGGTGTGAGGTTACCGTGTGTTTTATAATGGCTGAGAGGCGTGGTGAGGCGCAGCGGAGTGTCTCCAACCCTCTTAGAGGGTTTGTAAGGAAATCAAGCGCTTATTTCCTTAACCCTAAGCCTAACCCTAAAAAAAAGTAAATCAACATATATCGGTATCAGTATCTTTTAGCTATCGGCTAAATTGTTATTTTGAACATCGGTATCGGCCCAAGAATTTCCATGTGTGTGCATCCCTAATAATTGTTATTATTAAATTGTTATTTTTCCTCCTTCCTTTTCTCCCTGGGGGGCAGGTGGCGTCGGCCCAGAGGCAGATCCAGGGCAGCGTGGAGCAGGCCATGGGCCACTGCCGCAGGGACAACCTGTGGAGGAGGCTGTTCCACGGGGAGCACCTGGCCATGGAGAAGCTGAAGCTCAGCAAGCTGTCCTTCAGCGAGCTGGAGGAGCTGCTAGAGGCCGTGCAGAGCCGCTCCATAGGGGAGATAGACCCCCAGCTGGTACGTTGGACCACCATGACGTGTACCCAGGCTTTAGTTCAGACATCAGGGACGTGCACAGGGGGGCTTGAACCCCTGCCCCTTTTACCCGTCTAGTAAAACAACTGCCCTCTCCAGACCACGAATGCAGAATTCACTATGGTGAAAGAAATGCAAATGCCACTCCTCTCCTTTCCATCCCATACCCAAAGTCTGCATTCAGCATAATTGCTTTATTCCAAAGTCTCCTGAACTTGGAACGCAGCATTTTGTGTTGAACAAATTTGTTTCGAAATCCATGTCGTAGGCCGCATCTCCACTAGCTAAAGCAGGGGTTCTCAACCTTTTTGGCCGGGGACCCCCGAAAATGCTTTGGCAACATCTCGGGACCCCCGCCCCGCCCCCTCCCGACCCCCAATATAAATTGACTGCTACAATAACCTTAATAATAGAGACAATACACCATAAATAAATACTGAAACCATCATCATTAGGGAAGGTGTATGCATGTACTATGTGTACTATATGTAAATTCTTCATTTCCACTTTACAGCCATTCAGTTACAAATAATTTGGGGACCCCCCAAAATAATTTGGCGACCCCTCGAGGGGTCGCGACCCACGGGTTGAGAACCCCTGAGCTAAAGAGTGCTGGGTTGCACCCCGAAAATAGCTGATCTACAAGCTCTCAACGCGTCGCGCTGCGAGTCGTTAGTGCATGTTTTGTAATAATAATCAAAATCAACAAAGTAACTTATCTCAGAACAAATGGTTCAGAACTTAACTCTGGTCGATTATTATTAATAATAATAATACAGATTGGCATTGTCATTTATATTGTTCTTTTTTATCGTTGATTAGTCACCTTTACAACGAGATATAGCTTGTAAGGACCAGGCTTTCATGGAATGAGCAACACTTCTAAATGTGTGGGTTGCACCCCCAAGACATTTGCCAAAATGGCAAAATGGTTCGTATTCAACCCTTGCTTTGAGTTGCTTAGTGGTCTGGATGATTGCACTCTCCCACAGATCTCCATGAATTCTATACTATATCCTTTAAACTATATCCTTTAAATGTCAAAGTATGAAGTTACTTTCAATCTGCCCTAAATGGAGACCGATATCCTTGTGACATACTGTATCTTAGAGGGAACGATTTACATTTTTAACCCCTGGCTTAAAGGATTGAATAAAGCAGAGCAACACTGCAATTCAGTTGTCATTTTCATCATAATATGTGCTGCCGTAGGGAGACTATAGGGTTAGGTAGGGTGGTCATTTTTGTCGTAGTAGAACTAATAACAAAGTTTTGCTTTTCCCCCTAGGACTGTTTCCTGACCATGAGTCCCAGCTGGTATCAGAGTCTGATCAAGGTTCTCCTGACGCGCTTCCCCCAGAGCTGCAGACACTTTGACGAGAACTCCATCCAGTATCTGGTTAGAAACATTAGGACATGGTCACTTTTTCGGAGAATAAGTAGTTAGAACATAATGTCTTCTAAACCCTGACAGTTTTCTGAAAAACCTAGGTTTCTATGTCAGTGGTTCTCAAACCTTTTCATGTCAAGAACCCCCCCCAGAATGATATGTATTTGGCCGCCGACCCCCATCTCAAAATATGTTGTTTCAGGGACTTCCCAGGAGCAAAGATATGAGTTAAAAAAACGTTTGCTGTGAAATAATATACTGTATATTCCAAGATTTGCACACATTCTCACGATTTTTAAGCTTGTAGATCTGTTATTTTTCAACAGCTATAAGATGACACAGATGTGTCCTCAGGTCTAAATCGAGGCCGATTCTACAACTGGTTTTCTGAAGAAGAAAAAAACCTATGTTTCTATCAAGGACGCCCAAAATGATATGCAATTGGCCACCAACCCCCTTTTCAAAATATGTTGTTCCAGGGACCCCCAGAAGCAATGATTTGTGTCGCCAATATTTTCTCAGAAAGATCAACAAGCTCGTATATAGCGTGGAACGAAGTGACAAACTTGATCAAGCTCAAGTTTTGAGCTTGTAGATCAGCTATTTTTGCTATATTTTAATTGAAATGCTGAATATTTGTCTTGCTATTTTTTAATTGGAATCCTGTAAAGTAACATTTTTATTTAATTTCAAAGGCCTTTGAAATACACTAGCATGACTGAAGTAAAATGAGACACAAGTAGCATGTGCTTAAGTGAAGGTGGCCTTCACTTAATGTGGCATGTGGCCCCCGTGTTGCACATGTATACAGAAAAGTGGAACTGAAGTATTGTTGTCTTCCAGGCGGTCCTGAACCAGAAGTTCACCGACTGCTTTGTCCTGGTCTTTCTGGACTCTCAAGCTGGAAAAACAGTGAGTGTACAGTGTGCTTGTATTCCTCAATGTGAAATAGGTTTATTTATTATGTATTGTTGTTTTGTATTATCGTGAGAACGATTGCTTCCATTATCGTATTGCAACTTTTCAGGAATAGAAAGCCTGCAGTTTCTATTAGCTTGGATTCCCCATCGATGATGTCACTGGTAGATGGGTTTCTGAACTGCCCACATAGCCCTCCCATGAGACACAGAACGAGTAGAAAATAATTGTGGTATTTCATCATGATCATTAGTGAGGACCAATTATATGAAGATAGAAGTGGTGAAGTGTACCTTAAGTGCAGTACTTGAGTTACATGTACTTAGTAACTTTACACCACGGCCTGTAAGCTCCTCTCTCGTTATTTTAGGATAATCTATCATTTTGGAAATGTTTTCCCCAGTTTGTTTTACTGCCTTGTCTTCTTCTTTTTAGAGCCTCAAGGTTGTCTTTCGGGAGCCGCTGCCCTCACAGCCCCAGCCCAGCAACAGCCCTCCTCCCCAGCTGGTGTCCATGTACCACCACCTGGAGTCTGTCATCAACACGGCCTGCTACAACCTCTGGACTGGCCTGCTGTAGTCTTCGTTTCAACGCAGTCTGAGTTGCGTTGGGCCATGGACCCCATTTGATATCATTTATTTATTGTTTTATCCCTTGGCCCTCGTCTAAACAGTCACATAGTCTCATTGTTCATCTAACTCGGAGCGTGTACAAATGGAACCAAATGCAGTTGCTTGGTTCCATTTGTACACGCTCAGAGTTGCAGACCCACAAGGGTCCCTTTGTTTTGGAACCCTGTATACAATGGCCAGATTTTATGGAAAACGGTCAATGTCATTGGAAATGAAACAGACTTGGATCTGGGGTAGGGGGAAAAAAACATAATTCAGAGAAAGAACTCAAAATGACCGATTTGTTTATTTTATTTTTTTTGACACCGACTTGAAGACTTGAAGGTCTTTTTTTAAGTGGTGTTGTGTTTTGACGTGCAACGGGTACTCGACTGACACTCTTTAAGTTCTACCTCGTCGGGACCGAGTGGAGGAGGAGGGCAGGGTTGTCCCTGAAAATGCACCACAGCAGTGTTATTTATGCAACATCTATCTATGACATTTACTGAGCCTAACCAAATGGTAAATGTATGTATGCTTTGACGATAGGTCACACGTTTTGACTTTGGAGCACTTTATTGCTGTCTGACATTTGCCGACAGCGCCGCCGCCATCACAACATGTAAACAAACAAGGAAGTGAAATACGGTCCTGTGCACTTTCACAGCTTGTGTCATCTTCCAAACCAGTAGTATGCAACATGTTATGAAAACATCTGCGGGGAAATAAATGTTTCCAGAGGTACGCGACACGTTTTGTTCGCATTCTTTTGGTTGGCGACACGACACATTCATGCAACAAAGTGTAAATCCGTCTTTAGTGTCTCGGGGTTTTCCCGATATTGGACTCATCTTTTTTCTCTAGTCATTTGTTTTGTGGTTCAAATCTGCTTCACATAAATCAGTTTCCATGTGTTCTTTGTGCTGTTCAGACAACAAAAAAGAAAAGAAAACAAGCACAAATGCCATGCCAGTCTGGATAGGACATATCAGATTTGGGCTTAACATAACCTAAGAAGATTATTGCATGAACCCATATCCCAGGGGAACATTAGCCAATCATAGCAGATCTCCAAGTGCAAGAAAGTGCCGCAACTGGAACGCATTGTGAGCTTGTAGATCTGATATTTTTTGGTAAAGTTGTAAGTAACTCGGTGTCCCGTTCTCAAAGATGACAGGGGTTTAAGTAGTTAGTACCTTGAGGAAATGCTTCATTTTGAGTTGTGATTTAAAGCCAGTTGAGAAGCCACTGCCATGCTGTACTCATTTCTGTTCATATTTCTATTTAATCTTTGTTTGATTGCGATCTAATGCAGGTGTACCACCTAACGTGTGTGTGTGTGTGTGTGTCGCCAATGAGCATACCGTTGTACCAGTGTACCTGCAAGCCTGGAAGTGCCTTTCTTTTGTCGTTTGCTTTCTCATTCATATCGCAGTAAGACTGTGAACTGCGAGTAGACCCCATGATAACATTATCTCTGTCAGGTGGGATACAATTAAAAGCAGCATTTAGTCAAAACAAGAGCTTGTGACTAGCCAGGTGTATATCGCTGCGTCCCGTGATGATAATCGTGATTTGTTTTGTCACTTCTCGAAGTGACAAAACAAATTGCGACACGCAGTGAATCAGGCTGGACACCAAGGCTAGAGCTTGTGACTACATGAACTCAATTGGATCCATTGGGCCATGTTGTTCTTTTATTTATTTTTTTCATAGTACTGGTTTTGGACATCACAATATGCTGTCGCCAGTTCCATAGAGGGTATGCGCATACCCTCTATAGGGAGCTTGTACTTGTCTTGGACAGAGACACACAGTGGACACACAACAGTCTGAGGAGATTTAAAAAAAACAAAAACAGCCTTAAACATCACTTGTATTTACTGTACACGTGCACGGTGTCTCACACCGACATGAGGTGTTACAACTGATGTCATTGTAAGGAAACCAACATTTCCCATTCTTTGTTCATATTTTGATGAAGTATTTAAGAAACCCTATGGTTGGGTTTCTGTTGTTACTTTGAATGTCGATGACACTGGATAATATTCTGTAAAACAATAGTAATTGTACTACTACTAAACTGTAATCAAAGTGACACTGCTGTATACGTTGTTTATATATGGACAGATTTGTATGAATGATGCAAAATGCTTAATGCTAAATAAACCAATGGATGTTAAGCGAAATGTGTATTACATGGAAAAGGAGTGTGTGTGTGTGTGTGTGTGTGTGTGTGTGTGTGTGTGTGTGTGTGTGTGTGTGTGTGTGTGTGTGTGTGTGTGTGTGTGTGTGTGTGTGTGTGTGTGTGTGTGTGTGTGTGTGTGTGTGTGTGTGTGTGTGTGTGTGTGTGTGTGTGTGTGTGTGTGTGCGCGTACGTATTGTGAGGACAGAGCAATTTGTTGGCTAGCTACAGTTTTCTTGCTACAGCTTGTTATCTGCATGGTCTACTGAGCTAGGGAATGGGGTTCGATTCCAGCAAGGGCGGCGCTCTAAAACACTTGTATATACATGGCATATACTGTCAGGCCGAAACCTCTTATCTCTGTAAATGAATGCCCTACTTCGGCAAAATTGTTTTGAAAGTGAAATATCCCTTATTATACAAAAGGTCGTTTCGAGGAAGCTGATGAGAATGCAGAGAGACAGTGTAGCGTCTCAGTAAACTATAGGATCATAGAATGCAGAGAGACAGTGTAGCGTCTCAGTAAACTATAGGATCATAGAATGCAGAGAGACAGTGTAGCGTCTCGGTAAACTATAGGATCATAGAATGCAGAGAGACAGTGTAGCGTCTCAGTAAACTATAGGATCATAGAATGCAGAGAGACAGTGTAGCGTCTCAGTAAACTATAGGATCATAGAATGCAGAGAGACATTGTAGTGTCTCAGTAAACTATAGGATCATAGAATGCAGAGAGACAGTGTAGCGTCTCAGTAAACTATAGGATCATAGAATGCAGAGAGACAGTGTAGCGTCTCAGTAAACTATAGGATCATAGAATGCAGAGAGACAGTGTAGCGTCTCAGTAAACTATAGGATCATAGAATGCAGAGAGACAGTGTAGCGTCTCAGTAAACTATAGGATCATAGAATGCAGAGAGACAGTGTAGCGTCTCAGTAAACTATAGGATCATAGAATGCAGAGAGACAGTGTAGCGTCTCAGTAAACTATAGGATCATAGAATGCAGAGAGACATTGTAGCGTCTCGGTAAACTATAGGATCATAGAATGCAGAGAGACAGTGTAGCGTCTCGGTAAACTATAGGATCATAGAATGCAGAGAGACAGTGTAGCGTCTCGGTAAACTATAGGATCATAGAATGCAGAGAGACAGTGTAGCGTCTCAGTAAACTATAGGATCATAGAATGCAGAGAGACAGTGTAGCGTCTCAGTAAACTATAGGATCATAGAATGCAGAGAGACATTGTAGTGTCTGAGTAAACTATAGGATCATAGAATGCAGAGAGACAGTGTAGTGTCTCAGTAAACTATAGGATCAAAGAATGCAGAGAGACCGTGTAGTGTCTCAGTAGACTATAGGATCATAGAATGCAGAGACAGTGTAGCGTATCAGTAAACTATAGGATCATAGAAAGCAGAGAGACAGTGTAGCGTCTCAGTAAACCATAGGATCATAGAATGCAGAGAGACAGTGTAGCGTCTCAGTAAACTATAGGATCATAGAATGCAGAGAGACAGTGTAGCGTCTCAGTAAACTATAGGATCATAGAATGCAGAGAGACAGTGTAGCGTCTCAGTAAACTATAGGATCATAGAATGCAGAGAGACAGTGTAGCGTCTCAGTAAACCATAGGATCATAGAATGCAGAGAGACAGTGTAGCGTCTCAGTAAACTATAGGATCATAGAATGCAGAGAGACAGTGTAGTGTCTCAGTAAACTATAGGATCATAGAATGCAGAGAGACAGTGTAGCGTCTCAGTAAACTATAGGATCATAGAATGCAGAGAGACAGTGTAGCGTCTCAGTAAACTATAGGATCATAGAATGCAGAGAGACAGTGTAGCGTCTCAGTAAACTATAGGATCATAGAATGCAGAGAGACAGTGTAGCGTCTCAGTAAACCATAGGATCATAGAATGCAGAGAGACAGTGTAGCGTCTCAGTAAACCATAGGATCATAGAATGCAGAGAGACAGTGTAGCGTCTCAGTAAACTATAGGATCATAGAATGCAGAGAGACAGTGTAGCGTCTCAGTAAACTATAGGATCATAGAATGCAGAGAGACAGTGTAGCGTCTCAGTAAACTATAGGATCATAGAATGCAGAGAGACAGTGTAGCGTCTCAGTAAACTATAGGATCATAGAATGCAGAGAGACAGTGTAGCGTCTCAGTAAACTATAGGATCATAGAATGCAGAGAGACATTGTAGTGTCTCAGTAAACTATAGGATCATAGCATGCAGAGAGACAGTGTAGCGTCTCAGTAAACTATAGGATCATAGAATGCAGAGAGACAGTGTAGCGTCTCAGTAAACTATAGGATCATAGAATGCAGAGAGACATTGTAGTGTCTCAGTAAACTATAGGATCATAGCATGCAGAGAGACAGTGTAGCGTATCAGTAAACTATAGGATCATAGAAAGCAGAGAGACAGTGTAGCGTCTCAGTAAACTATAGGATCATAGAATGCAGAGAGACAGTGTAGCGTCTCAGTAAACTATAGGATCATAGAATGCAGAGAGACAGTGTAGCGTCTCAGTAAACTATAGGATCATAGAATGCAGAGAGACAGTGTAGCGTCTCAGTAAACTATAGGATCATAGAATGCAGAGAGACAGTGTAGCGTCTCAGTAAACTATAGGATCATAGAATGCAGAGAGACAGTGTAGCGTCTCAGTAAACTATAGGATCATAGAATGCAGAGGGAGTGTAGCGTCTCAGTAAACTATAGGATCATAGAATGCAGAGAGACAGTGTAGCGTCTCAGTAAACTATAGGATCATAGAATGCAGAGACATTGTAGTGTCTCAGTAAACTACATGATCATAGAATGCAGAGAGACAGTGTAGTGTCTCAGTAAACTATAGGATCAAAGAATGCAGAGAGACTGTGTAGTGTCTCAGTAGACTATAGGATCATAGAATGCAGAGAGACAGTGTAGCGTATCAGTAAACTATAGGATCATAGAATGCAGAGAGACAGTGTAGCGTATCAGTAAACTATAGGATCATAGAATGCAGAGAGACAGTGTAGCGTCTCAGTAAACTATAGGATCATAGAATGCAGAGAGACAGTGTAGCGTCTCAGTAAACTATAGGATCATAGAATGCAGAGGGAGTGTAGCGTCTCAGTAAACTATAGGATCATAGAATGCAGAGAGACAGTGTAGCGTCTCAGTAAACTATAGGATCATAGAATGCAGAGACATTGTAGTGTCTCAGTAAACTACATGATCATAGAATGCAGAGAGACAGTGTAGTGTCTCAGTAAACTATAGGATCAAAGAATGCAGAGAGACAGTGTAGCGTATCAGTAAACTATAGGATCATAGAATGCAGAGAGACCGTGTAGTGTCTCAGTAGACTATAGGATCATAGAATGCAGAGAGACAGTGTAGCGTATCAGTAAACTATAGGATCATAGAATGCAGAGAGACAGTGTAGAGTCTCAGTAAACTATAGGATCATAGAATGCAGAGAGACAGTGTAGCATCTCAGTAAACTATAGGATCATAGAATGCAGAGGGAGTGTAGCGTCTCAGTAAACTATAGGATCATAGAATGCAGAGAGACAGTGTAGCGTCTCAGTAAACTATAGGATCATAGAATGCAGAGACATTGTAGTGTCTCAGTAAACTACATGATCATAGAATGCAGAGAGACAGTGTATTGTCTCAGTAAACTATAGGATCACATAGAATGCAGAGAGGTAGTGTCTCAGTAAACTATATAGGAAAATGCAGAGAGACAGTGTAGCGTCTCTGTTGCGAAGGCTTTCACTTAGAGTTCCATATATGGGATAACCCATAGTCCCATATATGGAGACAACAGCGATATCCAGCGCTGACATCAGATTAATGTAGAAACTCCAAAGATGGATATACACAGTGGTGACATCATCGTAACACTAGACTTGCACAGCATAAAAGGCGGCTCCCATGGCTTCTAAACCAGATTCCAGGCAACGCACGCGGTATCTCCAACAGGTCAACATATACGAATCAAGGTATCTGGCTTTACAACCCATATACCTTGAATGGCTTGTATTACCTTGGGTACGAGTCTTCTAGATGAGACAGAATAACTGGCTAATGGCTAAGCAACTCGTAGAGCATTGAAGTAGAGGTTTCCACATCCCGGTTAAGTTCGTATCGAACACCACTGTAGCGGGTCCTAACGAAATAATCAGCACTGGGGACCATGTAAAATAGCTCGAACCAGTGCTGATTATTTCGTTAGGACCCGCTACAGTGGTGTTCGATACGAACTTAACCGGGATGTGGAAACCTCTACTTCAATGCTCTACGAGTTGCTTAGCCATTAGCCAGTTATTCTGTCTCATCTAGAAGACTCGTACCCAAGGTAATACAAGCCATTCAAGGTATATGGGTTGTAAAGCCAGATACCTTGATTCATATATGTTGACCTGTTGGAGATACCGCGTGCGTTGCCTGGAATTCGGTTTAGAAGCCATGGGAGCCGCCTTTTATGCTGTGCAAGTCTAGTGTTACGATGATGTCACCACAGTGTATATCCATCTTTGGAGTTTCTACATTAATCTGATGTCAGCGCTGGATATCGCTGTTGTCTCCATATATGGGACTATGGGTTATCCCATATATGGAACTCTAAGTGAAAGCCTTCGCAAGCAGCAAATTAATAAAATAAAATAAAATAAAATAAAATAAAATAAAATAAAATAAAATAAAATAAAATAAAATAAAATAAAATAAAATAAAATAAAATAAAATAAAATAATGACACTCATCTTTCTCAACCTAAAACATGGACCTTGGTTGACAAAAAAAAGAAGAAAAGTTGTCCTTTAAGCAGTGTGTGTGTGTGTGTGTGTGTGTGTGTGTGTGTGTGTGTGTGTGTGTATATATATATATATATATATATATATATATATATATACGACAGCAACAACAGTTCATGCAACTCGTCGTGTATTGGTCAGCTCGAGATCACATGACGAGGAACAGGAAGGAAGGGATGAGGGTGACCAGCTTATGATAGGGACACACATTTGGGTGTAACTGTAAGCATTGTTGAGGTTGAGCTAGTTCACGTCGACAGCCGTAAAGCAGCAAAGCAAGTGAACTGAAGGAGCTTTGTGTGTGCCATTCCATGATTAAATTAATTTAGGACTAATTACGGCAAGGCGTACGGCAACTTTAAAAAACAATAAAAGAAAGGAAATGTCTGCTCCTTTGAAGTTCAGCGCCAACATCTCGTGGCTGTTCACGGAGCTGCCCGCGCTGGCGGAGCGGGTGCGCGCGGCCGGGGCGCGCGGCTTCCCGGCCGTGGAGTGCGCGTGGCCCTACGAGGCGGACGTGCACGAGCTGCGGCGCGCGCGAGACGAGAGCGGCGTGGACGTGGTGCTCATCAACACGCCCCCTGGTAAATTTAAACGCCAAGCACACACACGCAGTCACACACACGCACGCACGCACACACACACACACACACACACACACACACACACACACACACACACACACACACACTTCTTCTAGCCTACTCTACTAACATTTCAGACTAGGGGCAAATATTGCACTTCTACTATACACTCATTTGAAAACAGTAGTTACTTTATAGTTTGTAGATTTTAATTATTAGCTATAGTAGGGCATAAGCAGTGGACGTGGTTTTCTGGCACCACTGCAAAATCTGCCATTCATTTTTTTCCCAGAGATTTACAAAAATCACACGTGAAGTGAGGGGCGCTCTTATCATCATCTTTTACATCATCATGATGCTTATTTGCTCAGATACTATGACATAAAATTCTCCATTCATTGTCAATTGGAATTTAATGTTTGTGTGACAACTATGCCGATTTGCTCAGACACGTAAAATTGTCCATTCATTCATTTAATTGTGAATGACAATGGACAAAAATACAGATTTGCTCAGACACATATGACATAAATTCTTCATTCATTGTCAATTGGAATTTAATGTTTGTGTAAGATGAAAATCTATACACTAGCTGAATATAGGATGGGTTAGCGTCCTATATTCTAAGCCTATAGAATCAAGCCATCCAGGATCCTGGTGAGTCATGATGACCATAAAATAATAATAATAATAAGTACAAAAATAAACAAATAAATATTTAATTATATGATACATGTGAGCTTGTAGATCGGCTATTTTCAGCAAGTGTAAAAACAGTCATTAGTCATTACGATGGCATCAAGGCCTGCCAAGTTCACTGCATCAACTGTAGATTTAGTTGACTAAAATGTTATGATATTTAGTCGACTAAAACTAGACTAACACTAAAACATTCTGGGTGACTAAAATGTGACTAAAACTAAATTAAAACTATTCAAGAGATTATGACTAAAACTAAAATTTGCTGCCAAAAACAACACTCCCTGACACCCCCTGCAGCACAACTTATTTTGATGTGCCCCCCCCCCAAGTCTCGTCTCGTAGTCTCAGCCAGAGCCAGTCCCCCTTTATGAAACCAGCTCCTCGCCACTCGCCCTACACACTTGCCCTCGATATGCGCGTTCACGCGAGGCTGCGCCATATTAAGTGTCGTCCGAAACCAAGCAGTCTTGAGTGGAAGTGGCTTATATAGCCCTCAAGAGCGAGTCTGTGCCGATCTAGACTCGATTGCCTTGTGCAGCCCTGCTCTCTGTCCGCATGGAAACCGCGACCTACACCACCACAAATAAATGATACATAAACTGCTCCTAAACAATCTTCATCTGATGCAGAATAGACAACGCTCCAACTGATGTTCACAAGGGCTCTTTATTTACCCCACCGTGAAAAACTATAAATGAAACCACACAAACAAAACAACTTTTAACACAATTATTTATAAACACCATATGACATGTCCTTTTTGACAGTCACGCTGTATTTCCTTTTAAATGTCCATATTAATGAAATCCACATGTCACACAAACATACACGATGCAATGCAATATAACTGTACAAACAAAACTAGAAAAAGTGCCCTTCTGGGCACAGGTCTCCACCAGGAGGATAGGACTGTGTGTGATGTTTGGCAAAATGTTTAGGAGTAATATAAACATGTTTGTTTGTTTTTTGCAACAATTTTCTTCATTTTGTTGAGGAAATGCAGAGCCAGATCACTCATAGCATCTCTGAGGATAGAATTCTGGATGAGCAGGGCATTTTGAACAAAACAGGCCACTCCTGAAAACTTTGGAAGGCAATGTTAGCCAATCAGTGTAGAATCTGAGAAATCCAACAGACTCGTCTTGATCACATGACTACAGAGATCATGTGTACCGATTTGCGTGAGATTTGGATGAAATCTGTGCGACTAACCTAAGCAATGTGTTTAGCAGAAATCGGCCTCATGGTGGCGCTATAACCGGCAGATGTGGAGGGATGCAGGGAAAATGTTTTTCCATGGCCTCTAGGGAGTGCGCATACATAAGTTGTATACAGATTGATGCAGTTATAGCTAAAAACAGGAATTGGCCTGTTATAGCGCCACCATGAGGCTGATTTGGAAAATAATGAGTGGCATGTGGCAAAGAAGAAAAACAACAAAGTGTGTAACCTGCCGTTTTTTTCTTCTTTCTAATTATTTGTTTGGTCCAAAATATTGTTTGTGTTGTCATGAGTTGTCACGACTCGAGTTGGCTTTGTCCGCGGCGTAACCGTCTTTAAATAAATACTTTAAGAAATGTCTATGAGGAAAATGCATTGGGTTTCATTTCCTGGTCCAGGGTAGGAGGCGGGACTGTGACGTCGCAGTCCCGCCCCCTTTCATGACGACGACAATTCGCCATGCATTTTCCCCATTAGACATTTCAAAAAGTATTTATTTAAAGATCTGTAAGCCTTGAACAAAGCCAACTCGGATCGTGACAAATCAATCGACAACAAACACAATATTTTGGGCCGAACAAATAATTACAAAGAAGAAAAACAACAACAACAAAAAGTGTTATACCCTGCCCTTTTTTTCTTCTTTCTAATAATTGTGTTTGTTGTCATGATTTGTCACGATCCCAGTTGGCTTTGTCTAAATAAACCAACAATATTTGTATTACATGGAAAAGGAATGTATGTGTAAACACGCACGCACGCACGCACGCACGCACGCACGCACGCACACACACACACACACACACACACACACACACACACACACACACACACACACACACACATTTCTACATTGCAGTATTGATACTTTTTCTTAGTAGAATATTTGAATGAAGAAGGTGTTTATATTTGTCACATACTCATACAGGTACTAGCCAGTGTTGCCATGTGCTCTTCTTATTATATTATTATAAGCAACCTTACAATTTACAATTGCTACAACCTTGCTTTTCTCTGGAAGTCGCTTATAAATATTGAACAGTGGGTTGCATTTCTTTGGGCTTGTTTCTACACAGTGTTATTCCAGCTTCCTAATGTTGTTTAACCCATTTTTGGCGGGAACCCCTTTTGGTGTTTTAAACATTATGTTATAATTTAGCTATTGAAAAATAGCAGATCTACAAGCTCATAGCGCGCCACCGAGTGGCGCGCTACGAGCTTGTAGGTCTGCTATTTTTGAAAAATCGTGAAAATATTTATTTCAGAAAACTGCAGGATTTAGAAGATTTTTTTAATTTTTTGAGGTCAGGCCTAAATGGGTTAAACCGGTGATTCTCAAACAGTTCTCAAACCAAGGACCGCCGATGGCAGATCTACAAGCTCACACTGCGTCACTGAGAACAGTTGTTCCACCCACTGTGTTGTTGCAGGAGATGTGCAGGCAGGTGAACTGGGCCTGGGAGCAGTTCCAGGCAGGGAGAGCGACTTCAGAAAGGGAGTACACCTGGCACTGCAGTATGCTAGAGCCCTGGACTGTAAGAGGTAAGACTATAGAAACTAGAGATGTCCCGATACTGTATCGGTATCGGGAAAAGTATCGGATCGGCCCTTATTTGTCATATTGGGTCATATCGGTATCTGCAAATATGCCAGTCTAACCACCGATCCGAAACAGGGGTAAGGGGTTGACACTATGGTAGGTAAATAAAATGTTGGGACACGTGGAGTTTGCTTTGGAGTTTCCCAAACTTCAAGTGCACATTTGAGTGAGGAGTCTGCTATAAACACAACACAAGATATATAACTAGATAGCTATAAACACAACATGAGATCCGACACTGGTATCGGTATTCAGTATCGGTATCGGCTAACACAGAAATGGAGGTATTTTTCCCTCCATAAATCAGTGCTATTGAACACCCTTTACGTCTGTGTGTTGTTTCGAAAATATTGAACCAATGGGAAAGTAGTAAAAAACGCATTGGACAAAACCTCTTAACTCCATTGGACCCTCAAACTGATCTGCTAAAACAGCTAACTCCACCAACTCTCTCCTTCTCATGCAAGTAATTGACAATATCTAATGTCACAACACCAACTTTGATGAGGCAGTATTGCATCGTTTAAAAAATATAAGGTTTTATTAATTTCCTTAAAAATGTATATTTTTAATTTCCTTAAAAATGTATATTTTTAATTTCCTTAAAAATATATATTTTTCATTTCCTTAAAAATTTATATTTTTCATTTCCTTAAAATTTATATTTTTCATTTCCTGAAAAATGAACATTTTGGAGTTATGAGGTTTCCTCCGGACAGCAGAGCTATGCTAGGGCCCTGGACTGTAAGAGCTAAGACTATAGAAACTGTATGCTAGGGCCCTGGACTGTAAGAGCTAAGACTATATAAACCGTATGCTAGCCTGCTAGGGCCCTGGACTGTAAGAGCTAAGACTATAGAAACCGTATGCTAGGGCCCTGGACTGTAAGAGCTAAGACTAGAAACCGCCCAATACTCAAGTAAAGCACAAATACCTCCAAATTATTTAAGTAAATGTACACCACTTGACACCACTGCAGTATGCCATAGCTAAGAGGTAAACCTATAACATGTAACAAAACAACAGGATGTGTACATCTGGCACTTTGGCCCTTCACAATTATCATCATCATTATTTGTGTGACAAACAATGAATCGTCAAGTAAAATATGACGATGGTGACAAACCTGGCAGTATGCTAGGGCTCTGACAGACAGTAAGCCTATAAACAAGTTTTGTACTCCCATGATGCAACATTTGCACCTTGGACTTGGTTTAGCATTGCTGTATTGATTAGACTGTGCTGGAACCTTTCATGACCACAAACACACGCGCACGCACACACACACACACACACACACACACACACACACACACACACACACACACACACACACACGCTGAGAATAAAAGAGGGGCAGCGCTGACATAAAGGTGCACTTTATAGCCACAATATAGCTGATCTACAAGCTCACACAACGTGTTGAGCTTCTATTCCATGGGTCCGTGTATTTTTGTTATATGTATTATAATCCCCATAGGGGATCTCAGATCGCCTCATATAACAACTGTGTTTGAAAAATACCAAACAAATCACCCTGGACCTCGGCGCTCTATATGTAGTGAATAGTAATGCTAGGTTTTGTGTTGCGTGTTTTAGGCATAGACATTAAAAGGTAGTGTCACGGCTCTGGGGTGCGTGTCAAAGTTGAAGGCACAATTTTCCCGAGATTCCTTGCGAAGCTTGTCAAGCTTCCGCGTGCGTAACATAAGTCCCGGAAAAGACGTGCTGTGATTGGCCAGTAGTCACTTGAGTGACAGCGAGAGACATGGAGGAGTCGCATGAGTGACTTCAGCGACGCAGCGTGCCTTCAGCAAATGCATTCCGAACTTCCGCTTGACTTCCTGCCTTCAATGGAGACACGTCCATAGACATATAAAGGCTCTGGAGCGTATGTGCTCAAGGGAGGGCAAAATATTCCCCAGATTCCTTGCGAAGCCCCGCGGAAGCATGAGCGTGCGTCACAGAGTTCGGGTCTGATAAGTCCCGGAAAAGATGCGCTGTGATTGGCCCGTAGTCACTTGAGTGGCAGCGTGACGTAGTGTTCCGTCCACTCTTCCGGCGCCAGTGTAAATTCTTCTGCCCTCCCGTCAACACACATGGCTCCAACGAACTGCAGCAGTCAATGAGGCATCACTTTTTTTAATATCTATGGACACGTCGCTCCAATGAACTGCAGCGGCCAATGAGGCATCAATTCTTTAAATATCTATGGACACGTCGCTCCAATGAACTGCAGCGGCCAATGAGGCATCTATTTTGATTTTATATCTATGCTTTTAGGATTCACCTGATGGCAGGAAGAGTTCCTATTGGCTCAGACAGAAGCACTGTGGCCTCCGAGATGGAAGCTGTGTTCGTGAACAACCTCCGCTACGCTGCAGACCTCCTCGCTGAGGTAAACATACTGCACCTCCTCCTCCCTAATTCATTTCTGTGTCAACTCATAGCTTTGAACCACTATTTTAAACTTTAGCTGTTGAAGAATAGCAGATCTACAAGCTCATAGCTTGTACGAGCTTGTAGATCTGCTATTTTTTTGCAAAATCTTGAAAATGTGCCGCAAATCTTTGAATATATATATTATTTTACAGCGAACGTTTTTAACTCATATATTTGCTCCTGGGGGGTCGATCCCTGGTACAAAACATTTTCAGATGGGGGGTCGGCGGCCATTTACATATAATTTTGGGGCTCCTTGACATGAAATCGTTTGAGCAACTGACACTGAAACATACATAGATTCTTCAGAAAAACGTCAGGATTTAGAAGACATTTTGTAGAATCTGGTCTCAGGTGTAAATGGGCTAAGTAAGGTAAACATACTGTAGTGTAGACCTCCTCTCTAAGGTAGGTGATTGGGTTATACTACACCGACACAGTAGAAATTAGCCAGACAATTACAAAAGTTTTTTTTTTGTTCCTTTATTTACCTGATTATTTAGCTGAGCACAAGTGCTCATTTTCAGCAACGCCCTGCACATAGAAACACACAGACAGACACACACATTAAAACCTGGGAGCTGCAGACCAGCACAACCACAGTCTGATACTGTTGGCCACTAAGCGGTTCAGTACCTTGCTCAAGGGCACTTCAGCGGTGTTGGGTGAGTGATGACCAATCACTTCCCGACCCAGATGTTTCCTGCAACCGGCAACCTTTCTGCAACAAGGGCGCTCCTTTAACCCATTTTGGGCGGGAACCCCTTTAGGTGTTTTAAACATTATGTTATAATTTAGCTATTGAAAAATAGCAGATCTACAAGCTCGCTGGAGCTTGTAGGTCTGCTATTTTTGAAAAATCGTGAAAATATTTTTTTTTTATTTTGAGGTCAGTCCTAAATGGGTTAACCCTTAGGCCACCGCTGCCCCAAAGTATTCTGTGCCATTGGTCTTGGTCTCTTTTATGAATCAATATTGGTTGAACCAGGGCTGCCATTGTGCTGTGTCCAACAGGATGGCGTTCTAGGTTTGATTGAGCCAATCAACACTAGGATCACAGATCCCAGGTATTTCCTTGACTCTCCGCACCAGGGTAAGTCTTCTTACGTTTTAGCCGCGCATTTTGAACATGAATTTGTTCACAAGTTAAACATTCTAAACTTAAAGTATGAACTTTAACCAAATGTAAGTTATTTAAAATTGTGACCGAATGCAGCGAAGAGTGTGATACAGAATGATTACAGAATGTAATGGGCAGGTTTGGTCATTTCCAGTGCTGGAAAAAAAGTACTCAATTGTTTTACTTAAGTAAAAGTATCAATACTACAATTAGTAACACCTTATAATGAGCATAGGTGACAACCAATTCTGTGAAAATAAGGTTGGAAATGGGTGACGTGCTCTTTTAAACATTCACCCTTATTTGATGTGGAAAGAAAGAAAGAAAGAAAGAAAGAAAGAAAGACAGACTATTCCTCTATATTATTTAAAAAAGCTGGATTCTGTTGTTTCATATTGGAGTAACAAATCTGTAAGCATATCTAAAAATCATTCATGTAAGTCCAAGGCTTCGGTCTACCACAATTTAAATTGTATTACTGGGCAGCCCATTTGAATGCACTATCCTATTGGCACGCCTGTCTGCCAGCAGGCCATGAAATCGGACTAGCTTGGCTTCAGATCGAGGGAACTTCAGTGGGGACTACCTTTCTTCCTGCTCTGCTTAATAACCCATCTAAACGTAAATTACCATCCTACATAGCCAACCCGATTATACTTATTAAACTCTTTTAAAATCTGGAAACAAATTCACTCATGTCTTAATTTGTATTTTCTACCTGGAAGGACACAAATATTCTCACTACTAAGGATTTGTATGCTGATGGTAACCTGATAATAAAGTAATTTCAACTACTGCAAAAGATTCATATTTTATAACCTTCCAACAGCTTCCTTGAAATGAAAAAGCATTGAGAATCACTCATCTAGAGTAGACTGCACTAGGGCATTCACTTCTAGTCATTTTTACTAGTTGACTAGTTGCCTAGTTTAGTAGTCGACTAGTTGTTTAACTACCTATTATGTAAACAATGAAATAAATTTAAAAAATAAACTTTTTTTTTGGGAAATAAATATTTGTACATTGAAAAACTGTGTACATGGTGACTATAACTATAATCTACCTGCTCTTGAGGCCTACAAAATCGGGGAAAAATAAAAAATAATCAACTAGTCAACTAGTACCAACAAGGTCGACTAGTGGATTTACTAGTCGACTAGTAAACTAGTCGACTAGTTGCTTAATGCCCTAGACTGCACTCATCCATGTATGTATCTTATCAGTAAAGGATTGTCTGACTTTTGTGTTTCACTAGCGGCTGCGATACTGGAGAAGGTTGGCAAGGATAATATCAAGCTGCAAATGGTGCGTTTTTATTTATTTATGATTATTATATTATCCACTTCTAGACTAGACCATATCAGTTTAAGATACAGTATGTTCCACCCATTAGTTTGTTTACCCTCAATAAAGTTTTTGTGTGCAAACCTTGAAGTTCAGTAGAACATGGGGTTCTCAACCCGTGGGTCGCGACCCCTCGGGGGGTCGCCAAATTATTTTAGGGGGTCCCCAAATTATTTTCCAAAAAAAAAATTAAAAAAAAAATTAAAATTTTATTTTCACGATTTTTCTAAAATAGCAGACCTACAAGCTCGTAGCGCGCCACTCGGTGGCGCGCTACGAGCTTGTAGATCTGCTATTTTTCAATAGCTAAATTATAACATAATGCTTAAAACACCAAAAGGGGTTCCCGCCCAAAATGGTTTAAGGTTATTGTAGCAGTCAATTTATATTGGGGGTCGGGAGGGGGTCCCGAGACATTGCCAAAGCATTTCCGGGGGTCCCCGGCCAAAAACGTTGAGAACCCCTGCAGTAGAACAACATTGATACATACTGTAACTTGAATTCACAGTTGTGAATGGTTAATTGAGCACTTTTATGGTGGATAGAATGTCATATTTACTGCTTGCTGTCCAATCCAATCGAAGTTACTGTAGTTGAGATTGAGAAAGCATTGAGAAGCAGGATTGGAGAGGGGAAAAAAACAGGCTGGTCATCATCGTTCTGTTGATGCTGGGGGGGGGGGGGGGGGGGGGGGGCTGCTCAATAGGCCTATCTCACAGCCCCTTTTTCTGAGCTAATGGTGTTGACGTGACGTCACTCCATAGACATTACACGTTCAGAAGCCATAAACAACGCTTTTTCTGATGGACCAGAGCTACATCCCTACCTGCTTTCTCTGCACCATTTAAGGCCGTTTCCAAATGTTAAAATGTAAAAGACCAATATTATTATGAAGAAAACAAGATGGTAAGACCGCTAAAACAAATAGAATAAAGTTTACCTTCATAAAAAGCCTTGTTTATGGCTTCTGAATGTAGGTCTTTTAACATGTAATGTCTATGGAGTGACGTCACGTCAACACCACTAGGTCTGGAAAGGGGGCGTGGAAAGGGGGCGTGGAAAGGGGGCGGGGAATGGCTGTGAGATAGGCCTATTGGAGCATCACTAGACATTTGACCCTCTAATTTGCTTCTAGTGTAAACAGAATGAGAAATATCTCTGGCATGTCTCTCTCTTGCTTGAAGACCGGCCACCACATCTTTGTGTGACTGGGAACCGTTCTCTTTTCTTCTTTACATCTAACAGAGGTTAAAGGTTACATTTTGCAGTATTGAGGTGGTATTAAGTGGTTAAATGTCTCAAAATACACAGTAACATGAATCCTCCATTTAAAAGATTATGTGTAATTGTCCCATCTACGGCAAATCTCTTCACAGAAAATAACAGATCTAATAGTTCACAATGTGCTTGTTAGACTCTCCAGAAAAACGCGGACAAAAAAACCTTGATAATGCGATGAAATAATATGCTGGGTTTTATGTGGTGAAATTGTAGGAAGTTGTGAAATATGCGGAAAGTTGCAAAATATGCAGAACATTTCATCGCATCTGTGATAATTTTTTTTACGGTTTTATGCAGTGCAATATGTGGTGGGCACTGTACCCCTGCATAATCTGCGCCATCTGGCGGATTATGTGGTAAATTATGCGATCGCAGAAACACATTTTTCTGGAGGGTCTAGCTTGTAATGTGGATATTCTGGCTCCCCCCAGTATATCCATGCCGGGGTTCGACCAGGGAGACAAATAGGGCTCCCATTATTGTCTCCACCAGGCCAAAGGCATGGGGAGAGAGTATGTTTTGCACTCCGTCCGTCCGTGTGTCTGTGTGTCCGTCCGTCCGTCTGTGAACAGCTAATCTCCGGCACCGTTAACCCGGTCGATGCCAAATTTTGCACACACACTCCCGAACCTCTGCCCCAAAATTTCCAGAACGGCCTGTTATAGCGCCACCAGGAGGCCGCTTTGTGCAAACCAAGTTTTTGGAAAGTACACCTACAGATTTTGTCCAAACATCACGCAAATTGGTACACAGTCTCTCTAGAGCCATTCAACGTAACGGGTCTTTCAGATTTCTCAGACTCCATCCTGATTGGCTAAGATTGGCTTCCAAAGTTCGCAGGAGTGCTCAGTTTCAAACAAAATGCTGCAAATCATGAACACATCGTTTGATTTCCGTGAAATTGTGCACGCACATTCCCACTAGGCCGAGGAAGAAATGCCACATGAACATTTTCAACTCAGCCTCATGGTGGCGCTATAACTGGCCGAAAAGTGTTCCCTAGAGGCCAAGGAAAAACCTTTGCCTGGAATTTTTCACATCTGCTCTTTATAGCGCCACCAGGAGGCCGACATATGTAAAACACATTTTCTAATATTACTCCTTCAGATTGTATCCAAATTTCACGCAAATCGGTACACATGCTCTCCATAGTGATGTGATCAAGACTGGTTTGTTTGATTTCTCATAATCCACCCTCATTGGCTACGATTGGCTTCTAAACTTTTCAGGAGTAGCCCGTTTTGTACAAATCGCCACAACTACTCACCGCAGCGTCCGATTGTGGTGAAACTGTGCATGCATATTCCCACTAGGCTTTGGAAGAAATGCCACTTGACAGTTTTCAAATCAGCCTCATGGTGGCGCTACAACAGGCCAAGCATCACACACACACACTCCTATCCTCCTGGTGGAGACCTGTGCCCAGAAGGGCACTTTTTCTAGTTAACAACTGCTTTTTTTGTGTTTCTGTCAGGATGTGTACCACTGGCAGATAATGGATGGAAACCTGACACAAAACATACACAAGTATTTCCATTTGATATGTGAGTATTTAGATACTGTGCTGATGTTTCCTTTGATATGTGAGTATTTAGATGCAGTGCTGATGCTTCTTTGGTCCTAATAATAATCAGTGGTGTAATGTAACTGTATAAAGTACATTTACTTAATTTACATTTACATAATAATAATACATTCATAATTTACATTTGGAGGATATCTTTTACAATAATTAATAAAACATGTTCTAGACATTCTAATGGTCACAATGGTCTAATGGTTACTTACTTTTTTCAGAGTTAAAGGTCAAAGGTTAAAGAAGATTTTGAAAGGATTTCTGCCTCTGTGGGGGGTATTTATATGCAAATATCATGACCAACGGCATTGTAAGACTAAACAATGAACATCAATGATGATGTTTAGGTGAAAAAATAACAGGAAAAAAAAGTGTTTTATAAAATATAAATGTTTTCCAAAAACATCCCTGGGCCTGCAGGGTACTCCACTACATTAATTTGAAACCTTACATAAATTAACCGCTTCAGCCCTATATACATTTCGGCCTTTTGAAGATATTGCGACACATTGTGAGTTTGTAGATCTGCTATTTTCAAGCGATTTTTATACATTTGAAAAACTTGACATGGGACATTCTGCATAATGTGTACTTTCTATCTGTGGTACTTTAAGTACATTTTGATGCCAATACGCTTTGCACTTCTCCTCGAGCACATTTTGAATTGCGGACTTTCACTTGTAACGGAGTAGTTCTATATTGCAGTATTAGTACTTTTACTTTTAAAAAATGTCTTCTAAATCATAAAACATTTCTGAAAAACCCCATGTTTCTATGTCAGTGGTTCTCAATATTTCATGTCAAGGACCCCAAAAAAACGTCCCAGAAGCAAAGATTTCAGCTAAAAACGTTTGCTCTGAAATAATATATATGCAAGGATTTGCGCCACATTTTCACGATTAAAAAAAAAAAGCAGACCTACAAGCTCTCGCTATGAGCTTGCAGATCTGCTATTTTTCAATAGCTAAAGTATAACATAATGATTAAAACACCAAAAAGAGTTCCCGCCCAGAATGGGTTAACAGCTTAAACTCATCCAGTGCCACCGGGTGAACACCAGTTTTGGCCCTCGTTGCCACCGAAGCCCATTATAAATAAAAGAAAGAAAATGAAATTCTATTGTGCATGTAATGTGCATGTCATCACCTGACATGCAGATTAGAGCAATTTTCAAAATATGGATAAAAAAAAAAATATATATATTTAAAAAATAATAATAATCGTCCAAAGGCGCCAATGGCACTCGCGGCCACCAGGGGCAGGCGTCCAAAGGCGTCCTGTGGCACTGAGACAGTTAAGCAAAAACTTTGACTACTTTTCCCCCCACCACTGGCTTTTCTTCTTTTTTGTTCTTCTTCCAGCTCATGTCCAGGTCGCTCAGGTTCCTGGACGCAACGAGCCAGACAGCGCCGGAGAAGTGAACTACAACTATGTGTTCAGCACCCTGCAGCAGTGTGGCTACCAGGGCTACGTTGGCTGTGAATACAAGCCTCTAGGTCAGTGAACTACAACTATGTGTTCAGCACCCTGCAGCAGTGTGGCTACCAGGGCTACGTTGGCTGTGAATACAAGCCTCTAGGTCAGTGAACTACAACTATGTGTTCAGCACCCTGCAGCAGTGTGGCTACCAGGGCTACGTTGGCTGTGAATACAAGCCTCTAGGTCAGTGAACTACAACTATGTGTTCAGCACCCTGCAGCAGTGTGGCTACCAGGGCTACGTTGGCTGTGAATACAAGCCTCTAGGTCAGTGAACTACAACTATGTGTTCAGCACCCTGCAGCAGTGTGGCTACCAGGGCTACGTTGGCTGTGAATACAAGCCTCTAGGTCAGTGAACTACAACTATGTGTTCAGCACCCTGCAGCAGTGTGGCTACCAGGGCTACGTTGGCTGTGAATACAAGCCTCTAGGTCAGTGAACTACAACTATGTGTTCAGCACCCTGCAGCAGTGTGGCTACCAGGGCTACGTTGGCTGTGAATACAAGCCTCTAGGTCAGTGAACTACAACTATGTGTTCAGCACCCTGCAGCAGTGTGGCTACCAGGGCTACGTTGGCTGTGAATACAAGCCTCTAGGTCAGTGAACTACAACTATGTGTTCAGCACCCTGCAGCAGTGTGGCTACCAGGGCTACGTTGGCTGTGAATACAAGCCTCTAGGTCAGTGAACTACAACTATGTGTTCAGCACCCTGCAGCAGTGTGGCTACCAGGGCTACGTTGGCTGTGAATACAAGCCTCTAGGTCAGTGAACTACAACTATGTGTTCAGCACCCTGCAGCAGTGTGGCTACCAGGGCTACGTTGGCTGTGAATACAAGCCTCTAGGTCAGTGGTTCCCAAACCTTGTCATGTAGTGGCAGCGGTGGCCGAACGGATAGCAGAGCGGTCTTGATACCGGAAGGTCGCCAGTTCGAATCAGCGGTCCGACACGTTAAAATTACCACCGCTGAAGTGCCCTTGAACAAGGCATTGAACCACTACGATGAAATGTTCTATGAGCAGGGCCTGGCTGGAAACAAGTTCTTGAGCTTAGACCAGATACCCTGGGTAAATATAGTAATCATTTCATTTCATTTCAAGGACCCCCACATTGACCTACCGGTCAGGTTTTGTCTGTTGGACCGCCCAAAATAATCCTTTATGAACTGGGGACCCCCACACACACGTCAAGCACTTGGAATTGTTGAGGCATTGCATTTTAGCTTGACTAGGTTTCGACAGAAGTTTTGTGAATATAGCCGATCTACAAGCTCACAGTACCTTGATTTATGAGGCGACGTGAGCTTGTAGATCGGATATTTTCATAATAGTTTGCCTCTTTCATAAGCATGCAGATACCCTACAGTATATGCGCTTATACTGTGTGTTTTGTTTACTGTTGTGAGAAAACAATGTTGCAAATCATCTGGGGACCCCCACAAAAACATTTATAATCTGGTTACCCCCAGAAAAAAACATTTATCACCTGGTGACCCCCACAAAATACTTTTGGGGACCCTCCTGGGGTCTAAACTACAGTCGCGCCAATACTGAAACATCATCATTTTACATAATGGTGCTAATTGTTCAGTTGTGAGATTTGCATTTTAGTCATGTATTTGCTTAGATCCCTGCATAGATGACAGAACGATATAAAGATGTTGTTTTCGAAACATCCTGGATTGACCAGTATACTATCATTTCCACTCCAGCGTCCACAGATGAAGGCCTCGGCTGGTTGAAAGATCATTGGACGCGCACCGTGTGATGTCACAGAAGGTCGTCCATCTGGCCCCGCCGTTCGGCAATTAAAGGAACATTTCACACGATGCACGTGGGGTTGTCACAAGCTTGACGATTAATTAATTGTCATTCAAATAATTGCGATGAACAATTTAGTTGTGTTATTGACATTGAACATTAGAACATGACAAATCACATGCCTGTTTGGCTACTAGTCTTCATAAACAAAAATTGCACAAGGTAGACATGAAGGGATATGTCAGTATTTAGATATTTCATATATACATTTTATCCCTTTTCTGTCATTTAATTTATATATTTTTGGGGGGACAAAAATATTTTTTTGAAAATAGGAATTGAAAAAACACGGCTCCCTCACACATTAGAAGTCCCCAGAACCAAGGGCAGGTGTTTTCAATTAATACTATCATGGTTCAAATGGCGTTTGAAGTTACAACTTCATGTTGCACATTTTCAGCATGAAAAAACAATTCTGAAATTATTGCAATTATGTGTTGATCATGTAATAATGATGTCCTTAAGTGCCTGCTCTCTGCTGATCTTACTGCCTGCCTTTCCCAAACGCATCGTCGCTAGAGGGCGCTAGTGTAGCTTAGCTGGAGGGAGGTTAGTATAGACAGGGGATGTCAAACCCAGACCCAGAAGAGGTGTCTCCCCAGGAACCCAGACTTACACAAATACATGAATGAATGAATGACTTAAATCCTATTTAAATAATTGTGAAAATAAGTCACAATGGTCAGTGTTTTTTTTCCCAAGAAGAAATGAATAAAAATAATGCCAATGTGTATCCATCTGATTCTTTTTTTGTTGGTCGGTTGTGTATTTGTTTATTTACTGCCGTGGTTCCCAAACCGTTTAGCTGAGAGAAATGTGATGTTTCCCTATAGGCTGGGACCAGATACATATACGTAGTAGTCAAACTCAGCTGCCCTTCTGCACACCAGTACCCGTTGCAGAGACCATTGGATTTTTTCATGTCATATGAAAGCAGGGAATCATAGCTTCAAATTGACATATTGGTTGTTCAGTTTGACCCACCAGTTTTTTGTCTTGCAGAAAACAGCGAGTTGAGAAAACAGGCTTGAAAGGTTTACTTCTGTGGTCTCTAACATTACACCTAGCTACATGTTTGGGCATTTAGTTCATATTTACATTCAGCATTTCAGCTCTGACACTTATTTCAGACATGCTCTAGTTAGTATGTGAAGAGTCTGCCTGTGCTATTAACTCATTTTGAAAAAAGTTTTTCTCTGGTGAAAAGCTGTGGCAGTCTCTCAAATCTGGCCACATTTTTATAGCGCTTTTCCAAGTGCTCAAAGCGCTTTACAATGGTTCATAACTTCATTCATTCATACATTGGGAGGTGAAGCGACGACCGACTCATTGGAGGCAATGTAGGGTTCAGTGTCTTGCCCAAGGACACTTCAACCAGCCTCATTGACTCCCCTTCAAACAAAGAATCCACTTAAAAACCCTGCCTTAAAAAGGGCCGATTCATACTCGGTTCGGCTCTGTAGAGCCTACAATGTGACGTCATTTGAGGTTCGGGGGGGCGGGTACCGTCCTAAAGTCGGCTCTTCGGTGCTACTGAAAATTTCTGACGAGCCGAAATCATTTCGGCACTACAGCGCCGAAACAGCGGTAAAATAGGTGTATGAATCGGCCCTAACAAGGCACTCAATAATCTGCCCCACTACCTATACACGCTGGGCACAATATGCGCTGTAGTGTAGTGCATTGCTGGAATTTGGCGGAGTAGCGGGATTTTGCGGGATTTTGGCGGAAGTACCGCTCAAGGAAATTACCGCTTTACAAATCTGTTCACATTCTCTGTGTATGAAACAAGTGTTGTGATTGGTCGAAAATTATTACTGATGGATGTTCCGGCCCGACATTTCCGGCTATGCAGGCCTTATATTGTGACCAGGCTTTTCTCTTGGCAGATGAGTAAGCCTGGGACCGAGGCTACTACCTATATGTTTCACCCCTCCCGTTCCCTCAGGTCCAGTGAAGGCAAAAACCTCCTGTGATCACATTAATTGGGATACTAGGAGAGGGAATATGGACTAGTCTTACCGGGTGCCGCACGCCAGTCTCTCAGGAGAGTCTCTGAGAGTGTGAGCAGGACAGAGCCTTTTAACCTGCCTGGGTGTGGACGGGCAGCAGGTGGCTCATTAAGACAGACGAGGAGACGGGCTGGGATGTACCTTCCTTCCAGGACCCGCCCTCGTTGCCGTTGGCAACGCTTCACTCTGCCTGTCTCTCTCCCCGAGGTGGCTATTCCGTGGCGCGCGGTCCCGTACCGAGACGCCACAGTATGTAAAGAAAAGAAAAGAAAGAAAGAATTACAATACAGCCAGTGATGCTTGTTTTTTTGTTTGTTGTTTTTTTGTTTTGGGAATATTCTTTAATTTGTGCTATATTGCACTTATTTTAATTCTTTGACTTTTTTGTATAATTTCATCATGTCGGTAAGAATGGTGGTCCCTTATTGGCTGTTGATGGTGACATAACTATGGTACGCTTCAAGGTTGGTATAAGGTCAATAACGGGTCTAAAGGATTTAAAACAGCAGACATTAGTTCAGTAGCAGTACTGCTTGCACACAAGTGCAAGGCGCAAGTTGGCACCTTGACAGAGTGCATTTCTAGTTGTTACTGTTGAGTTTGTTTACCATTTTCAGTTACTGCTAGAGTTAATTAAATAATTTAAAATGTTCTTTGTTTGTGTGTACAGAGACACCAGCGTATTCACACAGGGGAAAGACCTTTCCACTGTCAACATTGCGACAAGAGTTTTGTTGAGTTATGTACTCTGCAAACTCACCAGCGTGTCCACACTGGAGAAAAACCTTACCCCTGTCAACAATGTGACAAGAGTTTCAGTGACTCGAGTTACCTAAAGAAACACAAGCGTGTTCACACGGGAGAAAAACCTTACCTCTGTAAACAATGTCACAAGAGTTTCAGTCAGTCAAGTTCTCTACAGAGACACCAGCGTATTCACGCAGGAGAAAAACCTTTCCACTATCAACAGTGTGACAAGAGTTTTATTGAGTTATATAAACTGCAGACTCACCAGCGTGTCCACACTGGAGAAAAACCTTACCTCTGTAAACAATGTGACAAGAGTTTCAGTGACTTAAGTTACCTAAAGAAACACCAGCGTGTTCACACGGGAGAAAAACCTTACCTCTTTCTGTGATTTAAAGGACCAATTCATGACTTTTCAACCTTTTTTTTTACCAGCTGCTTGGAAAGAGGCTGGTCAGTAAACACACTGGAAACGTAGACGACCTTGTCCGTTATTGGCTCCCGCTAGTCATGCTTGGCTGCCCCTAAGCCAATGGGATAACCGCGTAGTAGCGACCTAGTCATGATTGGCTGCCTGTATTAGCGACCGCAGCCAGCGCGGAGCATCTGACAAGCTAATGTTATAGCTAACTGGACAGCAGGAAAGCCATGACAAAACACAGTGATTGAACCAACAACAGGACATCAGAAGGTTGTGACAGAGAAACATACGTTCACAAGATCACACCCCTGTGAAGTGAGGGGCGCTGATATATTAAAGTCTAACCCATGTTGTTATGATTGATGTAAAACAAACGGTGTCAAAACAAACATTAAATTCTCTAATATTGTTAATGGCATTTCATGTTTGTGTTAGGGACAAGATGACGTACATTTTCCCTTTATTGTCAATGGCATAAAAACAAACATTAAACCTGTATATATGAGGATGGGCTAGCACCCCTCAAAAAGGGGGACTGTTGCGAAGGTTTTCACTTAGAGATCCATATATGGGGATAACCTATAGCCTCATATATGGAAACAACAGCGATATCCAGCGCTGACATCAGATTAATGTGGAAAGTCCAAAGATGGATATACACAGTGGAGACATCATCGTGACACTAGACTTGCAGAGCATAAAAGGCGGCTCCCATGGCTTCTAAACCTCAGATACCAAACAACGCACGCGGTATCTCCAACATGTCAACACATACGAACCGAGGTATCTGGCTTTACAACCCATATACCTTGGATAATGGCTAAGCAACCGTAGAGCATTGAAGTAGAGGTTTCTACATCCCGGTTAAGTTCGTATCGAACACCACTGTCGTGGGTCCTAACTAAATAACCAGCAATGGTTTGAGCTATTTTACAGGGACAGATCAATGCACTCATGCTCAGCGGACAGCGCTTGGTTATCATCCAATATGACGCCATATAGGTCGACATCATGCTATAACTTCATGTTGTGATAATCACAGAGCAGCAGCAGCCTACTATACTATGCCAGTCAATTGTCTTCCTTCCGTGTGCATTGTGTGCAACAGACCACCCACCACCGCCGCAGATATAAAAAGAGCTGGTAATAATATGACTATGTCATCATTTCAAAATATAAAGAAATGCCACAAAATATAACAAAAAATGTTCGGTCAAACCACATGACTCCCATTGGAATTGCCTTTGATATGTGTATGAGGCCATACACTTACACACATATTAAACACATTCTGTTCTGTGTCTTGTCTGTGTTTAATGGCCGCCATATTGCATTTCCAATGGGAGTCACATGGTTTGATCAAGCATTTGTGTTTGATGGGCAGAACACAGCCACCAAACAAAAATGTTTGGTCAAGCCATGTGACTTCCATTGGAAAAGCATTGAGGCAATTTACAATTTAGGCATTTAGCAGACGCTCAAAGCGACTTACATTAAGCAAGAACAAAAAACATCATACAATACAAAAGTAGTTAGCTTAGAACGTAAATGTGGAATATCTATATAATGAAACTATGCATACTATATAGTGTTATGTTTACATAAAATGCTATAAGTCTACATAAACTGCTATCTAAGTCGGCGGCCATCAAACACAGACAGAACACAGAACATGAGTTTGATATGTGTGCATGAGGCCTCAGCAGTTGTTTCCATTTGTTACACTCCCTTTCCCCCCCACTTTGGGTGAGGAAAACTCCTAGTGGCAGGCAGACCACCTGCACAGCTGTGTGTAAGCCGGTGTGTGTCACGGTCCATAAAGGGCCATATGGAAGGCCTTAAAGGGATAGTTCAGATTTGTTTGAACTTAAGCTGTATGAAATACTTAATATAGTGGTTGAAACTGTATTAATTGATTGGCCACATGGAACAATTTTTTGGGCATAGTGATAATATGGACACAAAAAACATAGTTCTGTGTGATAGAGGGGTAAAAAATGAACGAAAGTTGCACTAATATTTTAGAAAAAGGTCAACAATACACATGTTAGTTTTGTGGATTAATTAACTTTTACTGCGTGGCCCCAGTGCCCCCCACAAAATGACCGGAACTACTTAATATTTCACCAAAACCAGGGCAGAACTCCCACCACAGGACTCGGCCAATCAATTAGTACAGTTGCAACCACTATATTAATGGCAAGTATTTCATACAGCTTAAGGTAAACAAATCTGAACTATCCCTTTAAGAGTCCAAATTGTTCACCACTGTGTTTGGTTTGATGGACACTCTTCATCAATGGGGTAGGATACAGATGACTTGAAGAAAGGAGAAGAAGCAAGCACCCTGTTTAAGTAAGTAATCAGGTGCACGCGGTTCTGGTAGATACAGTCCATTGAAAAGAATACCAGCAGTCACGTTGTATCCAATAGGATTCTTTAAATGTTTCAGTTTATTTTGAAACTGAAAAATGAACAAGAATCCGTTTGGCTTTCAGGATGGAGTGCTGGTATTCTTTACTATGGTAGGACACAGATGGTAATGAGGGGGCGCCTGCAGAGGATGTCTTGACACAGGTGTCTTTAAACTCCAGCGGTTGCACTCCTCAACTTGTCTTTCCAAAGCCGTTAGCGTCTGTGGCCATGATAACCTCACTCCATACTCCTCCTTATATTTCTTGTGGCGGAGGCTGTACAAAATTGCACCTTTAAGAATGTGCTTCATTGAGATTAAACATATATATTTTTTAAATCTATAACGTACATATACCTGTAGCAGTATTTAAGGTCTGGGCAGATGACACGGTCAGCAGAAGCATGAAGTCCTCACCAACCTCTGCCTCTAGGTCACTTTGGAGCACCGACGGGACAGACGGAGAGTGTCCCATTTCTCTTAAGGTCTCAATAGCCCTGCTTCCCACGTCTCGGTGCCTCAGAGCATCAGCCGCTTGTATGTTGTGGTTGTGGACGTTGTTGAGACATATCACAGTCAGATACTGCTGCAAATAAGTAGTCCTTACTCCTGAAAACAACAGCAAAAAAAACCTGTTAGCCTTAAAAGGAGCATTCAGTGAATTGGGTGATTTGGAAAACCCTCAGATCCGCGCAGGTAACAAGATGTGCACATGCACGCACTAAAGTGGGGGGGAACGCGCCAACAGCACGCACACCAAGGCCCGCCCCCCGCTCGATCAGGATTGGCCCAGGAAGGCCCCCTCTCTATCCTGATTGAATGAAGGCTGGGCCACCTAGCCTTTTTTTACCCCAGGGGTTAACTGGGGACAGGGAGGAACTCCTTATATGGTCAACACACTATAGCAGGGAGGATTATCACAACAAAACGAAAAAAAATAAGTGATATTTGACGTAAGTGAAATCACTGAATATACCTTTAAATTTGAGGAAGTTACATTCAAATGATAATACTGACTTTGAAATGAATGAACCCACCATGTCAGGTGGTTGCATTGCATTGTTGTTTGGATAATGTTGTTGTGGCGTTGTCATGGCTTCCCACAATTCAATATTTTCTTGGACGTGCCAGCGGTCCTCCCCAGTCATCGCAGATGCCTACGTCAGTGTAGAGAGGATTGTTGCTTTAGCCAGGGTAGGGCGTATGGACACACATACTCATGTCCTTTGTAGGCAAGTTTTCGTTTATTCAGTAATGTCAGGAAGTCTTGGCAGCATTAATGGTGTAAGATGGCACATTGTCTGCATTGCCCTGGATTGCCTTTTGTCTGGACTAACACTATCCCAAACCTCACAGGAATTAAGCCACGGTTGATTTTGAACCCGCAGCACGGATTAGTTATAACTTGTAACCCGCCACACATGTCAAGAGCCATGGGTGATTTTTAACCCGTAGCACGGGTGAGTCTTAACCGGCCACGCAGGTATGACTAACGCGATGTCTGACTTATGAGCAGTCCCCCCTCCTCCACAGCTTGCTAGTAGCTTTGGCCTCTCTAGTCAGGGAATATTATTATCAGAATAATGTCAAATCTGGGAATACATTTCTTATACCAAGAATTTTCTTCACCAATGTGTTTGTAAAGGTGTCTACTAACATATCCCACATTGGTTTCTATTCAACCACCCTAGGGGCATTTTTGACAGCTGCTGAAAGTTGGGGTACCAACCATCAACAACCAATATAAGGCAAAATGTTCTAAATTTCATTATGTCAAACGAGGGGATTTTCATGATTCTGAAACCATCGTCTTCTGAATCCATTCCAAGCATTAGTTTTGCACAAAAACACTCCTTGGGCTGAAAACGGCCATAGCCGTCATCACAAATGTGATGAGGTATTTATGGCAGAATTTAGCCCAAGGAGTGTTATCATATCAGATGATATGATATCACATGAGCAGAGCCACACTGCCATACTAAATGCAATAGCTTTGCAATAAATGGTTAATGGTCATTCTGAGCTGAAGTGTTTCAATTACACCATGCACTGTAGACCACTGGTTCTCAATGTCTGGTCCGGGAACAAACCAGGGGTTCCAAATGGACCCTTACAGGTCTGTAACTCTGAGAGTGTAACACATGGAACCAAATGGACCCTTACAGGTCTGTAACTCTGAGAGTGTAACAAATGGAACCAAATGGACCCTTACAGGTCTGTAACTCTGAGTGTAACAAATGGAACCAAATGGACCCTTACAGGTCTGTAACTCTGAGTGTAACAAATGGAAACAAATGGACCCTTACAGGTCTGTAACTCTGAGAGTGTAACAAATGGACCCTTACAGGTCTGTAACTCTGAGAGTGTAACAAATGGAAACAAATGGACCCTTACAAGTCTGTAACAGTATGTTTTAACAGCGGGTGAGCATCGGCCGACACATCGCCCAATCGCCCGTCTTCACCCGAAAAGATTTATAATTTTTATCTTTTTGGGCGACATTGCTCCGCCCACTTTTCGACCATCGCCCGTTCGCCTGCTATCGCCGGTAGTCGCCGGGTCCCATATAGACAAATAATGCACTTCCGGAAAATTTGTCTGGCTGTCGCCCGCTGTTAAAACGTACTGTAACTCTGACAGCTTACAAATGGAACCACATGGACCCTTACAGGTCTTTAACTCTGACAGTGTACAAATGGAACCCAATGGGGTCCATTATAGAGGGTATGCGCATGCATAAAGTCAATGGCAAATCGAGTGGCAAAGTGAGTTTAACATCGTTTAGTTTACATTGTTTAATACAATCGGATAAGACTTTTCTGTTTGAATGAATGGGCTGCCAGAAAGTCATTTTTTGCCACTCAGTAGTCGTTCCCGCATTATTTCCGGGTATGATGTTGATGTCACGTGCATACCCTCTATTATGTTATGATGGTACCCATCACTGTACACTCTATGAGAACGCAGGCTTGTCCTCTCTGTCCGAGAGGCGGGACAAGCACTGGTATATGTTCATTTTCAAAGCCATTTCAGGAATGGTCCCCTCTTACATTTGCTCTATGTTGGATCAGAATCCAAGTCCTTATCAGACCCGCTCGAGTGACTTCCTGACCCTCAAGGTTCCATTTGCTAACTCAGAGCTAGAGGTAAAGCAGCTTTCTCTGTCAGTGCTCCATCTGATTGGAACAAACTCCAGAAGTCCCTAAAAATCAGATCACTGCCTTCCCATAGGTCAATTCAGGGAAATGAGCACTTTACTGTTCAACAATGTAACTGTTTTAATTAATACTCATCTGTCTATTATAGTTATTTTAGTTTTGAATACTTTCTGTTCTCCAATTCATAATTTATATTGTTGTTTTATTGTATATTGTTGATTGTGTGTTTTGTATTTCGGCTACATTGAAAATGAGGGCCTGCCCCTCAATTGTACTCCGAGCTTAAATAAAGGTTATGATGATGATGATGATGTATACACATAAATGAACACTGAGGATTTTACAGTGTAGTTTAGTTTGAGGCCTCAGAGAAGACAAATAATGGTCTTTGAAATAAAATAATCACACCCGTGTGAAGTGAGGGGCGCTCTTATCATCATACATCACATTCCGTGCTCAACCAATCAAATCATCACAAAATGTCATTCCGGCCAATCACTTTTGGCGTCTTCACTTTTCTGTCTTCACTTTTGTCCTCATAATGTTTGTGTTTACACAAACACGAACAGCTGGGCATAGGAGGGACTAGCGCCCCTCAAATACGTTGAGAACGACTGCTAAAAGACAATCCTAGATGAGCTGAGGAGGGTTCCCCGTGCCGGATACCGGTGTTGTTTTTGGCAGCAAATTTTGATTTCAGTTTTGGTCATAGTCTCTTCAATAGTTTTTATTTAGTTTCAGTCACATTTTAGTCACCTGGAATGTTTTAGTGTTAGTCTAGTTTTCGTCGACTAAATATCATAAGATTTGAACAGTTCTACAGTTGATTTAGTCGACTAAAATTAATTTTGGCAGGCCTTGATGCCGTTGTAATGGCTGATTTTACACTTGCTGAAAATAGCCGATCTACAAGCTCACA